>NC_039367.1:95935154-96246547 GCF_003573695.1 Papaver somniferum
GCTTCATGCCCATGATCTTATTATGAGTTGCGTAAAAACAATGTTTTTTTCCTTTCAGTCTCAGTTAATGGTCAATCCGAAGGTTTTTTCTTTGGTGAAAGACGAATTAGGCAGGGTTGCCCACTTTCCCGTTTTTATTCGTATTATGCTCTCAAAAATTCACTAATATCATTAAAAAAATGGAGAAAGATGGACTTGGTTATAGGTTTAATATGTGAGCACCATCGGTGTTGCATCTTATGTTTGCGGATGATGCGATGCTTTTTGGCATTATATATGACAATAATATATATGCAGCTATTTCCAGCTCTTCCTGGTATTGGTAATGTGTTAATTAAAATAAGAGCCTCTCTAATGGAATGTGTGTGAAGTAAAAAGTCCTAATCCACATAGGATCCTGTAGATGGTGGATTTTCGACAAAGAATAAAATCGTAAACCCATAATTATACGAACTTCTGATTCAGCAATCAGACGCGAGTATTGAGACACGAGTCTCTCATCGAATCTCTGACTGAGAATACTTTCTCTCAGAGTACATGCGGATATGTAGTCTCTCGGCTGGACAACGACATATCTCATGAATACTGAACACTTCAGTAATTATTTCTATATAGAATCACGAGATTGGCGGCTCCTAGACAGCTTGCTCTGCTAGTATAGAGCGATAACATCTTCAGGATACAAACAACAAGTTTTCCCTGACTATATAAAGGAGATGAAGCTCCAGCAAGCTCATGTCAGAATAATTAATGCTCCTAGACTGCTTGCTCTGCTAGTATACAGCCATCAGTTAATTATTCTTAAATTCTTGGATTCATCCACTGAATTTCCGAAAATATTCAAATATTTTCGCAATATTTCGTTACTTCAATCTATGGTTCTTCCCAGCAGAATTCCATGGGTTAGTAATAAATATTCAACGCATGGGCGTCTGAGCTACCTTGGAGTAAGCCCCGACTCAAATGGTGTACGTGTACTCAACGATGATGCACTAACAATCACCGCACAAACGAGTATTTCAAAATATGACCAAACGATGAACCTATGCAAAATAGGAAGGAAAATAATAAATAATTAAATATCGACCAAGGCGCTGAGGGATTGGGCTCACCGGCCGGCCGTGCCGTGGCCAATCCCACGCCAGTTTTATATTTTATCATATTTTTTGTTATTTTCCTTGATCTTATGAAAATCCTTTCATTTGAAAAAATATCCTTCGTTTTGAGGAAACTCCTCAGTTTCATGGTGTTTCCTTCGCATCAAGGAAATAATATAAAATTGGGAAAAACATTGTGGGGCTGTGATTATTGGCCAACCGGCCATGCCTTGATCCCGGCCGGCCCCACACCTCATGGTTCCTCATTATTTTATTATCATTTTCCTAATCTCATGAAAACTCCTTAATCTCATGGTATTTTCATAAATCCATGAAAAATATAATATAAAATTAGGAAAACCCGTGGGACCAGGCCCAAGCCGGCCGGCCATGCCCTAGCCGGTCTCACACGTCCCTTTATTTATTATTATTAATTCAAGGTTTCCTTGATCCCATGAAATTCCTTGATTTCATGGTATTTCTCTCAAATTATGAATATTCTTTCAAATCATGGAAAAAATACATAAAAATATATAAAATTAGGGAAAACGCACGAGACCGGGCCCCAACCGGCCGGCCATGCCTCAGCCGGTCCCACACGCCCTTATTTTATTATCTATTAATATTATTTGCTTCCTTGATCCCATGGAAACTCTTTCACTTTAAGGAAACTCCTTAATTTTTACAAAACTCCTTGATTTCATGATATTTTCATATAATCATGAAAAATAAAATTAGGAAAAGGCACCATGGGACCGTGGTCACTAGCCGGCCGGCCATGCATTGGTTTCAGCAGTCCCACGCCTCATTATTCCTTCATTTTATAATTATTTTCCTTCATCTCATGAAGTTTCCTCAGTTTCAGCAAAACCCTGATTTTGTCATATTTTCTCAAATGGTTGCTCAAACGCATGCCAGAAAATATCAAAATTCTCAGGACTCAGACACGGACACCTTGGCGACGTGAGAATGTTACCTTGACCGACCAAGGTTGGTTCTTTGGCTTGCAAGAAGCCGGTCCCACGTATTTTCACGATTTGACCTAATTTGCACAATTGCACGTATTAGGTCCAAAACTCTTCCAAGTAATTTTGGAATTTCATAGAATGATCGCCAGTCGATCCTGTGACCACCGAAGGCCGGTTTCATGACCCCTTGGTCGGTCCCTGACCTCTTCATAATTAATTAGGTTTTATCACCTAAGGCTCAGACGAGCATTATATGAGAAACGATTGAACCAGCATTTGATCATCCTTTCACCAACTCTTCAGGAGATCTTGGTATTTGCTCACGCGAGCATATGGGATTTACATGGTTGATCCATGATCCGATGTAGCCGGTCCCTCCTTCAGTCCATGGTTAAATATTCAATAAACCATCGATTGGTCATCAATTGATCAAATTAGGGTTTCTGAGTCCCAGGATCATAATTCCAGATTCGAACACTAATAATTTTACGACGATCTCATGGTCATCATTTTATTTATTATACTCGGTTCAACTATCAATATTCTAAATTAGATGTTTTATTTTGGTCACGCTACCAATAATTCATCAGACGAGCAACACTTGTTCAGATGAGCAATATTTGCTCAAACCAAGGAATATTGGTTCAAACCTCAATATTCAACAATTCATCGAATGAGCAATACTTGCTCACCTCAATGTGATAATTATACCTCTGTCTCAATAGACACGTTCAATTCATGAGTCTCAGAGAATTTTGCAAAATCATGTTCAACTCAGCAAATACACGGACTCATCTTCCCATAAAGTGATGAAGTCAACAACTGACTAATTTATCACGAGACGTCAATCGTGTCACTTGGGGGATATTAACTAGGGTTTTGGTCTGGCGGTCTACGGCATGTGTGTTCATACACACGATGGAATGTGAGCAAGTCGTGCAACCAATTGAAGGAGTTAACAAAATAGTGGATGGAAAATCGACCAAGTGTCCGCACGATGAGCAACTGGTTTCAAACACGATTTCCATTTCCCCACTCTTTGATTCCATTAACTGTCACACTTCATGGGATCATGGTGTCTACAATTCCAGCAATAAAAATAAGTTTCTGAATCATGATTGAAACACAAGAACAAGAATCTCACGTCTCACAGACGACACGAGGTCAACACCACATCAATTGATCAATTACTCTCAACTGAGCAACTTCAATCTTTCAGAACTTATCTTATTCAGAATACACAACACACCCACAATCTTTGATTACCATTGATTCCACACATTTCTCAGCTTCCCTCCTACAGATCAACCTATCCTCTCTTGTGACCGAATTTACTCTGGAACGACCATTGTCTTGGTTTAGGACGGAGTACTACAGATTGATCTCTCGAATTCAAAGCACTCCCTTCTTGCAGTGCATCTGTGTGAGGTTGAACATTTCGCTCGGTTCAAGGAGTCTCCTCCGCACAGTCGTCTCCTCAATCCAGTGAAAACCAGCAAATCGTTTTTCCACATCTACAGATTGGCGACCACAGTGGGAGATCATTCTCTCGGTTGCAATCTCGCAATTTCACAAGATGGCCAGTCTTAGGTCTGGGTTAGTCACAGGTTCCAACGCAAACGGTGCTAGCACTAGCAACAACAACAACAACGACATCGAGGATATCCCGGAAACGATTTCGGCCTCTAACACTAACGGTGGTGATGTTACTCCTCCTCAGGTCAACACGGAGGGTCATCCTATGTTCGGCCGACACCCTGAGGAAGTCAGAGGAAATCCACCACTACCATTGCTGATCTCATCAAAATGAAAGAGACTCTTGCAAAGAATCAAATCGATATGGCTACAACACAAAAGGATCTATTTAATCAACTGAAGGCTCTCACTGATACAATGTCAGGGAAGACCCAAGGAAAAGGAAAAGAGAAGGAAAAATCCTCAGACGCTGATCCTGAGGTAATTCCGATTCATATAGTAGACGATGATGAATTCCGCAAAGCTGCAGACGATCCATCGGCGAAGGAGTCATTAAACTTCATCACTCGGGAGGATTTGGAACGCCTTCTGGAGAACCTTGGAAAATACAAAACCCCACATGTCCATCGTCACCAGCCTCCGTACCCTGCTGCTACGCAAAAGATTCCTCTTCCAAAAGGTTATACCTCTCCAACCTTCACTTTTTATGACGGAACATGCAATGCTCGGGAACATGTTTCTCGGTTCCTGGAATCCTTGGGTGAACATGAACATAACCATGTTGTTCGCCTCAAACAATTTTCAAAATCCTTGAAAGGCAGGGCATACACCTGGTACAACAACATCGCACCAGGAACTATCAACAATTGGGGAGAAATGATTAATGCCTTCAACAGAAAGTACTTCTTTGTGTCAGAGCAAATTACTCTCTCAGATCTTGGAAGAATGTTCCAGAGGAACAATGAACATCCCAATGATTACGTGAAAAGATTCAGAGTCCATGCCCTGGACTGTCATGATCCAAACGTCACGGAGCAGCAACTGGTAGACTTGTGTATCAACGGCATGATCCCGGTCTACAAAGCTTTATTGGAAAATCTTCGTTTCCAGACCTTCTCAGAGATTCATGAAGCGGCAAAGAGATCGGCAACTACTGCGCCCGCTTTACTGGAAAGAACAAAAGCTACAAAGGCTGAAGAACCGCGAGACACTCGAGGTAGCATACGTATGGTCAAGAAGTAGTAAAACCTCCATCCTTCCACAAACACTGTTGCAGAAGGAAGAAAACGGAAATCCAAACCTCCACGCAAGCATACCTCAGCTCCTTCAAAAGCACAAAGGAAGGATGAGCAAGATGCACAAGCCTCTGACCAACGCACAAGAGTTCCTGATCAAGAAGCACCTGACTTTCCTTTTTTCATTGAAGAGGTGATCGAAATCCTGGATGCCTGGGTCCAAGATAGTGCAATCAAGTTGCCATATGTCAAGAAAGAACTAACTGAAGAAGACATGGAAAGTCCTCGTTACTGCTGCTTCCACAAGTTTGTCAATCATCCCACAAGCGACTGTGGAGTTTTGAAGCACATTTTCAAAGAGAAGGTTGATACACAATAACTTCAACTGGGACTGAAGGAGTACACAAGAATCCTCTCCCAATCGGAACCTTTACACTCTATGAACAACCTATCAAAGAGGCAGTTCAATCCTTGGTCGAACATGAATTCCGTTATCTGTAGAAGGCACAAAGGAGAGACATGTTCACAGTACTGAACCACATCGTGTCAAGAAGTCCATTCCGAAAATACATCTTGAGCCTCCATCCACAGACCAAGATATGTACGACTGGGGACTGCTTACCACAGTCAATCTCAGACAATAACTCCTTCAATATATACTGGGCAACCTGAGGTGATTCCGTGAAACTTCATCAATGGGTTTTCACTACATCACAATCCCCTGCATAATTGAGGAACTTTCTCTCTTCACCAATCACATCCAGTATGAAAACTCTTGATGCCATCTACCGCAACAATGTCGACTCACTGACAAAGCCAGTTCGTGGTAAAGTTATGCTTTCAGGAGCATTCAAGTTGAACTCTCAGTACACCTTCATCTTACGGACGCTCAACTCATCAACTAGTTCGTGAATGTAAAAGGCTCACTGGATAAAGTAGTAGCAAAGATTATATCTATAATCATGGTTCTAGCCTTTTCGGTCTTTGTAACAACTTCAACCATGGTATCAACATCAACAATAATCTCTAGAGGAACACCATCCATGATCTCAGCATCGACAAGGATCTCTGGAGCGTAATCATGGTCTCAGCACCAACAACGGTCTCAGGAGCAACATCCTCAGTGCTTCATCAACTAATCATTCTCTGAAGTGTTACACATGAAGCGGACTCCTCTAAGAACCAATGATTCATATCAAGATGTGTAAACCTGATAACATGCTCACATGAAAGTCTTCCCAAAGCTGGCACGACTGGTGGGCATAATCCAAATTCTTCTACAAGATGTTCTCATCACCTCTACAAATGAGATACAACACACTTCAGGCCATGGGTTTTCAAAAACGTACCAATGGGTGAGGAATGGGACAATGATTTCTCAACGAAAGATGTTCGTCTATGTCTCTTATACAACATACCAAAAGGGCGCATCGATCGGACATACGAGCTGAAAGATATGGCCTTTACAGTCAGGTTTATGAAATATGAAAAATCTGTACGGGATTACAAATCACAAATGTGCATGCTTCGTTAGATGACCTCTACAATTCCGAATTGAGTGATTCTTTTCTCATGTGACAACTCAGTCTCTTAGCTTCAAAAGTTGGGGTCAAGCATCAGATTCCGACGTCGTATGAGGTTCCTACAGCTTCCTGAGCATACAACATGCAAGCAGCAATTCTTAGACGGGATTCATAACTTCCACAATCGATGGGTGTCCACCAGGTCTTTTCGCTAAGTCCTTCATCAAGGTCCTGCCAGAAGAAGGGAAAATGAAAGAGAGATATTCAACAAAATATTGGGGACTGACGGTCCAATGATCATGACGATCAATTTCACAGTCCTGGTGCCGGGCTCTCTGGTGATAATCATTCATCATAAAAGTAATGCTACCACCGGGACATGAAACCATGGTCATTACATCATCCCCTCTCGAGAGCAACCTCAGCTATGGTCCCGTGACCAGGGTTTCAGAAGTGATGTTTCTACGATTGACAGAAGCAAGATGGCACTGCAAGCACCATGCTCATGTATCAATCAAGGGGTCCTGATCTCAAACGAATCAATGACATTAAAATCCTTCACCAACCGTTCAAGACACAAGTGAATGGTCTAAATACACAACATGAGTGTTTTACAGCAAGATCCTCTGAGATGATTTTACACTGTCCTGTACAAACCGACGAGCTGGGAGAAATTGGTGAAGAATCTATGGATGGGTCATATACTATTCTCTTCGTATGAATGTCCTCTACAACATATCCAAAATTCAAAGAAATTGAAGAAAATAGCAAGGAGACGTGGCCAAAACATTGGACAACATACAATCTGAAAGTTTTCTGAAGGTCTCCTGGAAGTTTATTGTTTCGTCGATTTCGGATCCTAAACATGCTCAAAACTCAAAAATCTTCTTTGCTAAGTTTGGAAATTTCCTGGGCTTGAGGATACATGGGTAGACCGCGAAAATCCAACATCAGACGAAGATTCTACAACAATTTCAATGAAGACCTAACTTCTGAATTTTATTGATGATGAATTATGACGAAATTCTTCATTCATCCACATCTGAATCAGAAGCTACACCATCAACACAAATCCTGACTTCATCGTCAGCCAATATCCTCATTTGCTGAAGTCGGATGTGCTTATGCTGATAAGGGACGACTCGCAGATGATCGAGAGACATACAAAGTACCAGCTTTCCAGCGTCTCTGAAAGGTTGATTCATCCCAGGATGAACATCTTCAAAAGTCTTCATGTTTGACTTGATATTTATGGAGCATTCTCCGGAAGATCCAGAAGGGTGGTTGTAACCAGAAGTCACCACTATCTAAGGCGAACTACATGGAGTCATGGATATACCAACAAAAAGCACGCGCTGAAACGGTAACAATCCAACTTGCCTATTTACAATTTCACTAGCTGTAGTGATTATAACGTCAAAATTTCGAAAATTTGCTTGTTCCTTCAAACCTGCAAAGTCGAGCAAAATTCATTATTCAAAATCATGACTTGATTTTCATCAAACCGTGAACAACCCACATGCATTTTAACATCCACTGGTTTTTCAAAAATTGGACAGACGTCCATTTTACAATTGTGAAAACTCACATACAGACATTATTTCATCATATACAATTGTTTACTTTCAACAGTTGTTCAAAATCAAAACATGATTTTACAAAATATATAAATATTTAACGTGACACGTAAATTTGAAAATATATCTATATATTTTTCTCCCTCGCGCGAGCGTCTGTCTTTGAAGCGAGAGTATATTTTCAAAAATTTGTGAACGCTCACATATCGAAAATAAAATTTTCCGTGAACGCTCACATATCACAGACGCACGTCTATTCAAAAAAAAAAAAAACTTTTCTCTCGTACGAGCATTCAGCTTTGGAACGAGAGTTTATTCCATTTTTGTGAAATCTCGCAAAGATAAAATTTTGGTTTTCGTGATAGCTCATAGACAAAATTTTATATCATTAGACTCAGGTCTATTTTTTTTGTTCCTTAAACTAACGAACAAACGAGCGTCTATTCCTAAAACAAGGATTTCCTTATTGGGCCCGGCCCGCGAATCCTAAACGACCAAGGTCTCGTCATCCAAATTAGCGGTTCAACACCAATCTATGCTCATTAGACGATGCTTTATCATGCCACTGGGATCTTCATTCAAGTCATGGTTTGCTCGTACTATCAAAATCCGGTAACGTCTTAACTTACGACTAAGTTCAATTGCTTATATTGTTTATGACCGGAAAATCACCATTCAATGCTGACTGAGGAACACGACTTTCCTCACTAAGCAGGGGATTTAATGTAGATGGTGGATTTTCGACAAAGGCTAAAATCGTAAACCCATAATTATACGAACTTCTGATCCAGCAATCAGACGCGAGTATTGAGACACGAGTCTCTCATCGAATCTCTAACTAAGAATACTTTCTCTCAGAGTACATGCGGATATGTAGTCTCTCGGCTGGACAACGACATATCTCATGAATACTGAACACTTCAGTAATTATTTATATATAGAATCACGAGATTGGCGGCTCCTGGACAACTTGCTCTGCTAGTATAGAGTGATAACGTCTTCAGGATACAAACAACAAGTTTTCCCTGACTATATAAAGGATATGAAGCTCCAGCAAGCTCATGTCAGAATAATTAATGCTCCTAAACAACTTTCTTTGCTAGTATAGAGCCATCAGTTAATTATTAAGAAACTCCTTGATTTCATGATATTTCCATAAAATCATGAAAAATAAAATTAGGAAAAGGCACCATGGGACCGTGGTCACTAGCTGGCCGGCCATGCATTGGTTTTAGCGGTCCCACGCCTCATTATTCCTTCATTTTATAATTATTTTCCTTCATCTCATGAAGTTTCCTCAATTTCAGCAAACCCTGATTTTGTCATATTTTCTCAAATGGTTGCTCAAACGCACGCTAGAAAATATTTAAATTCTCAGGACTGAGACACGGAAACCCTGGGGACGTGAGCATGTTACCTTGACCGGCCAAGGTTGGCTCTTTGGCTTGCAAGAATACGGTCCCACGTATTTTCACGATTTGACCTAATTTACGCAATTGCACGTGTTAGGTCCAAAACTCTTCCAAATAATTTTGGAATTTCATAAAATGACCGTCAGTCGATCCCGTGACCACCCAAGGCCGGTTTCATGATCCCTTGGTCGGTCCCTCACCTCTTCATAATTAATTAGGTTTTATAACCTAAGGCTCTGACGAGCATTATATGAGAAACGATTGAACCAACATTTGATCATCCTTTCACCAACTCTTCAGGAGATCTTGGTATTTGCTCACGCGAGCATATGGGCGCTACATGGTTGATCCATGATCCCATGTAGCCGGTCCCTCCTTCAGTCCATGGTTAAATTTTCAATAAACCATCGATTGGTCATCAATTGATCAAATTAGGGTTTCTGAGTCCCAGGATCATAATTCCATATTCGAACACTAGTAATTTTACGACGTTC
Source organism: Papaver somniferum (assembly GCF_003573695.1). Lineage (NCBI taxonomy): Eukaryota > Viridiplantae > Streptophyta > Magnoliopsida > Ranunculales > Papaveraceae > Papaver > Papaver somniferum. Next base: position 95,944,937 of record NC_039367.1, read on the forward strand.
TCATGGTCATCATTTTATTTATTATACTCGGTTCAACTACCAGAATTCTAAATTAGATGTTTTATTTTGGTCACGCTACCAATAATTCATCAGACGAGCAACACTTGTTCAGATGAGCAATATTTGCTCAAACCAAGGAATATTGGTTCAACCCTCAATATTCAACAATTCATCGAATGAGCAATACTTGATCACCTCAATGTGAGAATTATACCTCTGTCTCAACAGACACGTTCAATTCATGAGTCTCAGAGCATTTTGCAAAATCATGTTCAACTCAGCAAATACACGGGCTCATCGTCCCATAAAGTCATGAAGTCAACAACTGACTAATTTATCACGAGACGTCAATCGTGTCACTTGGGGGATATTAACTAGGGTTTTTGTCTGGCGGTCTAGGAACGTGTGTTCATACACACGATGGAATGTGATCAAGCCGTGCAATCAGTTGAAGGAGTTAACAAAGTAGTGGATGGAAAATCAACCAAGTCTCCGCACGACGAGCAACTGGTTTGAAACACGATTTCCATTTCCCCACTCTTTGATTCCATTAACTGTCACACTTCATGGGATCATGGTGTCTACAATTCCAGCAATATAAATAAGTTTCTGAATCATGATTGAAAACAAGAACAAGAATCTCACGTCTCACAGACGACACGAGATCAACACCTCATCAATTGAGCAATTACTCTCAACTGAGAAACTTCAATCATTAAGAACTTATCTTATTCAGAATACACAACACACCCACAATCTTTGATTACCATTGATTCCACACATTTCTCAGCTTCCCTCCTACAGATCAACCCATCCTCTCTTGTGACCGAATTTACTCTGGAACGTCCATTGTCTTGGTTTAGTCCGGAGTACTACAGATTGATCTCTCGAATTCAAAGCACTCCATTCTTGCAGTGCATCTGTGTGAGGTTGAACATTTCGCTCGGTTCAAGGAGTCTCCTCCGTACGGTCGTATCCTCAATCCCGTGAAAACCAGCAAATCGTTTTGCCCCATCTACAGATCCACAACCATATTTATAAAAAAATCATCTCTAACACATTGATGTGAAGATGATGTGGCAAAAAAAAAAGGTTAGACATCCTTTAAGTTAACCTCTAGTTTTAGACATTTACTTAAAGGATGTCTTCCCATCCTAATCACACTTTTGTTAATAAAAATCACTGGAAAAGAAAATGGAAAAGATTTTAACCAATTAATTCCTACAAATAAGTAAACAAATAACAGAAAACTTTATGGGTTGAAGATAAAACTTTATGTTTCCTAATACTAGTTTTTCATCCGTATGATGCACGGGTCTGTTTCTTACAACCCCCAAAAAAAAATTGGACTCATGTTATAAACTAACTTCATTGAAAACGAAAATACTATAAAACGAATTTGTTGGTGTGCAAGGGAAAAAAGAACCCAATATGACCTAAAAAAAATTCCAACAAAGACAATGCAATAAAAAGGAACTTCATCCTGGCATTTTTCTACGTACTTTTTTTTCCAGCTATAAAGCATTCTTTCACCTCTTCTTTGTCCTGATAAGGAACGATTGTTATCTCGGACATAAAACACTCTTCCACTTCCTTTTTGTGTTGGTAAGGAGTATCGTACTTATTAACTTTCGAGACCATGAACATGTTTGACTAAGTTTCCATATTGAACCCTAATACAACACAACGGAAAAATATTTCTCGTGCATCAAATCATCGAACAGTGGCAAAGTGTCTTCTACAATGTTCCCCTGCACATCAGTCCCAGCGTAGTATAATCTTAAAATTACTGAGTGATGATACCAATGACTAAATTCTTCACCGATCGGGAACAAAACTTTTATTCTCTACACATCGTTATGCATCAGTATTATTCTTTTATAAACATATCACTAAATCAACGAAGGAAGGTATTAGTTATTAGTATTACTGATTTTCGATACCTTCTTAATAGCTCCTACAAAATGCTTAAGAGATGACCTCTTAAAACGTTTGTAGGTCGTTTCTAGGGAACAAAGACTTTGCTAAGTACACTTTGTAGACCTACAATGTTTTAGGAAACGTTTAAGAATTTGTATTTAAGAAATTACATTTTAGGAAACGTGCCTGTTGGACACGTTTGTAGGTCATTTTTGGGGGAACTAAGATTGCCTTCGAGATACAAAACATCTCTTAAACACCAACTGGTTGTTAGTCATTTTTAGGTGTAAAAAATGACCTACAAACAATTGCCTGCTGGACACGTTCCCGTTTTACTTTCTTAGGCTGAGTCTAATGGGCATCCAAGATCCAAGATTGGTAGCAAAAACCGTGGTTTAATGTGTGACTGTTTACTTGATTCCCAGAGTGTGCTTCAGTTTGCTTGGATGCGATATGGATGCAACCCCGGCACGCCATTTCTAACGGCGTATCAAAAAAGCATCACACGCCATTTCAAATGGCGTACCAAGGAATATTTGAAGATTTTATACTCTCGTACGCCATTGCGAATGACGTGTCACGGGATTTCAAAACGCGTAAGAGTAACACGCCATTACAAATGGCGTGTCAGATTTATATTTGTTTGACCTTTTTGGCTTACACCCCGTTTACACTCTTACGTTATACCACTCTCTGTTTGTGTATATTTTCTCACAGTGAGCGTTGGTTAAAATACAACATTCCGAATAAAGTGATATTGAGATTGAGAATACTTGGATGGAATGGTTACAAATTTTTAGAAGATTAGAAAATCCTAAAATATAAAGCATGTTCGCCAAGTATTTAAACCGGTATGTGGCCATAACGGACGAGTTTTGTCTCTTAAGGGTTTACAAAGAGGTATACACACAAAATCATGCCTTTAATGCGGCCTTTTTTCTCTTTCCACTCCATCTTGAGGTGGATTTGGTGGTGGTTGTATCATGTTTAGTTCTTGGAGGTTTTCCTTCATGATTAAGTAGCAGTAGTAAAAGATGAATTCTTTTCCCGTATCCCGAGCGTATTTCCCATTTGCATAACGTTCCTACACAAAAAATAAAATTAATAAGTTGATTTGTTTTTTGGGTGAAGATTACAGACAGTTGGTAAAAAGATTGTCTACTTACAAGCCTCTCAATTGTCCATATAGGAGATCTGTTCTGTGCAATATAAATTTCTTTCTGGTAACGTACGTAAACCCTCCCCCCTTTTTTATTACTCTGAGCCTACCCTTTATAGCTGAAGATGTTCTTTGATGAATATTTGTGAATTTTTGTGTGTATTTTTTGAATATCCGGCTCCAAACCATATTATCCGGAACCAAATGATGGTCAACCTCGGGAAGGGTCACCATACTTGCCCACGCATTTGTGATTGCAACATCCTCTTCGACGGTATACTGAGTCATTACAAGTGCGTTGTGCTTGCCGGATAGAAGTGTCCAGAAGAAGGAAGATTCTTGGAGAAGCTGTAACTGGATGGATCTGAATATCTTATGATTTGCACTTTCATTTCGGAGGGCGAACAATTGTTTTTATTAAGGACCTTATGTAACAGTCCTTTCCTGTAGGGATGATGTGTAAGGCTTATCTTGTTTTGCTAGTTGGTTGAGAAATCCAATATAAAACATCGACATGTCAGACACTTTAAATCACTTCCTTAATTCATCATTCACAGTTTACCTTGTCGGAATAAGTAAATTAAGAAAAAAGAATAAGAGTACTTTTACTGTTGATGACTGTTTTTTTATCCCCAAAGATATTTTTAGGATACAACATCTAATAAGAATTTAAGCGCTTTGAAACATAATTTAATTTATTTCATTGATTTAAAATTAGTACATGTTCGGGAATCCGATATAAGAGTTCAATAATATACGACCAACAAGCCTTTAAACCGGTAGGTGCCCTAGCGTCTGAGTGGTCTCTCGGGAGGGTTTACTAGAGGTATAACCACAAAACCAATAAGAAAGGTGATGTTACATTACCCCATGCGCCTTGCTAGCGACAACGATTTGTAGTCATCCACGACGTCCTTCAAAAGAAGGTAGCATTCATAAAACTCGAATTTGATATCATTTTCCTTTCAGAACCGTACTTACGTCATCCAGTCCTACATCCACGCAATAATAAAACCATTAATTATGTCCTCAAAACTAATGTCTTACAAATAAGGAAGGAAAGGAAACAATACTTACGATATTATTTGTACTTGAACCAGGTGTCTTGCTTCTGAGTAGCTTAGCTTTGATAATAGCATACATCCTAACATGCCTCGGTATTATTTTAACATGATGTCGTATATCATCTGTTGTTCTTTGATCGGGAATCAAAAAGTTTGCAACAAAATGGTTATGTACCAGTTGCCAAAAGTTTTCTTTATATGTAACTGCTAGTTCTACAACTGTAATTGTAGTTACTGCGATCCATGACGCTATAAATGCGTTTTTCTCTTGAGGGGTTGACGCAGGATCCATATTGCAGAATAGAAACAAAAGATTAGATGTAGAGATTAAATAAGGTGTTAATACTTGTGGTGTGTAATTATCTATACAAAGGACTCTTTTTATAAGATATTGAGGGATGAGTCATCCCTTTGACACACTCTAAGGGAATGCGGGTTAACCGAACAGTGTGACAGTGATCTAGACACATGTCATTATTTCTGACTGGGTGATAATAGTGCAACATGCTAGGCGGTGTCGGTGATAAGTCTATCCCCATCCTCCAAGGGGTGTTTAAAATAGTAAGGGGTGTTTGAAATAGTTAAGGGTGTTTATTAACAGTAAGGGGTGTTTGAAACAGTGAAGGGTATTTATTAACAGTAATGGATGGGTTTAAAAATATTTCAAGACATCCTTATTGTAAATTGGAATCTACAAATGGAAGGGTTACCCCAACGTATTTCACACTTCAAATTTACTGCTTTCCTTTAGCCCCTCAGATCATAATCTACAATGTCTGTATTTCATTCCGCCGAAGATCTTGTAATAATGAAAATATGGGAGGAACAATTTACTAGTGAAGCCTATAGACGAGGAAGCGTAAGTCAAGATTTTTTTTGGTTTCGCGTTTTTCACTGTTACATGGAAGAGTATGGAACAGAAAAGGGAAGAACATTAAACCATATAGGGTCGGATTAATCAAATTTGAACTTTTTAGCCTTTTTTTCCAATAGACACAAGCATTCAATAACCACCCTAATCCCAAGGAGATTACCCAATCGACCCTGGTGAATATTTTCACATTTTCTTTATAGTTATCTAAACTTGATCAAAATGGATTAATAGTTTATATTTGAATGTTACAGGAGTTACTGGCAAAAGAGGGGTACCGCCGAGATAATGGGGTTGAATTTCCTCACAATGAAGTTTTCGAATTTATGAAGGCCAAGTATCGGGAGGACCTTCTAACATAACTCAAAAATAATCTTATTGGAGTTCTTGATGAATGGGAGGGTACTTATTAGGTTTTACACAAGATTTTGTGGGTAAATCTGTTCTCAACCCTCACGAGACAACACTCGTTCGTTTGAGGAACCTTACGGTTTAAAGGCTTGTTGCACGTGCTAAGTGTAACCGTGATTCCTGCGAAAGTGAATTAGGTTTTGAATTTATGATTTCCAATGTACCGAGATGTAATAATAAAATTCGTCGTTTTAAAAGGTGTTCGTTACCTCATTGCAATAAATAAAATAACACAATACGTAAGACCGCACTTAACATCATAAACATCAGTTATTATACTAGAACACACAATAAAACATAAGATAGCCAATGGGACATCACCAACTTAGGCTTCGTTCAACTGTATCATAACGAGACCTATTATGGTGCGCGCCTACATAACCTTGTCGGATCGTACTCTGCGCATTCGTAAAATCTGAAAAGGCGTCCGTTTTTTTCAAGAAATATTCTTTGGTCATTGTTTCCTGCATGAAGTGATAAAATAATAAAATTATATAGTAAGTTTGTTAAAACCATTTTTTAACTATAATTACTTACAATATCCATATCCGTTGTAATGAGTGTTGGTGGAACGTATATAATTAGTCTAGCTTGGAGGCTAACATATAATTTTACGTCTCTTTTTATACTCTCAACCCTCAGTATTAAGTCTTGCTTCGATCTACGGTTTGGAGTTGAATAATTTTCTACAAAATGGCTATGAACCTGTTGCCATATGTTTTGTGGTGGTCTTTCATCCCCTGGAACAACCGGAGCAGTCGATACCCGAACCCATGCAGCAATAATTGCAACATCTTCCTCAACGGTGAATCTAGCATCTATTTGGAAAAATAGATATAAAATAATATAATACAAAAGAAAATAAGATGTTCAAGATTTTGTATTCCATTTTGGTTCACGGGACTCTATTTATAGGAAAAATTAAAGAGATGTATTGGCCCTACAAGCCACTCATCATGGGTGTGCAATCTCATTCAATGTTGGTGTTGTAAAAAAGTTCCAACATGTCACCCCACTAGATGAGTGTCATGGACCCGTCTTTCGGAATAGGAGCTCTTTTGTCCATACCAAATAACATTATTATTTTGAAGAGGTGGACTATACTATAGCATTGCCACTTATTCAAGTGACCACTGATATCAATGTGTGGTATAATACCAACAAAAATAAAAGAAAAACATAAATATTATTAATAGACGTCATTGTCGGCTGACCCGCGATTACATTTAGCCCGTGCAACAAGCTTTTAAACCATTAGGGGACCCTACTGGACGAGTTTAGTCTCGTGAGGGTTTACAAAGAGGTTTACCCACAAAACCATATCCAATACTGTAGAAGTCTTAATCTTCGGCTCCATCTTGTGGATTATCTTCGGCCGGACGATAAAATATCTCAGGATTATAATCACTGCCAAATTGCGTCTTTAGAATCTCGAAAACTCATGCATGTGTCCATCTTTGTCCTGCCGCTCCATATGCAATTTGTGTTAGAGCATTGCTCGGTCGAACTCGCATGCGTTGCTATATCAAGCATGTTTGTCAATGTTAGTGATCAAACCTATAAGTCTTGATTTCTAGTCTACTATAGCTAAGTCTCTGACTAGGATAGTAAGTGTAGTTGAGCTCAAGGACTCCATGGAAGATTCATCATACAAGACGAAGATTTACTTAAGGAACCGGTGGAACTTCTCGACAAAAAGGTATGTGGAGACTTGAACTTATCTATCACTCAAAAGTCTATCTATTCTATCTCTTACTCTTTGAGACAAAAAGTCGTATGCTATATATATAGACTATGATTATACAAATTTGGTATTTCGAGCCGAGTATACCTCGCCTATCTATATCTCGAAATATGTGTTGGTAAGCTTTTCTATTCGACCAAGTTTATATTTACCTAGTGACGAAAGTCATGATACGTTTCAATCACTTTGAAAACTGCTTTGACGAGAAATGGTGTAACAACTATATAACGTCCTCTAAGAATGTTTCAATGATTGGAATGAGATTTTAGATTACATAACCAATGATGGAAATAAACATTGTTGTGGAAACACAGTTATGTATAGGTCTTATCCCTTGAACCAAAGTTTTCGAACTTTGTGGATCAAGAGAACCGGTAGAACAGCAAGTGCCAAGTCCGCGAACTCAGTCCGTGAACTGCCGAACTTCTCATCCCGAGAAATTCTGTTGGAGTTGACAAACTAGTTACGTGAGTACCAGTCCGTGAACCCAATCCTCAAACCGGCGGAAGGTCTTTTGCCAAGATTTTCTGCTGGAGTTTGTAAACTCTGCCCGGTTACTTAAGTCCGCGAACCTAGTGTGCGGACTTGAGAAGGTTATATATCTAAAGATGATTTCTGAACTTAAACTTAAAAAGACCAAGGAATGTTATTTGCAAACCGTGGCTATAATAGTTCATGAACCGATTCGAGTGAAACAAATCATCTTTTCTTCAATATTGTCTTGTGTAGTTACATAAGATTTCCTTGCAATTGAACAACTCTCTAACTAATTCAACTGAGTCATTTGAACTAGTTATGGTGAAGAAGAACATGGTTGATATGAAATGCTCATATGGCTAACCTTTTGGTTGACTATTGTTGAACTAACAATATACATGTTTGGGTACGGTTAACAAACCTAGAAGCGTGCATTTCATTTGTGTATAACAAGCTAAGTTTTCGATCTAACGGTTGAGAAATATTAGCTTGAATCTAAATCGGGTTTTCATCTAACGGTGGATATTGATTGATTTGTTACCAAGGCAAAACCCTGATTTGAAAGACTATATAAGGGGACATATAGCAACTCGGAAAAACTAATCCCCACACATTACGTGTGATACTAGTTTGCATGCTAGAGTCGGTTCTCCTTTAAACTTTGGTTTTCTTCTTCTAAAACCAGGTTAAATGACTTAAAGACTTCATTGGGATTGTGAAGCCAGACCAATACTACTTTTATCGTAGTTGTGTGATCTGATCTTGCATCTTCTATCATACGAGTACAATCATATTGATTGGCTTGAGGTTGATATCTCTGATAGGCAAGATATAAAAAGTAATCACAAACATCTTCGTCTCATTGTTTGTGATTCCGCAACATCTTGTTTCGCTACCATACGATTAAGATTGTTGTGAGGTGATCGATTAATCTAGGCTGTTCTTCGGGAATATAAGACCGGATTATCAATTGGTTCCTGTTTGCCTTGATTATTATCAAAAGACGGAACAAAAACTTTAGGGTTTTTCTGTGGGAGACAAATTGATCCTTTGATAGACTTGTCTGTGTGAGACAGATTTGTTTATTGTCAAAGCCTGCGATTTTGGGTCGTGGCAACTCTTAGTTGTGGGTGAGATCAGCTAAGGGAATCAAGTGCGCAGTATCCTGCTGGGATTAGAGGCCTAGGGAGTACAACTGTACCTTGGATCAGTGGTAGACTGATTGGGGTTCAACTATAGTCCAGTCTGAAGTTAGCTTGGAGTAGTATAGTGTCTATAACGGCTTAATACAGTGTGTATTCAATCTGGACTAGGTCCCAGGGTTTTTCTGCATTTGCCGTTTCCTCGTTAAAAAAATTTCTGGTGTATGTGTTATTTCAATTTCCGCATTATATTGTTTTATCCTTATAATTGAAATAATACAGGGTGTGCGTCAGATCAATCAATTGGAGAATCCGACCTAACGGTTGTTGATCGATATTGATTGACACTTGGACATTGTTCTTTGGTACCGTCCAAGTTATTCCTTGTATTTGATTAGAATTCGCAGGATCTGCTTGAGTAAATCAAATCAAGAGAGAGATATAAACTCGTTGATATACTTTTAATTGATTGAGTCTTGTTGGTTCTCTTGAAAGTATATTCGAGTTTGTCCATACAGATTGATAAGCGAAATATTGGGTGGTGTTGTTAGAACCCTGCTTTTCCAATTGGTATCAGAGCAGGCAAACACGTTCAAGACCTTACAAGTATGCGTTTGTAGCGATATGAATATATGGACTATAAAATCTCAATTGACGCTTCATCAGGTTTAAAAACCAAACGTAGAAAAATGGCTGATAAACTGGTTACTCTTGAAAAGGGGTTGGATGAACAAATACGGATCAACTCTGGTCTTGTTGCAGAAATTGCAATTCTTAAGGATTTGATATCCAGTAATTGTCCCTTGGTGAATCTAAGAAACTCCAGTTGTTCCTCTTCAAAGAATAGTTACAATCCAGATTGTAATAAACAACCTGATGTTGAGAAAACTGATATGACTAGGAAATAATCAGACAAATATCAAAGTTTTGTCCCGTGTTGTTATCATGATTCTTCCAATCATCTTCAACAAGTTTGTATGTCGTTTCAAAAGAGTCTGAATGTTGCAAGTAATCTTTGTAAGAAAACTAAACAACTTTTTGATACTCTGAAAGGACATACAAAACTATCAGGAAACTCTAAATAGAGAAGTACTAATAGTATGGGTGCCTTTGCTTTAAGATCTACATCTCCGTTTCAATTGTTTCTTAATAGTGGATGCAGTAGACATATGACAGGCAATCTCACATGGTTTGTTTCTTCTATTGACTATGAAGGAGGTCCTGTAATGTTTGGAGATGGAAGTTGTTGCTATATCAATAAGAAGGGAACGATCAAACTACCCGGTGTTTCAGAAATCCATGATGTAGTATATGTAAAAGGTATGACTGTTAATCTTCTTTCTATTAGTCAAATTTGTGACAAAGGCCATCAAATTGTCTTCAATACGAATGGATGTAACATTGTAGACAAAACTGGAAAAGTAATTTTTCAAGGAAATCGTGGTAAAAACAATTGTTATCTACTTGATACTCAGTTTAGCAACTGTTGCAATTTGACTAAGGTGGAATAAACACATCTTTGGCATGAACGTTTTGGTCACATCAATTATCGTCTTCTAACTAAGATCATTAACAAAGAACTTGTTAGAGGCATTCCCAAAATAAATGCAAAGATTGAAGGTTTATGTGGTGCCTGTCAAAAGGGTAAGCAAACGAAAGTTCACCACAAATCATGTCGATACATTCTCACTAAAGCTCCACTTGATTTAATTCATATGGACCTCTTCGGACCGATTCAACAACCCACTGTTTCTGGTAAGAAGGATGCTTTAGTTATGGTAAATGATTACACCAGATTCACTTGGGTTGTATTTCTATCTCATAAGAATGGTGAATTCAAGATTATTGTTAAAAGAATCCAGAACGAAAAAGGTCGCAAACTAAAGAAAATTAGAAGAGATCATGGAACTGAATTCAAAGACACTAAGGTATTTGAATTCTGTGCCGAACTGGGGATCATTCTACAATACTCTCCACCTATTACTCCTCAAGCTAATGGAGTTGCGGAAATAAAGAATAGGAATATTCAGGAAATGGCTAGGGTAATGCTCCATAACAAAAATTTACAATTAAGATTTCGGGGAGAAGCTGTTTTTACATCATGCTATTTGATCAATCATGTGTATTTACGGTCTAAAACCCTTAACACTCTTTATGAGTTGTGGTATGGAAGGAAACCCAACCTACACTATCTCAGGTTGTGTGGAAGTAAGTGTTGTATTCTGAAAGATCGAGAACAGAAAGGTAAATTCGACACCAAAAGTGATGAAGGTATCTTTCTTGGCTATGATTCTGATAGTCGTGGTTTTCGAGTGTTTAATCTCAGAACTCAAGTCATGATGGAATCTGCTAACGTTATCATTGACGACGTTAGTAACTTTCGTCGTGAAAATCCTCCTGCTGAATTACCTCCAACCGAGACAATTGAGAAAGTCAGAGAAATTCCAGAATTAGTTGAAGTTATCCCAACTGTTACTGATCCTGACATTTCTTGTGACGAGGAGAAGAGCACTGATCAAGGCATTCTTGATGAACAAGAACGTATCCCTCCACGACATCTCTGGGTTCAAAGGAATCATGATCCCAATAGTATTATTGGAGGAAGGGATTCTACAGCCAAAACAAGAGGACAACTTCAAAATATGTGCAATTTTGGTTGTTATCTTTCGCAAGTAGAACCAAGGAATATTGATGAAGCTCTGAACGATCCCTTTTGGGTGAATGCAATGCATGAAGGGTTAAATAAATTCCAAAGACAATATGTGTGGGAACTTGTACCTTGTCCCTCCAATATCAACATTGTTGGTACCAAATTGATGCTCAAAAATAAGTCTGATGAATTTGGCACTATTGTCAGAAACAAAGATAGACTTGTTGCTCAAGGATATTCACAGATAGAAGGGATTGACTTTGACGAGACCTTCGCTCCAGTGGCACGCCTTGAGTTCATTCGTCTCTTGCTAGCTCATGCTTGTTTTATTAAGGTTAAGCTGTTTCAAATGGATATAAAATCCGCGTTCCTGAATGGAATTTTAAAGGAGGAAGTCTATGTCGCTCAACTGAAGGGGTTTGAAAACCCTGATTTCCCAGATCATGTGCTGAAACTCAAAAAGGCATTATATGGGTTCAAACAAGCACCTAGAGCCTGGTTTGAAAAACTTACCACTTCTCTCATTAGAAAAGATTTTTCAAGAGTTGGAGCTGATAAAACCTTGTTCACCAAATGGAGTGGGAAAGATGTGGTTATTGCTCAAATCCATGTAGATGATGTCATCTATGGATCAACTTCTGAGAAATATGCAAAAGATTTCCAAGTCTCTCTTGCTAAAGAATTTGAAATGAGCAATGTTGGTGAATTCAAATTCTTCATAGGATTACAAATTCAACAATATAAGGATGGAATTTACTTATCCCAAGAGAAGTATGCTCGAGATCTTGTGACAAGGTTCGGTCTGGATAAGTCTTCTCCAAAATTAACGCCTATGCCCACTACTGGTAAACTACATAGAGATGAGAAAGGAGCAAAAGTAGATCAAAATTTGTATCGATCTATTATTGGAAGCCTCTTGTATCTTACAGCTACTAGACCTGATATTTCTTTCAGTGTTGGTTGTTGTGCCAGGTTTCAGGGAAATCCAAAGGAGTCTCATCTTGCAGCTGCAAAGAGGATCATTCGATATATTAATCATACTGTCGGGTATGAGTTGTCTTACACTTTTGATACTAACACTGATTTATCTGCTTATTCAGATGCTGATTGGGCAGGTTGTATAGAAGACATAAAACGTACATCAGGGGGTTTCTACTATGTAGGCTAAATCTCGTTGCTTGGCATAGCAAAAAAAAAAATTCTCAATCCCTGTTTACATGTGAGGCAGAATATATTGCTGCTGGATGATGTTGTACTCAACTCCTATGTATGAAACAAATGCTAGATGATTATGGAGTTGATACTGGAATAATAAAGATCTTTTGTGATAACTCTAGTGCGATTCGAATCACTGAGAATCCCGTTGAGCACTCAAGAACAAAGCACATTGACATAAGATACCATTTTATTCGTGATCTCTATGAAAATGGTATCATAAGTATGGAATTTGTTCCTTCCGAACAACAATTGGCTGATATTCTTACCAAACTGTTAGACACTACTACCTTTCAAAACTTGCGGCAGTCTATTGGCGTTGTTTTGGTTCACTAAACGTTTCGATAACTCTTGCCCCTATACTTATCTCTATCTTTTGGGCAATTGAGTTTGAAACTCCAGTAGGTTACTCCAGTTCAGCTTCTGTAGGGTTGTTTCTGTCGTGTTAGTGTCGCAATTATTTCTTTTCAAAATCCTTCTTTTCTCTTGAAATTAAGGTCGCTCGTTGTTGTTCTTTCGGGAATGACATCAAATGGGGGAGAGTTCTTTTGAACTTGTGTTTAATGGTCATATCTTGAGGGGTGTGCGGATGTGGAATTTTAGAGGGGTTATCTTGTATCTTTAAACTCCTTGATGAATGTTGTTAGCTTCGGCTATATGATTGCATCTAAATAAGATGATGTGTGTTTCTTTCACTCAGTCATGAAATGTCTCTTACGGAAATTTCATTATGATCTCGTTCTTGTACCTTTGCAAAAAATTTTGACAAAAAGGGGGAGAATTAACATGTAGTTCACACTACAAATACATATGGTTTTCGGATCATTGTGTAAGGGGGAGTGGTTTCCATGTGAGATAGAGTATTGACTAAGGGGGAGTAATACATATATGTTAGAGCATATCTCGGTCGACCTCACATGCATTTCTATATCAAGCATGTTTGTCATTGTTAGAGATCAAAACTATAAGTCTTGATTTATAGTCTATTATAGCTAAGTCTCGGACTAGGATAGAAAAGTGTAGTTGAGCTCAAGGACTTCATGGCGATTCATCATACAACTACGAAGATCTATACAAGGAACCGTGGAACTTCATCAACAAAAAGGTATGTGGAGACTTGAACTTATCTATCACTCAAAAGTCTATCTATTCTATCTCCTACTTCTTATGAGACAAAAGTCGTATGCTATATAGACTGGATCATACACATTTGACATTTCGAGCTGAGTATTCATTGCTTATCTTTTCTCGAAATCGTGTGTTGGTAAAGCATTTCGCTTTGATCAAGTTTTTCTTCACCTAGTGACGAAAGTCATGAAAAATTTCAATTACTTTGGGAATTGCTCTGACGTGAATCGGTCTGTGAATAAAGGCTACATAACGTCCTCTGAGAATGTCTCAATGATTGGAATCAGAGTTTAGATTACATAACCATGTATTCCTTGAACCAAAGTTTTTTGAACTTTGTTGATCAAGAGAAATCAGAAGGATTGTGGAATTGGCTTGCCAAGTCCGCGAACCCAGTCCGCGAACTCAGTCTGCGAACTGTCGGAAGTTCTCGACCGAGAATTTCTGTTGGATTTTCCAAAACTCGTTTGTGTGCTTAGTCCGCGAACTGGCGGAAGTTCTCTTCCCGAGAATTTCTGCTGAGTTTGGAAAACTCCGCTGGTTTACTTAAGTCTGCGAACTTGTTTGTGAACTTAAGAGGTTATGATCTAAAGATGTGCTCTGAACATGAAACTTAAATTACTAAGGAATGCTTTATGCAAACCGTGGCTATAAAGTTCATGAGCCGATTCAATCGAATCGAATCATCTTTGTTTCAATTGTGTCTTGTGTAGTTACAAAAGACCTCATAGCAATTGAAGAACTTTTTAACTAGTTCATTTGAGTCAATTGAACTAGTTATGGAGAAGAAGAACAAGGTTAATATGAAATGCTCGTATGGTTTAACTTTTGGGTTACTATGTTGAACCAACATACACGTACACGTTTGGGCATGGTTTTAACCAACCCAGTAAACGTTTACCAAAGTGTGTGTGACAAGCTAAGTTTTCGATCTAACAGTTGAGAAATATTAGATTGAATATAAATTAGGTTTTCATCTAACGGTGAATATGGATTGCTTTGTAACTAAGGCAAAACCCTGATTTGAAGGTTGTATAAAGGATACATCTAGCATTGTGCAAAACTAATCCCTACACGTTTGTGTGATACTAGTGCGCCCGCTAGAGTCGATATCCATTAACCTTTGATTTTCTTCTTTAAAATCAAGTTAACGACTTAAAGACTTCATTGGGATTGTGAAGCCAGACCGATACTACTTTATCGTAGTTGTGTGATCTGATCTTGCATCTTCTATTGTACGAGTACAATCGATTAATTGGCTTGAGATCGTGAGAGTTCTCCGATAGGCAAGATAAAGAAGTCACAAACATCTTCGTCTCATTGTTTGTGATTCCTCGACAAACCACTTGTGTAGTCAAGAAGGATTGTTGAGAGGTGATTGATTAATCTAGGCTGTTCTTCGGGAATATAAGACCAGATTATCAATTGGTTCTTGTTCACCTTGATTTATCAAAAGACGGAACAAAACTAGGGTTTTTCTGTGGGAGACAGATTTATCCTTTGATAGACTTTTCTGTGTGAGACAGATTTGTTTATTATCAAGCCTGCGATTTTGGGTCGTAGCAACTCTTGGTTGTGGGTGAGATTAGCTAAGGGAATCAAGTGCGTAGTATCATGTTGGGATCAGAGGCGTAGGAGTACAACTGTACCTTGAGTTAGTGGGAGACTGATTGGGGTTCAACTATAGTCCAGTCCGAAGTTATGTTGTAGTAGGCTAGTGTCTGTAGCGTCTTAATTCAGCGTGTATTCAATCTGGACTAGGTCCATGGGTTTTTCTGCATTTGCGGTTTCCTCGTTAACAAAGCTTCTGGTGTCTGTGTTATTTCTTTTCCGCAATATATTTTATATAATTGAAATAATACAGGTTGTGCGTTAAGATCATCAACTTCTCTAATCCAACTTTTGGTTTTTGATTGTAGTTGATTGATCCTTGAATATTAGTCTTTGGCACCGTCCAAGTTATCTCTCTTTGATAAAGACTTGCAGATTTCTATTTGCTTGAGTAAAGATCAAATCGAGAGATTGAGATATAAACTCTTTGATATATCTTTTTATTGATTGAGTCTGACTGTCTAGTTGATTCTCATAAAAAGTATATTGGAGTTTGTCCATACAGATTGCTAAGCGAAATATTGGGTGGTGTTTAGACCCCCGCTTTTTTAATTGGTATCAGAGCCGGCAAACACGTTAAAGACCTTATAAGTCTGTGTTTATAGCGATCTGATTATGGACGAGTCTATCTCTAATAACATACCGCTTCGTTTCACCCTAGAAAACTGTCACATCTAGGTCAGTATCTAAACATTCTCTTAATGTAGAACCTGTTGAAGTTTGGGAAACAAACCTAGAATAACAGTTAGATGAACTTTCTGATGAAGGTGATTCAGATATTGATGGAGATGTTAATGAGGAAGTCTCAGAGTATGTTAAGCTTTTGAATTCATTGGAAAAGAAAAAGATGACAACTTTTCATGTCACACCTTTTCTGACTAATCTATGTTGTACAAATAAGAAATTGAGAAGATGTTACGCAGGTGCTTATGTTTCGAATCGCTCTAACGAATCGATCCTCAAGGATTCTGAGGAAAACCTACCTATGAAGTCACTTGAATGTGATAATCTTCTTCAAAAGTACTTTTCGTTGGAAGAGAAACTTGCAGAATCTGTAGCAAGGGTTAACTCTCAACAAATTAGTTTTGATGACAGAGAAAGTGCTTTTCTCGCTCGAGAAAAACGTCTTGAGGCTGATTTAGCTGTTGCTCTTGATAAAATCAAGATGTTGGAAGATGACTTGAAAAAGTTCAATACTAGTTCAAGCAAATTAACCACTATGCTATGATCAAGTAAAAATCATCGTGATACACGAGGATTGGGCTATAAGTGAATAGATGCTCCAAGTATTAGCAAAGAGGTAAAATTTGTCAAGGCTAGTGATTCTTCTCAACAAAAGGTTTCCACTGATGGCAAAAGTAAAATACCTAAACCGGCAGTTAAGGTTCAAAAGAACAAAGTATATCAACCTCCAAAGTCAGCACACATAGATCGAGGTAAGAACATTCCTTATATTTGCCACTATTGCGGAAATAAAGGTCACCTAGAAAGGAGATGTCGTTTCCGTATAAGGAATGAGAAACTTCATGATGTTCTTGTTTGGGCATCACAAGAAGTTGTGAAACCAATATCATATGTTAAGACTAATCCCCTTAACGTTACAGGTTGTGACTATCCAACCTTTAGGCAAAGGAATCAGTGCTGTGATAAACCAAGATTTGCCTATAAACGTTGTACGAATCCTTTTAACAATCGTAATGGTTATCTAAAGGATAATTTTGTAAAGAAGAATACAAGATCCGATGCTCCCAATTGGAGAAATACTA
The DNA here is from genome assembly GCF_003573695.1 of Papaver somniferum. NCBI lineage: Eukaryota > Viridiplantae > Streptophyta > Magnoliopsida > Ranunculales > Papaveraceae > Papaver > Papaver somniferum. Next base: position 95,962,095 of record NC_039367.1, read on the forward strand.
ACTTGCAAAAGAATAGTCAATCCAATTCTCTTTCGAGAAATCTTGAAGAGAGTAATGGGAGGAAGGTTCCGGTTGTTCCCAAAAGCACTCAGAAGTGGGTACCAAAGAAATTCAATGACGTTTTGAGTGTGAAAAGGAATGATCTTCCAGAAAATTGCATGACTATGGAGAAGGCAGTTTTCATTATAGGATCATAATTTCGAAACGATAATGTCTCAGCGAAATTATCAACAACACAACACAACAGCGTCGCAGAACAATTTCAGAAATGATATAATAAACGACATCAGCTAAAATCATGAGAAAGATATGATAGTCATGCGAAAATTAGAGAGTTTGCGAGATTAAGATTTGTAAGGTTGCGAGAATATCACAAGTCATTTCCGAAAATAAAGGACAGATTAGCTGTCATCCACTGTGTATTTCCCTATAAATAGTCGTTCAGTTGTAAAGAAAGGATAGAGATCTTTTTTGAGTAAGAAACAAGTAAATAGGAGAGAGAAAGTCTAGAGCAAAGGTGATTCTTGATTCCTTTATCTTTTCTTGTAAGAACATTCAAAGATTGATCAATAAAATTAAGAGTGTAAATCTAAAAATGAGTTGAGTAATAATGAAATCATATGAGGGGTGTGGTGTAGGATTTCCTGCAACTACATAATGGCGCTAGAAACAGGGAGGTATTGAAGATTGTTCTATAAAAATTGAAGATTAATATTGATATTTGTGAAGAGTTAGAGTGATTGATTAAGAATTTTCCGTAATTTCTTGCAATATTTTTAACATTAAAGAAATGGCTAGAAGAAGAAATACATCCGAACAACCGACTACTGTTAGAAGAAGCAAGAGAATTGCTGGGAGAGAAAGAAGTGAAATGGGAGTATCTACTAGAATGAGAAGTAATAGAAAAAATCAAATTCAACCACCAATTCAACAAACACTAGTACAAGGGAGGAATACAGATTATGATAGGGTGAGTATACACATTTGGCAATCAAATTCCGCAGAAGAAGTAGAAGAAGAGCAACAAAATAGAAACCATAGACAGGTAGAGAGAAATCAAGAAGCAGGTGAAGGAATAATTCACGGAGATGAGGAAATTGGAGCGTTAGAAACGTTGAGACGAAGTATACATGACGAAAGAAGAGATGAGGCAGAAGAACGTGCAAATCTAACAAGGCAAAATCACGAATTATGGATGGAGAAAATAAGACTACATAATAGAAGATCGAGAAGTATTACAAAATCATATTCAAGATCGACTAGAAGAGAAATGGGGCGAAACTCACCCACAATCAATGCTGGAAACAATATTCAAGAAGAAATATCAAATCCTAATGAAGAATATCGCGAAAATAGAGAAAGTGTTGATGATCATTAGTTCCACAAAATGAAACTTTTGATGATGGGAAAAATGGTAGAAATCAAGAGAATGGACAACGTCAGGGACGAAATGACCAAGATGGCGAAGGAAATCGAGAGGAAGGAAGAAGAATTTTACATGAAAGAGAAACTCAAAGAAATCAACAAACGATTGAAGAATAAATTGAAAGACATTATGCTGAACAAGCACGTTTAATCTGCAAACGTGAAAGATTGAGAGCGGAAATGGTAGAACAAGAGCTTCAGGAGACAATTCGCCAGAACAATCGAGAAAGAAGGCGTACACAAAACCGGAATAACAGTAATCTCAATGAAGAGTATGATAGAGTACATAGGATGGCTGAAAGACAGCAAATGGAATTGATAAGAAATGAACAAAATCATGGAGGGGAAAATGAAAGGCATCATCATATGCGAATTAAAGATAGAGATGAGGAAGAGAATCGCAAAAGAAGACGAGATGAGGATAATGAAGAAGAAATGCAAAATTTCGCGAGAGAAGAAAGACATGAACGCAGAAGAAGAGAGGTGAAATTAAAAAGACCAATGGATCAAAATTCAGGTGTAAATAAACAAATCTTGAAAGAGTTAGAAGAAATGAGAGGAATGCTAAATAATAGAGGAGAAGTAGGCAGAAGACAAATGGATGAAGCAATAGAAGAAGCTGCGAAAAGTCCATTTACAAGGGAAGTACAGTTAGGAGGAATACCACCGAAATGCAATTTGCCCGCATTAACCAACATTTTTGATGGAACAACTTGTGCAATTCAACACATCAAAGACTATGTGAGGTGCATGTTGCAATGGGAAAATCATGATATCGTATTGTGCAAATATTTCGCATCCAACTTAACAGGAGAAGCGTTAACATGGTTTGAAGGTCTACCAAAGAATACAATAACATCCTTCAATCATTTGCAGACTACATTCCTAGAGGCATATATAAGTAATAACTCTTCGCGACCTGGTATAGAAGATGTGTCTGGATTAAAACAGAGGATTGGCGAAAGTTTGAAACACCTGACTAAAAGATGGAGAACTATGTGTAGCGAAATGGCTGGCCGTGTAGATGAGAGATATCTTATATTATCATTTATCAATGCTATGTTTGCAACAAACCTATTGTATGTCCAAATTTTCAAAGTCAAGAATACGATCACAATGACTGAATTGCAAGAACTTCAAGAAGAATACATTGCTCTAGAGGAGAGGAAAAATGAAATGGAATCATATCCAGTTGCGAACACCAACTCACAAACAGCGAATGCAAGCTTATTACCCAAGCTAATAAATACAGTAGCGAATACTTCGCAAGTACAAAAAGAAAAGGTGACGGGTAACAGTCAACAGAAACTAGTGTCTATGCGAAGCCGAGGTCAAGAGGAGTATGAAAGAGAAATAAATTTCTACAATCGTGGTGGAAATAACAAGATTCAAAGACTCGATCAACCACAAGAAACTTATAGAGGTCAAAGACAAAACTATAATAGAGGACAAGGAGGTCACAAGGTAGTGTGAGAAGAAATCAAGATGCCACCTCTAAATGCAAGTGTGGATAAAATATGGGAAGCTATAATTTTTATGGAGAATATACCAACACCATGGAACATGGGAACGAAACCACTCCAAACCACAGAAGCCATGAGTTTTGTTCTTATCATCATTTTCATGGACATACAACAAATGATTGCAGAAATGTAAAAAAGAATTATTTTGAGAATGATAGATCAAGAAAAACTAAATCACTTTTTGGTAGGGAACCCACAATCTCAACCACTGCCACCACCACTGGTGGACCCGGGAAAGCGTCTAAAATTGAAGTGAAATGAAACGGGCCTACAGTAATACCGCAAGTGCACGGTCGTCAGTTGTAGCTCGTGCAAGTACGGGTCGATCCACAGAGACTGGGTGTGTTTTGGAGTTTTCTAGCTATTTTGGGCTCTAGTTGGCTATTGGGCTTTAGGTTACCTTTGGATTATAAGCTTGTTTGATAATGAAGTGAACTGAGCTTGGGCTCAGTTGGTCTTGAAGTGCACTAGGCTTGACCTTTGAAGTGCAATGGAATGGACTCAATTGATTTGGTCTTGGGCTTTTGAGTTTAGGCTTTTGGATTAAGCCCACAGTTGACTGAATTGGGCTTCTAGATTAATCCAAGACTGAACTGGGCTTTGAGCCTTAACCTAAACTGTGGCTGGGCCTTGGGCAGCAGGACAGTGGCCAAGGCAGGAGCTGGAGAAACAGCAGACAGCAGGAGCGGAAGCAGACAGCTGCAGTAGCAAAGCTGGTTGAGGTAGCAGCAGCAGCAGCAGTGGAAGGGAAGCAATGCAGCTGTCAGACCAAGATAAGGCTCTAGGCCATGACACTGGCCAAGGCAGACTAGCACAAAGGCTAAGTCAAGATAGCTAGCTCTAGGACCAAGCTGAGACAGGGCAAAACAGGGTCAAGGAAGTGCAACAATGCAGTGAGTTAACAAGGGAGAATAAGGCATCAAGCCAAGACAATGACATAAAGAAACCATGAAGCATAGGGCAAGGCTGCAGTGCTTATGTACAAAGTAAGGTTACAGTGACAGTGGCAATGGTGTTGCATATTTACAATGTGGTAATGGCAATGACAGTAGAGAAGTGACAATGCGGCTGGAGTATTTACAAAGGCCAAAAACAATTATGAAACTAAGGTGGCATTTACAATGAATGGTGACATAGTGCTAATGTGATAGTGCAAGCCAAGTAATAACAAAACAATAGTGAGAGATGAAATCTTAATCCTCAAATGATGAAATGAAGACAAACATAAGAGATGTCAAGAATTGTCTTCAAAACGAAGAGTAGAAAACCATGAACAAGTTTCCACTATTATAATAATATATAATGGGTTACAACAACTTTTCCCAGAACGGCGAAACACACAATTTCAAAATGCATGTAACACTTAGATAACAATTTTCTAATTATCATCGGTAGATCAACAATTCATTTACCCAATAGGTAAATTCCAAAAATAATCATCAAAAACAAGTCAATAAGAGCTGGAGTATATATACTTACTTCTTGGATTTGAACAAACTTTGGAGATCTTCAAGCTTGAATGGAAGAAGAAATGGACAAACGTGATGGATTAACTTCACCAAGATCTGGTTGAACACTCCCTTAGCAAAAGCTATTTGCAAACCAAGGCTACAAGCCAAGGGCAGTGGGAGAACGAGGCACAAAGGCAGCTAGCCTAAGGCAAAGAGTGAAGAAAGAACAAGATACAAAAAATGAAAGGCAAAGTTGGGAGCCTAGGCATACAACTAGAGTGGGAAGAGAACTAGTTTGCTTACAGTCACTAGTGAGCACTAGTTTCTCCCCATTGCTCAATCAACACAATGCTCTAAGGCCTCTAGCCTAACATTCCATCACTTCACAATGAACAAACTTAACATTTGAGGAACTAAACCTTAAACACTACAGTGAACTAACAGTTGACACTAAAAGTGAACTAACATTAAACACAAAACTAAATTGAAATTAGAAACAGACAGAAATCATAAGAACATAAATTAAATGAACATGGAATTAAACATGAAATAAAACAGAAATTGAAAATTAAATAAAATTGAAATTGAAATTAAAGTTAACCCTAAATTGAACAGTTGAGAAAATGAAATTAAACCTAATTGGTCACTTGGCTAGTCCAAGAACAAGTTTTAACATCCTACATCAGTTCCTATTTATAGTTTACAACAAAACCCTAAATTGAAAATCCCCAATTTTGTAAACCTTAATTTTTAAATTCTAAATTAAACTCACTGATTTCTGAATTTGTCTCCCCTGTGCTCGACCCATGCTTTTTCTGACCTTCCTGCTCCTCTCTCATGCTTCAATTGACGCCTCTGCAACCCTAGCTCGAGTTATTTTACTCACCCCAAAACCTAGAGTTTCAGTGGTTGTGAGATGGGGAAAATAACTAGGCTAGGGAGATGGGTTTGAGGTGTTGTCGGGTGGTTGTGGTGGTGGTGTGGTTCGAGAAGAAGGTGTAGCTGGTGGAGGTGATGGAGTTGCAGAGCTCTGCAAATTTTTGGGAAGAAGGGGAAGAAGAGCTCGAGAGAAGAATGGGTTAGGGGATGTTTGTTTTGGGGTATAAGGGTTCGGTTGCTAGGGTGTTGAGCGGGTGTAGCGAGTTTTGATGAACAGCAAGTAAAGAGCGTTGGATGATCCCATATAGATTGAATCGAACGGCTACGATGGAGAGGTATGTGGCGACCGTTGGATTATGAGATACAACAAAATTGACGACACCAGATGGAGTTAGGTGTTGTAGTGTTAAGCGGAAGTATCGAGGTTTGATGCGCAGGCAAAGAAGCGACCGTAGGATCTAAATGTGATCTAATCTGAAGGCTTGGAATTTAGGTACTATGGTGTTTTTCAGGGACTTCAGATTTTGATGAACGATGAAGAAGCGACCATTGGATGATGAGATGGATCCGATCTAACGGCTGAGAATGGAGGCGGGTATGGATATAGAAAATGGGTTTGGGTAAGGGTTTTGGGCCTCAGGTATGCCAAGCCCATATCTTCTTTAAGAAAAATTCTTCCTTCTTGAGCCCATTTCTAGCCTTTAGGTCTTGTGCACAACATTCTTCGCGGCTTCCTTGTGTAATTCCTCCCGGCTTTTCACTACTTTTCTTCTCTTTTCCGCTCTGCTATTCATCCAAACTTTATTTATTACCTAAAAATGCAAAATTAAGTAAGAAAAATATTTATTCTTGAAAACAATGAAAATACAGAATATGGGATAAAATGTAGAATTAATGCACAAAAGATGAGTTAAATGCCAACAAAAAGGGATAAATATATACAATATTTGGCACTCATCAACCACCAGAGCATCACAAAGTGAACACGATGAAAAAGAAGGAAACATTCTTCATAGAAGTAGGTGAAAAATAAAAAAATCTATTATGTCACTCTATCATACATTCATATAAGACAATTGAAGATTTTCATGACAATGTTTTGAGTAGAGTGTTCGCAAGAGATAACGATGGAAGAAAAATTATGAATATTGCGAAAATCTCGGCGCTAGAGGAATGGAAGAAACAGATAATTTCTTTTACTGCAGAAGAAATTCCCGAAGGAGAATCGGTGCATGATAATCCATTGGTAGTAAAATTAGAAATTAATCCAAAACCGAATGAAGATGAGGATGATGAAGCTGAAGATTCATGGGCAATTAATAGAATTCTAATCGACACTGGAAGCTCTGTGAACATATTATTTTATCATACTTATAAAACCATGTGTAGGATCAGAATCTCGCAATGACGATGTTTCAGCGAAATTATCAGTGACACAATACAACAGCGTCGCAGAACAATTTCAGAAATGATAAAATAAATGATGTCAGCTAAGATCACGAGAAATATATGATAATCCTGCGAAATATTAAAGAGTTTGTGAAATTAACATTTGTAAGGTTGCGAGAATGTCGCAAACCATATCCGAAAATAAAGGACAGATTAGTTGTCATCCACTATGTATTTCCTTATAAATAGTCATTCGAGTTGTAAAAGGGGGGGGGGATCTTTTCTGAGGAAGAAATAAGTAAAGAGGAGAGAGAAAGTTTAGAGCAGAGATCATTCTTGAGTTCTTTATCTTTTCTTGTAAGAACATCCAAAAATTAATCAATAAAATTAAGAAGATAAACCTAAAATGAGTTTATTAATAATGAAATTACATGAAGAGTGTAGTGTAGGATTTCCTGCAACTACATAATGGCGCTAGAAACAGGGAAAGAAAGAAGATCATTCCAGAAAAAGCTAAAGATTGATATTCAGATTTGTGAAAATTTAAAATGATTGATTAAGATTTTTTCATAATTTCTTGCAATACTGTTAACATTGAAGAAATGGCTAGAAGAAAAAATACATCCGAACAACCGACTACTATTAGAAGAAGCAAAAGAATTGCTGGAAGAGAAAAAAGTGAAATGGGAGAATCTGCTAGAATGAGAAATAATAGGGAAAATCAAATTCAATCGCCAATTCAACAAACACTAGTTCAAGAGAGGAATATAGATTATGACAGGGTGAGCGTACACACTTGGCGATCAAATTCAGCAGAAGAAATAGAAGAAGAGCAACAAAATAGAAATTATAGACAGGAAGAGAGAAATCAAGAAGCGGGTGAAGGAATAATTCATGGAGGTGAGGAAATTGGAGCGTTAGAAACATTGAGACGAAGAATACATGAATAAAGAAGAGATGAGGCAGAAGAACGTGCAAATTTAACAAGGCAAAATCACGAATTAAGGATGGAGAATATAAGATTACAGAATAGAAGATCGAGAAGTATTACAAAATCATATTCAAGATCGACTAGAAGAGAAATGAGGCGAAATTCACCCACAATCAATGCTGGAAACAATATTCAAGAAGAAATATCAAATCCTAATGAAGAATATCGCGAAAGTAGAGAAAGAACTGATGATCGTTACATTCCACAAAATGAAATTTTTGATGATAGGAAAATTGAAGGAAATCAAGAGAACATGCAAAATCAGAGACAAAATAACCAAGATGGCGAAGGAAATCAAGAAGAAGGAAGAAGAATTTTACATGTGAGAGAAACTCAAAGAAATCAACAGAAAATTGAAGAAGAAATTGAAAGACATAATGCTGAACAAGCACGTTTAATCTGCGAATGTGAAATATTGAGAGCGGAGATGGAAGAACAAGAGCTTCAGGAGACAATTCGCCGGAACAATCATGACAATCGAGAAAGAAGGCGTACACAAAACCGGAATAACGATAATCTCAATGAGGAGTATGATAGAGTAAAAAGAATGGCTGAAAGACAGCGAATTGAATTGATAAGAAATGAACAAAATTATGGAGGGGAAAATGAAAGACATCATCATTTGCGAATTCAAGATAGGGATGAGGAAGAGAATCGCAGAAAAAAACGAGATGAGGATAATGAAGAAGAGATACAAAATTTCGCAAGAGAAGATAGACGTGAACACATAAGAAGAGAAGAAAAATTAAAGAGACCAATGGGTCAAGATTCAGGTGTAAATAAACAAATTTTGAAAGAATTAGAAGAAATGAGAGGAATGCTAAATAACAGAGGAGAAGTAGGTAGAATACAATTGGATGAAGCAATAGAAGAAGCTGCGAAAACTCCATTTACAAGGGAAGTACAATTAGGAGGAATACCACCGAAATGCAATTTGCCCGCATTAACCAGCATTTTTGATGGAACAACTTGTGCAATTCAGCACATTAAAGCTTATGTGAGGTGCATGTTACAATGGGAAAATCATGATGCGGTATTGTGTAAATATTTCGCATCCAGCTTAACGGGAGAAGCGTTAAAATGGTTTGAATGTTTACCAAAGAATACAATAACCTCCTTCAATCATTTGCAGACCACATTCTTGGGAGCATATATAAGTAATAATTCCTCACGACCTGGTATAGAAGATGTGTTTGGATTAAAACAAAGGATTGGTGAAAGTTTGAAACACTTGACTAAAAGATGGAGAACTATGTGTAGAGAAATGGCTGGCCGTGTAGATGAGAGATATCTCATATTATCATTTATCAATGCTATATTTGCAACAAACCTATTGTATGTCCAAATTTTCAGAGTCAAGAATATGATTACAATGACTGAATTGCGAGAACTTCAAGAAGAATACATTGCTCTAGAGGAAAGACAAAATAAAATGGAGTCATATCCAGTTGCGAACACCAGCTCACAAACAGCGAATGCAAGCTTATTACCCAAGCTAATAAACACAGTGGCGAATACTTCGCAAGTGCAACAAGAGAAGGTGACAAGTAACAATCAACAGAAATTGGTAGCTATGGGGAGCCGAGATCAAGAAGAGTATGAAAGAGAAAGAAATTTCTACAATCGTGGAGGAAATAACAAGATTCAAAGACTCGATCAACCGCAAGAAACTTATGGAGGTCAAAGACCAAACTTTAATAGAGGACAAGGAGGTCACAAGGTATTATGGGAAGAAATCAAGATGCCACCTCTAAATGCAAGTGTGGAGAAGATATTGGAAGCTATAATCTTGATGGAGAATATACCAACACCATGGAACATGGTGACGGAACCACCTCCAAACCACAGAAGTCATGAATTTTGCTCTTATCATCATTTTCATTGACATGCCACAAACGATTGCAGAAATGTAAATAGAATTATTTTGAGAATGATAGATCAAGGAAAACTAAACGACTTTCTGGTAGGGCATCCACAATCTCAACCACTGCCACTACCACCAGATCATCACAAAGTGAATACGATGAAAAAGAACGAAACATTCTTCATAAAAATTGGTGCAAAAGCAAAAAATCTATTCTGTCACTCTATTGTACATTCATATAAGACAATTGAAGATTTTCATGATAATGTTTTGAGTAGGGTATTCGCAAGAGATAATGATGGAAGATAAATTATGAATATTGCGAAAATTTCGCCACTAGAGGAATGGCAGAAACAAATCATTTCTTTTACCCCAGAAGAAATTCCCGAAGGAGAAGAGGTGCATGACAATCCATTGGTAATAAAATTAGAAATTAATCCAAAACCGAAAGAAGATGAGGATGATGAAGCTGAAGATTCATGGGCAGAATTCTAGTCGATACTGGAAGCTCTGTGAAAATCTTATTTTATCATGCTTATAAAACCATGGATGGAAGAGATGATGATCTTATAACATCAACATATAAGATATATGGTTTTAATGGTACTGCTAAGGTTATTATGCCAAATCCATTGAAGGGAATATCTTCTGAAATTTCAATCTGTGTCGTTGATGTAAAATCACCTTACAATACGTTAATTGGTCGACCTTGGCTACATGGGATTCTAGGTGTAGCTTCAACTTTCCACCAATGCATCAAATTCCCTCACCCAATGGTGTAGGAATCATAAAGGGAGATTGGGTCGAAGGAAAGAGATGTTACGAAACTGAGATAGAATCTTGCGAAGGAAGAGCAAACAAGAAGGAAAACTGGCGACACAAAATCAAAGATGTACAAAGAAGTGAGAGGTTGATGGTGGATACAATCGAAAGAAAGGAGAAGAGATGTTGCGAAATTAATGCTAGCTCAGAATAAAAAGGATGAACATACCACTACCAAGGAAGCAGTAGCAGAAAATAATAAAGAAGCAGAGGATGGCAAAGGTAATAAAAACAAGAAATGTATGAATGATTAAGTTGTTGCGATAATCTCGCAATAAGTAAAATTCTCAAAAATACATTTGATTGAACAACAAAATTGAGATTGCGAAATTCAGATACAATATAATGATTTGCGAGACTCTCGCAGAGATAATGAATTTTACAGAAAATAATCAGAGAAGAATGACAAAAGAGAAAGAGGCGAACCTTTATGGCGTACACCCTAGTTCGCGAATACAATTTCGCAAGAGGCAAATGTAAGACCTAAAGTACGTCATATAAGGTACCTATTGCATGACTCAGGGAAAGGCTACACCGCCACCGGAACCTGAGTCATGGAGATTTGGGGTCAATGAAGCCCATCCGGGAGAGGCACCTTGGATTCTCAACTTAAGCATATGACTTAGGTTGGGCGACTAAGGTAATAAGGACTCTCCCAAGGAGTGCAATCTGATCAAGGGCCGAGGTACACGGTTGAGTCAAGAGTGCCGGGGACGTTTGAAGCGTCCTTGCCATTCTTGACAAGTCTTGGCTTATACTGCACTCGGCCTGAAGAAAACCCCACTTAGGGTGCAGTCTCGTAACCATAACCCTATAGGTAAAAGGGATAAGAGGCTGCGAAAACAACTGGTTGTTGTTAAGACTGGATGGGAGGAGCTAACCTTGTATGGTAGAAGTACGCCTCCTTGAAGGGGCAACCAGGGGGAGATAAGGGCGGCACCCTCCATTAGGGAGCTGATAAGTGTCTTAAGACGCAAATGTCATGAGGCTTTTTATTCGCAAGGTAAGGCTTGATTTGTGCAACAATCCTGAAGAGGCAATAATACAAAAGAAAAAGATAAGACGAGATCAATGGGTTTTCGCATGAAAGTGCGAAGACGTCCTGCGATTTCGTCGCAAGACGGCAATGTCATGGGGCTTTATTTTCGCAAGAATATTTAGGTCATATTGTCGCAACATTCCTGAAGAGGCCATAATACAAAAGAAAAAGTTAAGGCAAGATCAATGGGTTTTGCATGAAAGTGCAAGGACGTCCTGCGATTTTGTCGCAATGACAAGAGGTGGCATAATAAGACCTTTAATTAGGAAGGCAAAATAAGACCACACAGGAATGAGATTTTGAAAAGAAAAAAATTCACTTCGCAAGTTGCGAATTATACAATAAGAATTTTTTATGAAATCTCTCATTTGGATTCAAATAACAGAGGCAAGTATGGGAATGTATGAAATTAGAAAATGTTATTTGTCTCCATATGAGAGATTTACTCAAAATTCAAGAATTAATGATTATATTGATTAACTGTATTGCAAAGAAGAATTGTTTTAATTATGCAGGTCAAAATGAAAGAAACACAAATATACAGAAAGAAGAAATAAATGTACAAGTATTACAAAGAATCAAAGAAAGAAGTAAAGACTATTTCTTGGTTAATCCTTCATTATCTTCATCAGACTTGTTCCTTTCGTCTGCGTCAGAATCTTCATCACCATCAGAACTTCCATCACTATCAGATTCTTCATCGTCAGCTTCGCTATCAGAGATAATCAAACTGGGAGTATTCTGTGGGATTTCTTCTAAAAGACAAGGATAATCAGAATGTGGGATATTATGATCATCACAAACCATTTGGATGGTTTGATTGCGAAAATGCATAGCGTCATTCTTAAAATTCGCAACAGTGATCTTGATTTGATTCTTTAATCTAGAATACTTGTCGTTGCGAGAAGAAAGATTCTTTGCGAGTTCCTCCTTTTCAGCTTCAAGTTCTTCAATCTTTTCACGATATTTATTTTCAGAATCTGCGAACAAAAGACAATCAATTATTAACTTGATGAAAATTCATAAGAAGCAAAAGATTAGTAAAGAAGAGCAATTAGCAACCTTCTCTGTCAGAAATCATATCTCTAATCAAGGCTGTATGTTCAACTTGGAGACTAACATTTACGCCTAAATCTTTTCTAGCATCATCTAAAATTTTCGCAGCCCAACAAATTCATCCTCACTACTTATGAGAAGACGAGAACGAATTTGATTTTCCCTTTCGCAGAGTTCAATATTCTTGCGGTTAGCTTCATCTCGCTCAAGTTGAACTTCAAGGAGAGCCTCTTGGAATTTCGCCAAAGCCTTGGCACCTTGATCAGAGATACGATCCTTATCATCTATGAGACCGCTAATTTGGTTCTTAACTCATTGGTTTTCTCTTTGGAATCAATAAGGAGACGCTTAAATCTGTTGGCTAAGCCTAAACTGGATCTATGATCAATTTCTAAGAGGCGAAATTTCGATCTAAGTTCATTTAGAGAAAGAGATGAAATTCTATCATTTGAGAAGCTATTTAAGGAATTGTTAAGACGTTCAAGAAGGGTATCATTATCCAAGGCATTAGGAAATGAGCGAAGAAGGGTAGCTTCATCAGAAAGACCATAAATGTCTGCAAAAAGGATCATTTAAATAAGATAAAACAACAGGATGAATGAATAAAGGAAAAAGAAAAGTAACATACCGTAAAGCTGATTATTAGCTTGTTGAAGACTAGAAATTTTGTTCTTATACGAGGAAGAATCAATTTCTAATTGTCTATTTTTCTCGCGAAGACCTTTAACTTCAGCTTCCAATTCTTCATTTTTTTGCGAAATTGAAGATTCTTCTTTTCAAGATTTTCGCGTTCTCTCTAGATCTGAGGCAACAGCAAAAGAAGCTTTTCCAGCCTGCGAAAAATATAAAAAATATTAATTAGAAAGAAAGATTTTGAGTTATAACAATGAAGAAGAAGTAAAAGATAAAAGTATACCAGACTATTGAGAGAATGCAAGAAGTCGGGAGTCACTGATCTAGAAACTCCACGAAGAGAGCTATCACCATCTAGTAAAGGGACATCACAAAGGGTAGCGAGAGCTTTGCAGGTATTTGCGAATTGGCTATCTCCCATTCCTTGTAGAGAATCAGAAAAGAGGCCAGAAAGCTTAGCCATAGAAGATTCAGGTGGAGAATCTTCAGTTGCAGCAAGATCATCGTTATCCTCATCACCCTTGTCACTTTCAGAATTTTCGTTAGGAGGAACATTTGAAGGAGAAGAAGAACGAACTTTCTTTTCTTTGGAGGAGGACCAGTTGATTTTTCCCTGCGAAGAGCACCTTTACCTTTATCACCAATCTTCGCACATCAGCAGATTCTTCTACTTCAGCAATAATCTTCACACACAGATAAATAAGAAATGGAAGCATGGAAGTAACAGTACTATTTAAATCATAAGAGAAAATTTCTTACCTCATCTGTGTATGAGCGAAGAGCTAACAGAGTACTAGATTTCCCAGTCCTGTTATAACTATCTTCAGTTTTTGGATCTGCGGAATGTCGCAAGAGTTAGCGAACAGAATAGTAAAAATCAATAAAGAAATATAAAATGAGTTAAAGGGGAGAAACATACCTCTTTCTCCTTCTCGGGCCAAGAGAAAACCCAAGGTTGATATGCAGCGAGATTCGCAGGAAGAACATTTGACCCAGCAATGTAGGGTCCCTTTAGCATTAAAGGAAAAACACACCATTTATCATCTTTGGATTGGCGAGGAGTTTTGCTTTTACCAGAATTCCAATCAATATCTTGCATAAGAATTTTGGTTTCATCAATGTTATCTTTCCTTTTTAAGCGAATACCCCAGCGAGTATTCTCTTTCTTCATAGAGATAAGTTCGTAGTTCTCAAAGAAATTCGCCACTATATACTTCTCAGCAACTATCTCTAGGTTTGCGAACTTTGGATCCCTAAGTTCTTTGGAGTAAAGAGATCCTCTACCAGCACCACGATTAGCGAACTCTAGCATCAGACGGATGCAGTCCCCACTCAGTTGGAAGACGGCTCGCGAAAATCCTGAATGAGCGAGAATTTCATAAAATAAAGGAAGATCTGGGTTATAAAGAGGAATAGGGAGACCTGCGAGAATATGACCTAGCGAAATTATGATTGATTGATCATCACAATATTGATCAGAGAAAAGCTTGACAGAAAGAATTGATTTGGCATTCTCACCAGGAATGGTGGAAAGTGTGAAACTTTTATCAGCAATATCTTTTTGGACATCTTGTAAATTCTTCTCATATCTATGACCACTTGGAGCCATGTTTGAATATAGAGTATGAGAATGTATAGAAAGTAAGAGGATTGAAGGAAGAAAAAATTACAGCAGCAGAATTTGCAGAAGAATAACAGAGTTGCAGAGATGAGATAATAAAAATAGAAGCGAAAGTAAAAAGAAAAGTGGAAAAAGGGGGTAAGAAGAGTATATAAATGAGATTTTTTACTCGAAGAAATAAACACCATTAAGACGAAGAGACGTGAGCGGTTGAAAAGCAGCGGTTACAGAAGACGTGTCAAGAAATAAATGGAACACAGAGTACGTGTGATAAATGTGGAATATGAAAAGATGAACAGCTGCGGCATTTCTCACATCATTCTCTACTTCGCAGAGAAGATATGAGAAGAGGCAAGATGTAGGATCAGAATCTCGCAATGACGATGTTTCAGCGAAATTATCAGTGACACAATACAACAGCGTCGCAGAACAATTTCAGAAATGATAAATTAAATGATGTCAGCTAAGATCACGAGAAAGATATGATAATCCTGTGAAAAATTAGAGAGTTTGCGAAATTAACATCTGTAAGGTTGCGAGAATGTTGCAAACCATATCCGAAAATAAAGGACAGATTAGCTGTCATCCACTATGTATTTCCTTATAAATAGTCATTCGAGTTGTAAAAAAGCGGGGGGATCTTTTCCGAGGAAGAAATAAGTAAAGAGGAGAGAGAAAGTTTAAAGCAAAGATCACTATTGAGTTCTTTATCTTTTCTTGTAAGAACATCCAAAAATTAATCAATAAAATTAAGAAGATAAACCTAAAATGATTTGATTAATAATGAAATTACATGAAGAGTGTAGTGTAGGATTTCCTGCAACTACACCATGGGTGGAAGAGATGATGATCTTATACCATCAACATATAAGATATATGGTTTTAGTGGTACTGCTAACAAGCCTAAAGGGGAGGTTACTATGCGAATTCCATTGAAGGGAATATCTTCCGAAATCTTATTCTGTGTCGTTGATGTAGAATCACCCTACAATGCGTTAATCGGTCGACCTTGGCTACATGGGATTCTTGGGGTATCTTCAACTTTCCACCAATGCATCAAATTCCCTCACCCCAGCGGTGTAGGAATCATAAAGGGAGACTGGGATGAAGGAAAGAGGTGTTACGAAACTGAGATAGAATCTTGCGAAGGAAGAGCAAACAAGAAGGAAAACTGGCGACACAAAATCAAAGATACACAGAGAAGTGAGAGGTTGATGGTGGATACAATCTAAAGGAAAGGAGAAGAGATGTTGCGAAATTAATGCTAGCTCAGAATAAAAATGATGAACATACCACTATTAAGGAAGCAGTAGCAGAAAATAATAAAGAAGCAGAGGATGGCAAAGCTAATAAAAACAAGAAATGTATGAATGATTAAGTTGTTGCGACACTCTCGCAATAAGTAAAATTCTCAAAAATACATTTTATTGAATGACAAAATTGAGATTGCGAAATCCAAATACAATATGATGATGTACGAGACTCTCGCAGAGATAATGAATTTTACAGAAGACAATCAGAGAAAAATGACAAAAGAGAAAGGGGCAAACCTTTATGGCGTACACCTTAGTTCGTGAATGCAATTTCGCAAGAGGCAAATGTAAGACCTAAAGTTCGTTATATAAGGGGGTACCTGTTGCATGGCTCAGGGAAAGGCTACAACGCCACCGGAACCTGAGTCATGGAGATTTGGGGTCAATAAATCCCATCCGGGAGAGGCACCTTGGATTCTCAGCTTAAGCATATGACTTAGGTTGGGCGACTAAGGTAATAAGGACTCTCCCAAGGAGTGCAGATATAATCAAGGCGCCGAGGTACACGGTTGAGTCAAGAGTGCCAGGGACGTTTGAAGCGTACCTTGCCATTCTTGACAAGTCTTGGCTTATACTGCACTCGGCCTGAAGAAAACCCCACTTAGGGTGCAGTCTCGTAACCATAAACCCTATAGGTAAAAGGGATAAGAGGCTACGAAAACAATTGGTTGTTGTTAAGACTGGATGGGAGGAGCTAACCTTGTATGGTAGAAGTACGCCTCCTTGAAGGGGCAACCAGGGGGGAGATAAGGGCGGCACCCTCCATTAGGGAGCTGATAAGTGTCTTAAGATGCAAATGTCATAAGGCTTTTTATTCGCAAGGATTTGTGCAACAATCCTGAAGAGGCAATAATATAAAAGAAAAAGATAAGACGAGATCAATGGTTTTCGCATGAAAGTGCGAAGACGTCCTGCGATTTCGCCGCAAGACGGCAATGTCATGGGGCTTTATTTTCGCAAGAATATTTAGGCCTGTCATATTGTCGCAACATTCCTGAAGAGGCCATAATACAAAAGAAAAAGTTAAGGCAAGATCAATGGGTTTTTGTATGAACGTGCAAGGACGTCCTGCGATTTTGTCGCAATGACAAGAGGTGGCATAATAAGACCTTTAATTAGGAAGGCAAAATAAGACCACACAGGAATGAGATTTTGAAAAGAAACAAAATTTATTTCGCACAAGATTGAGTAGGGTATTTGCAAGAGATAATGATGGAAGAGAAATTATGAATATTGCGAAAATTTCGCCACTAGAAGAATGGCAGAAACAGATCATTTCTTTTACCGCAGAAGAAATTCCCGAAGGAGAAGAGGTGCATGACAATCCATTGGTAATAAAATTAGAAATTAATCCAAAACCGAAAGAAGATGAGGATGATGAAGCTGAAGATTCATGGGCAATCAATAGAGTTCTAGTCGATACTGGAAGCTTTGTGAAAATCTTATTTTATCATGCTTATAAAACCATGGGTGGAAGAGATGATGATCTTATAACATCAACATATAATATATATGGTTTTAATGGTACTACTAAGGTTACTATGCCAATTCCATTGAAGGGAATATCTTCTGAAATTTCAATCTGTGTCGTTGATGTAAAATCACCTTACAATGCGTTAATTGATCGACCTTGTCTACATGGGATTCTAGGTGTAGCTTCAACTTTCCACCAATGCATCAAATTCCCTCACCCAATGGTGTAGGAATCATAAAGGGAGATTGGGTCGAAGGAAAGAGATGTTACGAAACTGAGATAGAATCTTGCGAAGGAAGAGCAAACAAGAAGGAAAAATGGCGACACAAAATCAAAGATATACAAAGAAGTGAGAGGTTGATGGTGGATACAATCGAAAGGAAAGGAGAGGAGATGTTGCGAAATTAATGCTAGCTCAGAATAAAAATGATGAACATACCACTATTAAGGAAGCAGTAGCATGAAATAATAAAGAAGCAGAGGATGGCAAAAGTAATAAAAATAAGAAATGTATGAATGATTAAGTGGTTGCGATAATCTCGCAATAAGTAAAATTCTCAAAAATACATTTGATTGAACAACAAAATTGAGATTGCGAAATTCATATACAATATAATGATTTGCGAGACTCTCGCAGAGATAATGAATTTTACAGAAGACAATCAGAGAAGAATGACAAAAGAGAAAGAGGCGAACCTTTATGGCGTACACCCTAGTTCGCGAATACAATTTCGTAAGAGGCAAATGTAAGACCTAAAGTACGTCATATTAGGGGGTACCTGTTGCATGGCTCAGGGAAAGGCTACACCGCCACCGGAACCTGAGTCATGGAGATTTGGGGTCAATGAAGCCCATCCGGGAGAGGCACCTTGGATTCTCAACTTAAGCATATGACTTAGGTTGGGAGACTAAGGTAATAAGGACTCTCCCAAGGAGTGCAGATCTGATCAAGGCGCCGAGGTACACGGTTGAGTCAAGAGTGCCAGGGACGTTTAAAGCGTACTTTTCCATTATTGACAAGTCTTGACTTATACTGCACTCGGCCTGAAGAAAACCCCACTTAGGGTGCAGTCTCGTAATCATAAGCCCTATAGGTAAAATGGATAAGAGGCTGCGAAAACAAATGGTTGTTGTTAAGACTGGATGGGAGGAGCTAACCTTGTATGGTATAAGTACGCCTCCTTGAAGGGGCAACCAGGAGGGAGATAAGGGAGGCACCCTCCATTAGGGAGCTGATAAGTGTCTTAAGACACAAATTTCATGAGGCTTTTTATTCTCAAGGGTATTAAGGCTTGTCATATTTGTGCAACAATCCTTAAGAGGCAATAATGCAAAAGAAAAAGATAAGACGAGATCAATGGGTTTTCGCATGAAAGTGCGAAGACGTCCTGCGATTTCGTCGCAAGACGGCAATGTCATGGGGCTTTATTTTCGCAAGAATATTTAGGCCTGTCATATTTTCGCAACATTCCTGAAGAGGCCACAATACAAAAGAAAAAGTTAAGGCAAGATCAATGGGTTTTTGTATGAAAATGCAAGGACGTCCTGCGATTTTGTCGCAATGACAAGAGGTGGCATAATAAGACCTTTAATTAGGAAGGAAAAATAAGACCACGCAGGAATGAGATTTTCAAAAGAATCAAAATTCACTTCGCATAAGATTGCGAAGTTATACATAATTAACTACGAAATTGAGGCATAAAATAAGAAAATTTTATAAAATCTCTCATCTGGATACAAATAACAAAGGCAAGTATGGGAATGAATGAAATTAGAAAATGTTATTTGTCTCCATATGATAGATTTACTGAAAGATTCAAAAATTAATGATTATATTGATTAACTGTATTGCAAGGAAGAATTGTTTTAATAAATGCATGTCAAAATGAAAGAAACACAAATATACAGAAAGAAGGAATAAATATAAAAGTATTACAGAGAACCAAAGAAAGAAACAAAGAATACTTCTTAGTTAATCCTTCATTATCTTCATCAGACTTGTTCCCTTCTTCGTCTGCGTCAGAATCTTCATCACCATCAGAATCTTCATCACCATCAGATTCTTCATCATCAGCTTCGCTATCAGAGATAATCAGACTAGGAGTATTCTGTGGGATTTCTTCCAAGAGACAAGGATAATCAGAATGTGGGATATTATGATCGTCACAAACCATTTGGATAGAGTTGATTGCGAAAATGCATAGCATCATTCTTAAAATTCTCAACAGTGATCTTGATTTGATTCTTTAATCTAGAATACTTTTCGTTGCGAGAAGAAAGATTCTTTGCGAGTTCCTCCTTTTCAGCTTCGAGTTCCTCAATCTTTTCACGATATCTACTTTCAGAATCTGCGAGCAAAAGACAATCAATTATTAACTTGATGCAAATTCATAAGAAGAAAAATATTAGTAAAGAAGAGCAGTTAGTAACCTTCTCTGTCAGAAATCATATCTCTAATCAAGGCTGTATGCTCAACTTGGAGACTAACATTTACACCTAAATCTTTTTTGGCATCATCTAAGATTTTCGCAGCCCAAACAATTTCGTTCTCATTACTTATAAGAAGACGAGAATGAATTTGATTTTCCCTTTCTCAGAGTTCGGTGTTCTTGCGGCTAGCTTCATCTCGTTCAAGTTGAACTTCAAGAAGAGTCTTTTGGAATTTCGCCAAAGCCTTAGCACCTTGATCAGAGATGCGATCCTTATCATCTATGAGACCGCTAATTTTGTTTCTTAACTGATTTGTTTTCTATTTAGAATCAAGAAAGAGACGCTTAAATCGGTTGGCTAAGCCTAAACTAGATCTAAGAGGCGAAATTTAGATCTAAGCTCATTTTGAGAAATAGATGAAATTCTATCATTTGAGAAACTATTTAAGGAATTATTAAGACGCTCAAGAAGGGTATCATTATCCAAGGCATTAGGAAATTAACGAAGAAGGGTAGCTTCATCAGAAAGACAATAAATGTCTGCAAAAAGGATCATTTAAATAAGATAAAACAACAAGAGGAATGAATGAAGGGAAAAGAGAAAAATAACATACCATAAAGCTGATTATTAGCTTGCTGAAGACTAGAGATTTTGTTCTTATACGAAGAAGAATCAATTTCTAGTTGTCTATTTTTCTCGCGAAGACCTTTAACTTCAGATTCCAATTCTTCATTCTTTGTGCGAAATTGAAGATTCTTTTTTTCAAGATTTTCGCGTCTCCTCTCTAGATCCGAGGAAACAGCGAAAGAAGCTTTTCCAGACTGCGAGAAAATATAAAAAATATTAATATAGAAAGAAATTTTGAGTTATGACAATGAAGAAATAAAAGGATAATAATATACCAGACTATTGAGAAAATGCAAGAAGTCGTGATTCACTGATCTATAAACTTCACGAAGAGAACTATCACCATCCATCAAAGGGACATTGCAAATTGTAGCGAGAGCCTTGCAGGTGTTAGCGAATTGGTTGTCTCCCATTCCTTGCATAGAATCAGAAAAGAGGCCAGAGAGCTTTGCCATAGAAGATTCAGGTGGAAAGTCTTCACTTGCGGCAAGATCATCATTGTCCTCGTCATCCTTGTCACTTTAGGAATTTTAATGAGGAGGAATGTTTGAAGGGGAAGAAGAACGGACTTTCCTTTTCTTTGAAGGAGGAGCAGTTGATTTTCCTATGCGAAGAGCACCTTTACATTTATCACCAGTCTTCGCAACATTAGCAGGCTCTTCTATTTCACCAATAATCTTCACAAACAGATAGAAATAAGAAATGGAAGAAACAATATACTGTTTAAAATCATAAGAGAATATTTCTTACCTCATCTGTGTATGAGCGAAGAGCTAACAGAGTACTAGCTTTCCCAGTCCTGTTATAACTATCTTTCAGTTTTTGGATTTGCAGAATGTCGCAAGAGTTAGCCAACAAAATAATAAAGACAAACAAAGAAATATAAAGTAAGCTAAACGGGAAGAAACATACCTCTTTCTCCTTCTCGGGCCAAGAGAAAACCCAAGGCTGATAAGCAGCGAGATCCGCAGAAAGAACATTTGATCCAGCAATGTAAGGTCCTTTTAGCATTAAAGGAAAAACACACCATTTATCATCTTTGGATTGGCGAGGAGTTGTGTTTTTACCAGAATGTCAGTCAATATCTTGCATGAGACTTTTAGCTTCGTCAATGTTATCTTTCCTTTTTAAGCGAATACCCCAGCGAATATTCTCTTTCTTCATGGAGATCAGTTCATAGTTCTCAAAGAAACTCGCTACTGTATATTTCTCAGCAATTATCTCTAGGTCTGCGAATTTAGGATCCCTAAGTTATCTGGAGTACAGAGATCCTTTACCAACACCACAGTTAGCGAACTCTATCATCAGACGGATGCAGTCCCCACTCAGTTGGAAGATAGCTCGCGAAAATCCCGAGTGAACGAGAATTTCATAGAATAAAGGAAGATTTGGGTCATAAAGAGGAATATGGAAACCTGCGAGAATCTGACCTAGAGAAATTATGATTGATTGATCATCACAAAACTGATTAGAAAAAAGTTTGACAGAAAGAATTGACTTGGCATTTTCACCAGGAATGGTAGAGAGTGTGAAACCTTTCTCAGCAAGATCTTTTTGGACATCTTTTAAATTCTTCTCATGTCTATGACCACCTGGATCCATATTTGAATATAGAGTATGGGAATGAATAAAAAGTAAGAAGATTGAAGGGGGGAAAATTACAGTAGCAGAACTTGTAGAAGAATAACAGAGTTGCAGAGATGAGAGAATAAACAGAGAAGAGCAAGTAAAAAGAAACTGGAAAGAAGAGTAAGAAGAGTATATAAAGTAGATTTTGTTTTTACTCGAAGAAATAAACATCATTAAGACGAAAAGACGTGAGCGGTTGGAAAGCAGCGGTTACATAAATGCAGAATATGAAGATATGAACATCTGCAACATTTCTCACATTATTCTCTACTTTGCAGAGAAGATGTGAGAAGAGGCAAGATGTAGGATCAGAATTTCGCAACGATAATGTCTCAGCGAAATTATCAACAACACAACACAACAGCGTCGCAGAACAATTTCAGAAATGATATAATAAACGACGTCAGCTAAAATCATGAGAAAGATATGATAGTCCTGCGAAAATTAGAGAGTTTGCAAGATTAAGATTTGTAAGGTTGCGAGAATATCGCAAGTCATTTCCGAAAATAAAGGACAGATTAGCTGTCATCCACTATGTATTTCCCTATAAATAGTCGTTCAGTTGTAAAGAAAGTAGAGAGATCTTTTTTGAGTAAGAAACAAGTAAATAGGAGAGAGAAAGTCTAAAGCAAAGGTGATTCTTGATTCCTTTATCTTTTCTTGTAAGAACATTCAAAGATTGATCAATAAAATTAAGAGTGTAAATATAAAAATGAGTTAAATAATAATGAAATCATATGAGGGGTGTAGTGTAGGATTTCCTGCAACTACATCCATGATGTTGCAACTTAACCAATTTTTTGGAAAAATGGAATTGGATGTGAAAGGTTCTAAAAGTGATCTCTTTCATGATAATCCAAAGGTCACTTGTGGTGAGAAATACATTGTTCACCCCAACACAACTTGATTGTGTTGTAAGTGCATACTCACCAAGAGATGCCCTGCTACGTATACGGTGAAGGAAGCACAAGAATTGGGGCACGCAGATTATGTTCTGTAAGGCGGTAGAATTCGATTGGATTCATCTAAGAAGGTATGTCTATAAACTTGAGCAAGATTTTTACTTTTATTTGCTTAGAATACTTATAATAATCTTGCTTATCGTTCATTTCTACCTAACTTGATCTGTGTTTAAGGTTCTTAAATGTTTAGGTTTGAAAATAATAGTTCGAGATATTTGGACTACATGGTACACATACCAAGTATGCATAACAACATTTAAAATCAAAATCCAGGGGTTTAAGTTCGCAAACCCGTATGCATACTTGACGTCAATATTCGGTAAACTTGTTTTGGTCGTAACTTCTTCGTCTGAACTCGGATTTACCTCATTATTTTTGAATTGTCTTCCTTATTGAATTCCCTTCAAAATGGAGATGAGAATTGTTGAATTTGGATGAGTTAATATTGGTCTTTGTCTTGTCTCTTGTGTTTTAGTGTTTGCCCCGTTTCGTTGCACTTGTTCTATTCTCTTGGACTTGGGCACTGGGATTCTTGGAGAAATCCTATTCTAAGCTATTTTGTGGCTGTTACAAGAGTGATGTTGGTGAATCACAAAGAAGGAAGTTCGAGAATGGGTAGTAGTTCACATTGCCATATATTATTGAGTGTTCACAATCATCTCATGTGAACTATGGTGCATAGTCGTCAATGACTTTGTATGTTCTTCTTTGTTAAGGAAATCTTTTTATACGCTTTTGGTAACCACTCTTGGTATAAATCCGTGCGAAAAAGATTGATTCTACCTTCTAAGGGAAATGATTGTTATTGCAGTATTAATCTTTATGATTTTGTGATATTGCAATTGTTTATGGGATATGTATTGTTTGTATCCATGAACTTGAAGGTCCCATATGTTATCAAAAGTAAAGTCTTTCATGAATTGATATTCGTATTGATGAAAGGACGGATAGACTTTTGACATTTACAAAATTTAAAGCCTATATTGTCATTTATTTGATGGAAGATAGGTTAAAATCTTTTGTGTAACAAGGATAAAGTCTATTATGTCGTTACGATAGAAGATATAATAGATCCTTGTATGTTATCCAAGGTATTGATCTTCATTGATCCATGTTATTATGTCTTACCGTGAAGGCTCCATTATGTGTCTTATGTTGAGCACCTTACAACCTAGTCGATTATTCTTATTGGCTTTTGTTGGTTGTTCCGTAAGATGCTATATGTTGAGCATTAGGAACTAAATTAATCAACTAGTTTGGTTATTTAGTTTCTACTCCATAAGTTTTCTTTCTTATGTTAAGTACATGTACGGTTAAGGTTTTCATATTCTATGATGAACTTAGTCGGGGTTCCATAAGTTCTCTTATGTTGAGTCCAAAATAATTAAATTGATTACTTCGGTGATTAGTTTGGTTATTTGTATTACAATTAGATTATTTATAGGTTCTCTTGTAATTAATCTAGTTGAGTTTTCATATATTACACAAGTTCTTGTGTTGAGTATATGAAAGGCTACACTATCATGTTCTATTGGTTAATGTAGTCATATATTCCATAAGGTTTTCCTTGTGTTGAGTATTTGAACGGTTAAGTTAGTCATCTCCGTATGATTGACTTAGTCGTAGCTCCGTGAGTTTACTTATGTTGAGCACTTTCAATTAAATTGATCACTTTTGTGGTTTGATTTAGTTGCGTATTCCAATTAAACTAATCATGGGTTTACTTGTGGTTAATTTGGTTGAGTTTGGATATAAAAAATCATTCTCATGGTTTTTCATGTCCAATAAAAAATCCTTCTTTTCTTTCGAAATTAAGGTCGCTCTTGTTGTTCTCTCGGGAATGACATCAAATGGGGGAGAGTTCTTTTGAACTTGTGCTTAATGGTAATATCTTGCGGGGTGTGCGGTTGTGGAATTTTACAGGGGTTATCTTGTATCTTAAAACTCCTTGATGAATGCTATTAGCTTCGGTTATAAGATTGCATCTAAATTAAGATGATGTGTTTTCTTTCTTTTGGTCATGAAATGTCTCTTGTGGAAATTTCATTATGATCCCATTCTTGTACCTTTGCCAATTTTATTGACAAAAAGGGGGAGAAATATTGTAGTTCACACTACAAATACATATGGTTTTCGGATCATTGTGTAAGGGGGAGTGGTTTCCATGATCGAGATGGAGTATTGACTAAGGGGGAGTGATACATATCACCATAGTATTATTGTTAAAGTTGTGATGCAATTTGACTTTGATGTTACATAATAGTACTATGACATTGTATAATAATGATCGAGAATCTCGATTTCTCTTATTGTTATAGCTACGGATCTTCAACAACGATGGTGCTAAACTTACAACCTTTGGGATCATTGGAGTACTTGGAAGGACGAAGATTTTAAGGAACATTGAAGATTAGACTATGGAATAGGAGCCACTAAAGTTTATCTATTTTGTATTCCATATGTATTAATAGTTTTGTCACTAAAATTGACAAAGGGGGAGATTGTTAGACCATTGCTCGGTCAAACTCGCATGCGTTGCTATCTCAAGAATGTTTGTCAATATTAGTGATCAAAACTATAATTCTTGATTTCTAGTCTACTATAGCTAAGTATCGTACTAGGATAGTAAGTGTAGTTGATATCAGGACTCCATGGCGATTCATCATACAAGACGAAGATCTACTCAAGGAACCGGTGGAACTTCTCGACAAAAAGGTATGTGGAGACTTGAACTTATCTATCACTCAAAATTCTATCTCTTCTATCTCCTACTTCTTATGAGACAAAAGTCGTATGCTATATAGACTGGATCATACACATTTGATATTTCGAGCTGAGTATTCATTGCTTATCTTTTCTCGAAATCGTGTGTTGGTAAAGCGTTTCGCTTTGATCAAGTTTATCTTCACCTAGTAACGAAAGTCATGAAAAGTTTCAATTACTTTAGGAATTGCTCTGACGTGAATCGGTCTGTGAATAACGACTACATAACGTCCTCTGAGAATGTCGCAATAATTGGAATTAGAGTTTAGATTACATAACCATGTATTCCTTCAACCGAAGTTTTCGAACTTTGTTGATCAAGAGAAATCGGAAGGATTGTGGAATTGGCTTGCCAAGTCCGCGAACTATCGGAAGTTCTCGACCGAGAATTTCTGCTGGATTTTCCAAAACTCGTTTCTGTGCTTAGTCCTAGAACCCAGTCCGCGAGCTGGCGGAAGTTCTCTTCCCGAGAATTTTTTGGAAAACTCCGCAGGTTTACTTAAGTCCGCGAACTTGTTTGTGAACTTAAGAGGTTATGATATAAAGATGTGCTCTGAACATGAAACTTAAATTACTAAGAAATGCTTTATGCAAACCGTGGCTATAAAGTTCATGAGCCGATTCAATCGAATCGAATCATCTTTGTTTCAATCGTGTCTTGTGTAGTTATATAAGATCTCATAGCCATTGAAAAACTCTTAACTAGTTCATTTGAGTCAATTGAACTAGTTATGGTGAAGAAGAACAAGGTTAATATGAAATGCTTATATGGTTGACCTTTTGGGTTACTATGTTGAACCAACATACACATACACGTTTGGGCATGGTTTTCATGAACCCAGTAAACGTTTACCCAAGTGTGTGTGACAAGCTAAGTTTTCGATCTAACGGTTGAGAAATATTAGCTTGACTATAAATCAGGTTTTCATCTAACGGTGAATATGGATTGCTTTGTAACTAAGGCAAAACCCTGATTTGAAGGCTATATAAAGGAGACATCTAGCATTGTGCAAAACTAATCCCCACACGTCTGTGTGATACTAGTGCGCCCGCTAGAGTCGATCTCCATTAACCTTTGATTTTCTTCTCTTAAAACAAGTTAACGACTTAAAGACTTCATTGGGATTGTGAAGCCAGGCCGATATTACTTTATCGTAGATGTGTGATCTGATCTTTCATCTTCTATCGTACGAGTACAATCGATTAATTGGCTTGAGATCGTGAGAGTTCTCTGATAGGCAAGATAAAGAAGTCACAAACATCTTCGTCTCACTGTTTGTGATTCCTTGACAAACTGCTTGTTTAGTCAAGAAGGATTGTTGAGAGGTGATTAATTAATATAGGTTGTTCTTCGGGAATATAAGACCGGATTATCAATTGGTTCCTGTTCACCTTGATTTATCAAAAGACGGAACAAAACTAGGGTTTTTCTGTGGGAGACAGATTTGTCCTTTGATAGACTTTTCTGTGTGAGACAGATTTGTTTATTATCAAGCCTACGATTGTGGGTCGCATCAACTCTTGGTTGTGGGTGAGATCATCTAAGGAAAAAAAGTGCGTAGTATCCTGCTGGGTCAGAGGCGTAGGAGTACAACTGTACCTTGAATTAGTGGGAGACTGATTGGGTTTAACTATAGTCCAGTCCGAAGTTAGCTTGTAGTAGGCTAGTGTCTGTAGCGGCTTAATACAGTGTGTATTCAATCTGGACTAGGTCCGGGGGTTTTTCTGCATTTGCGGTTTCCTCGTTAATAAAACTTCTGGTGTATGTGTTATTTATTTTCCGCATTATATTTTATATAATTGAAATAATACAGGTTGTGCGTTAAGATCATCAACTCCTCTAATCCAACTTTTGGTTGTTTATTGTAGTTGATTGATCCTTGGATATTGGTCTTTGGTACCGTCCAAGTTATCTCTCTTTGATAAAGACTTGCAGATTTGTATTTTCTTGAGTAAAGATCAAATCGAGAGATTGAGTTATAAACTCTTTGATATATCTTTTTATTTATTGAGTCTGACTGTCTAGTTGATTCTCATAAAAAGTATGTTGGAGTTTGTCCGTACATATTGCTAAGCGAAATATTGGGTGGTGTTTAGACCCCCGCTTTTTCAATATCACCATAGTATTATTATTGAAGTTGTGATACAATTGAACTTTGACACTGTATAATAATATTATGACACTGTATAACAATGATCGAGAATTATGTTTTCTCATTGTTATAGCTACGGATCTTCAACAACGATGGTGCTAAACTTACAACCTTTAGGATCATTGGAGTACTTGGAAGTGACGAAGATTTCGAGGAATGTTGAAGATTAGACATGTAGAATAGGAGCTACTAAAGTTTCATTATCCTTTTTGTATTCCATATGTATTGATAGTTTTGTCACTAAAATTGACAAAGGGGGAGATTGTTAGACCATTGCTCGGTCGAAATCGCATGCGCTTCTATCTCAAGCATGTTTGTCAATGTTAGTGATCAAAACTATAATTCTTGATTTCTAGTCTACTATAGATAAGTATCAGACTAGGATAGTAAGTGTAGTTGAGCTCAGGACTCCATGGCGATTCATCATAAAAGACGAAGATCTACTCAAGGAACCGGTGGAACTTCTCGACAAAAAGGTATGTGGAGACTTGAAATTATCTATCACTCAAAAGTCTATCTATTCTATCTCCTACCCTTTGAGACAAAAAGTCGTATGCTATATATATAGACTATGATTATACACATTTGGTATTTCGAGCCGAGTATACCTCGCCTATCTATATCTCGAAATATGTGTTGGTAAGCTTTTCGCTTCGACCAAGTTTATCTTTACCTAGTGAAGAAATTAATGATACGTTTCAATCACTTTGAAAATCGCTTTGACGAGAAATGGTGTAACAACTGTATAACATCCTCTAAGAATGTTTCAATGATTGTAATGAGAATTTAGATTACATAACCAATGGTGGACATAAACATTATTGTGGAAACACAGTTATGTATAAGTCCTATTCCTTGAACCAAAGTTTTCGAACTTTGTTGATCAAGAGAACCGGTAGAATGGCAAGTGCCAAGTCCGCAAACGCAGTCCGCGAACTGCCGAACTTCTCATCCCGAGAAATTCTGCTGGAGTTGACAAACTAGTTACGTGAGTACCAATCCGCGAACCCAGTTCGCGAACCGGCGGAAGGTCTTTTGCCAATATTTTCTGCTGGAGTTTGTAAACTCTGCCCGGTTACTTAAGTCCGCGAACCTAGTGTGCGAACTTGAGAAGGTTATATATCTAAAGATAATTTATGAACTTAAACTTAAAAAGACCAAGGAATGCTATTTGCAAACCGTGGCTATAAAAGTTCATGAACGATTCGAGTGAATCAAATCATCATTGCTTCAATTTGTCTTGTGTAGTTACATAAGATTTCCTTGCAATTGAACAAATCTCTAACTAGTTCAATTGAGTCATTTGAACTAGTTATGGTGAAGAAGAACATGGTTGATATGAAATGCTCATATGGCTAACCTTTTGGTTGATTATTGTTGAACCAACAATGTACACGTTTGGGTACGGTTAACAAATCTAGAAGCGTGCATTTCATTTGTGTATAACAAGCTAAGTTTTCGATCTAACGGTTGAGAAATATTAGCTTGAATCTAAATCAGGTTTTCATCTAACGGTGGATATTGATTGCTTTGTTACCAAGGCAAAACCCTGATTTGCAAAGGCTATATAAGGGGACATCTAGAAACTCTGCAAAACTAATCCCCGCACCTTACGTGTGATACTAGTTTGCATGCTAGAGTCGGCTCTCCTTTAACCTTTGGTTTTCTTCTTATAAAAATAGGTTAAACGACTTAAAGACTTCATAGGGATTGTGAAGCCAGACCGATACTACTTTTATCATAGTTGTGTGATCTGATATTGCATCTTCTATCGTACGAGTACAATCATATTGATTGGCTTGAGGTTGATATCTCCGATAGGCAAGATATAAAAAGTAATCACAAACATCTTTGTCTCATTGTTTCTGATTCTGCAACATCTTGTTTCGCTACCATACGATTAAGATTGTTGTGAGGTGATTGATTAATCTAGGATGTTCTTCGGGAATATAACACCGGATTATATTGGTTCTTGTTCGCCTTGATTATTATCAAAAGACGGAACAAAAACTTTAGGGTTTTTCTGTGGGAGACAGATTGATCCTTTGATAGACTTGTCTGTGTGAGACAAATTTGTTTATTGTCAAAGCCTGCGATTTTGGGTCGTAACAACTCTTAGTGTGGGTGAGATCAGCTAAGGGAATCAAGTGCACAGTATTCTGCTGGGATCAGAGGCGCAGGGAGTACAACTGTACCTTGGATCAGTAAGAGACTGATTGGGGTTCAACTATAGTCCAGTCCGAAGTTAGCTTGGAGTAGGCTAGTGTCTGTAACGGCTTAATACAATGTGTATTCAATCTGGACTAGGTCCCGGGGTTTTTATACATTTGCAGTTTCCTCGTTAACAAAATTTCTGGTGTCTGTGTTATTTCAATTTCCGCATTATATTGTTTTATCTTTATAATTGAAATAATACAGGTTGTGCGTTTGATGAGCGTCGTTTACTCAACAAAATAATAAGATGTTTCCCACTAATTAACAAGTAATAAAGCGGTAGTAAGGATCGTTCCCACGAGGAGTAATGCAATTGATATGTTATCTAAATCAGCGAAAATATAAAATAAGGATAAAAAGGATAATAAGAAAAAGATAATGAAGAAATCCTTCGCCGTTACTAACCGTTAACTCAACATTGTACCCGTTTATCTCTTATTAGAATCAATTGTCACCAACCGTAGAATAGCAGGTACGCTTAGCTATCCCCAAAACTCCTTGTATCACCGGATACAGAAGCGCTCGACTACCGGATTCTATTCAAAAGAACCACCTTGAGGTTCGCTTACAAGATGTAATTCCCTGAACGCATTAAGATTTATGAATTTAGGTTTGATCCCAGCAGTTAAACTCGGTACGCTCGGTCCACTTACTGGTGTTGTCTTTACTCGCAATTGCTCCACAGAATCCCTCCTCAAGGTCTTGCAATTTCTACTTGTGTAGGAGATAAGCGACAATTACAGATCGACTCAACTCTCTACCAACAATAGAATGATTAATAGACTAATCTAGTTGCGCACCCAAACCAATCTAACAATCAATCATAAACCTTCGATATAGTAAAAACAATCCACAATGAATCACTTTAAAACTCGAAATAAACTTGTAAATAATCGAGCTTCACAATTAGAACTTTGAATTCATCCTTAACAATAAAAAGAATATAGAAAATTCTTCCCCCTAAGGGGGAGAAAAACGGTGAAAAGAAGATATCTCAAATTATCTCTAGGTTTCCCTATATATAGAGTTTTATAACCTCTTCTTGAAGAAACTAGGAAACCTAACAAAAATAGGAAAGTGGACCTCCTTAAGAATTGTGTCCCGTGCATTACACCCCGTGCAAAGTAAGCTGCAAAAGTCACGGCCAAGCCTGAAATAGCCGCATCCTTAATTATGTTCGTGTAAAATATGTTGGCTGAATAGCCTACTGGGCTCGTACTAGATCCAGCCCATTTCTCGTTATTGTCTTGACAGTTTAGTGAAACCGACAGCCCATTTGTTCCATCTTCCGAGAAATATTCTCTGTTCTTCTGCTTCCTGTAAAACTCAAACTTGAGCTCACCTCTATTTCTTCTCGACTCGACCCAACACCACCACAAATGCCGATATCGGCAGCAGCAACGATAATCTCCAACAGCAACCATCTCCGTCTCTTCCATCGTATCACCATTGATCATCACAGCAAGTCTTCCCATCGTTCCATGCCCTAACTCGAACTCAAACCATTCTCGTCTCTTCGATCATAACTGCTCGTTTGCAGCAAACTCGACTACATTCCATCCCAACAGCTCCATTGTCGCAGGAAACACACAACCAGTACAGGTCCATCAGGTGCCATTAATTACCGATACCACTCACCAGTCTCAACACCATCGTGATTCGTGACTGCCATCAATGGTAACGATTGCAGGAAAACCCAATCTCGACTCAAGCTCATCACTGCCAACAGTCCACTTCTCCATTACAACCATCGTAATCCCATATCCATAGCTCGGCTCCATGTCCATTGATGCCAGCAACAATACTGATCATCATCCCATGTCACAGCAAACTCCATATCGATCATCATTACTGCCAAGCTATTACAGACTCAATCCACCTTCATCCTTCTCAGCAAGCCAAGACTCCACTGAAACGTACCACCTGTTATGTGTCCCTATTAACTTCCAAAATCTCCCAGAACCCATGACAAACAACCACACCAATCATGGCAGCATGCGGTTAAACTTGCAGTCAAGAGCTGCTCGTTCAGGAATTTCTACAAGCATATTGTGTGCGTTTCTGCTGGTGATTCAGACATGAACTTGTTGGTGATTTCTAACACCACTAAATCTCCTTCCCTGCCAACATTCATACACAACCCATATCTGCATTTCTTCCACGAATTGTAAAGTGTCTCAATCATCACCATCTAAGCAAATTATGTTCCACTGCCATGCTCCATCCGTAACTCCATCAACCTCTGCCAATCACCGTTCAACTGATTTCTTCTCAAGCATTAACAACAATCAAGTTCCGACAGTCTTCATCATCAACAGCGCCCACAGCTCGACTCCTTCTTTCACTGCTCATATCAACGGCAACAACTGACGTTCTTCCCTGTAAAACCAAAACTCAAAACCAAACCGAACAAAACTCCCCTGGTCCGTATTCTTCTTAGATTCCAATCCTGTCTCAATCCATCGAACACGACCCTTGGACCCATGGTTACCTGGATGAGTGAGCTTGGCAACAGCGTCTCCTCGGCTCAGTGCAAATGTATAGAAAACTGAATTATGCAGGAAGCATTTTGACTCGACCTAGATTTGTTGTTGCTGGTATAAAGGCTAGGCAGGTGGCCCTTAGTACTGAGTGGGTGCCTATAGAAAAACCGTTTAGAATCAAATGGCTGCCTTCCTTGACCGCCTCCAGTAATTCATAATGGATTTCAACGGGTTACTTCTTAACGCCCAGACAACTGACCACAATGATTTCCCATACAAAGATAGTTCTGCCTCTTTCATGGCTAATTGGACGATTTCTTGTTCTTTTCGGGAATAAGCTCCAAAATTCCCATAAAATATAAAAGAAAGATAATAATACAATTTCACAAGAAAACTAGCTAAGAAAGCATAATCAATCGATACTTAGAGAGGTGTTTTTAAACACCTATCAGCGTTAGATCAATCAATTGGAGAATCCGACCTAACGGTTGTTGATTGATATTGATTGACACTTGGACATTGGTCTTTGGTACCGTCCAAGTTATTCCTTGTATTTGATTAGAACTCGCAGGATCTGCTTGAGCAAATCAAATCAAGAGAGAGATATAAACTCGTTGATTGAGTCTTGTTGATTCTCTTGAAAGTATATTCGAGTTTGTCCATACAGATTGCTAAGCGAAATATTTGATGGTGTTTTTAGACACCCGCTTTTTCAATTTGTCCTTCATGGTACTGGGTAAAATTAATTTTCAGTGTTAGTTAAGTGATAACGATACAAACATATTTTAAATAATGATTGTTTAATTAACTTACAACCGTTGCAACGTCATAACCCCCAACACCCATTGCCCGACAACGAGCTCTCACATGACCCACGTATCTCTTTACCCTTCTTTTCAAGTTTGAGGTTCTTGTCTGTATTGACTTAGTACTTCTTGCAGTTTCGTCGTTCATTGCTGCTCTAAATTTCGCTAGAATGCGAGCCCAAAACCCCGCTGCGTCCATATTCCTTCCTATTAAAGGTTCACTAGCAACCGAACAATAAGCACGAATTAAAGCGACATCCTCGGCGGTTGAAAATGGAGTCATTTGGTGGTGATTAATAGCAAAAATATTTTGTGATAAAATGAATAGGGAGATAAAATTGGTTTAGGGTGTTTGAGTAAGGCTGAAAACCCACGCTATTTATAGATGGTTAATTACGGGTTCAATGGAAATCCTTGTTTCCCCAATTTGTGGCAAAGGAAAGCAACCCCTACTTTGTCCAAAAGACAATAACTATTCACAAACACCCAAAACGTTTTTCAAAGGTTGCTTACTGTTACTAGACACAACAAAATTTATTTAACCAAAAAATATCACATAAAAAGCAAAAAAAAATAAAATAAAATAATATTATTAATAGACGTCATTGTCGACTGACACACGATTACACTTAGCCCGTGTAACAATCCTTTCAACCACTAGGCGGCCCTACTGGACGAGTTTTGTCTCGTGAGTGTTTACACAGAGGTTTACCCACAAAACCTTTGATGGAGGTGCTGATGCTTTTATATGTCGTCTCAATTTTGTGGAGAAGGAATATTAGCTGGATGTTCAAATATCTCTGGATTATACACCATAGGAAAGTGTAATATCAATACATCGAACACCGCATCATGTCTCCATCTATTTCCATATTGTGGATCATCTATATAATCGATTCTACCATGGTTGTACTGTAGTTTAATTAATAAAAGGCGTCAATATGTGGTTTTGAAATTAAAATTTTAAATAATAATAATGAATACTCACCGCGGTTTCATTGTCCCATCCATTGGACAAATTCATAAAATAAGGCCTAACATAACCTACATACCTCCCCACTTCTCTAACCAACATCCTCACCGTCACCTTCAATGAATTGTTAGTCCTTACCGTCTCACCTTGCCATCGGGATGTGTATTATACTCTAACCCGGTCCCAAAAGGCTAGCTTTCTTGGTCGTTTTCAACTACTGGATCTAATCTAGCAGAACACCAGGCACCAATAAATGCAACATCCTCATTGCGAGAAAATCTATCCATTATTTTTCAACTTTAAACAAATGGATAAAACAAATATTTTATTTATTGCGGGAGATAAATCAAATTGTTTGTTGCTGCGTTTTATTTTAGATGGATGAAACCCTTTTTATAGAGTTCATATTAAGTGGCATTTGGTGAAAAGAAGGATCACGTAGGGGACGTCTAAGTGGTCATGTAGGGGACGCCTATATTCAATTAATTTAAAAACCTATTAGTTCACAGACGTGCACTTCATACAAGTACCAAAAAAAATAGATAAGATAATAATTATCTCAAGTCCCCATCATCTATAAAGGAAAACTAAAAATAAATATGTACCACTCAAATAAGTAACCAACTACTCGCTTTGGACACACCACCAATTTAATTATAAGTTTATTCGGATTCTCATATCCATTGACCGAAAGTATGTCATTGTCGGCTGACCCACGATTATACTTAGCCCGTGTAACAAGCCTTTGAACCACTAGGCGACCCTACTGGACGAGTTTTATCTCGTGATGGTTTACAAAGATGTTCACCTACAAACCAAATTCTTAGATGTCATTAGGCTGCACGACGGGCTAACAATCGGGGGTCCATATAATTAAAGTGATGCCTCATGCTGAGGTAGCAATTGTGATACATAAATATCTTTTCCTTCCTTTGTAGTTATAACTGGCGCGCATGTGTATCCTGCGGTTAAAGAAGCCAAAAATTAGGATTACTGTGTATAGGAATAATAAAATTTAAATGCACGTATACATTCACATCGCTTCACCCACAATCATGTGTTCGGACCAGCCTTCTGGAACATTGCGATATATGGGTATCTGGATTGCAACCAAAACGTTCACCTCCTTCTTTATGGTGAAGACCCGTGATTGTAAATATTTCCAAGTGCGAAGGTTGTGATTGCCAATTATATCTTTAAACTCCTGGGCAACAGACATCCAAAACTCCTTAGATTTCTCATCTGTTAATACGTCTGGATCATTTGAAATATTACAGTAAGCCCGTGTCAGAGCTTCGTCTTCCTCTGAAATGTACCTGGTTTCCATTTCTATGTATACACAAATTTGGTAAAACTAGATCAAAATATTTAGCATAAGGATAAATGTTATATCCCAATGAAAATATATAACTTTTATATTATATTGTTTGTAATGTTTACGATGAAAGCTCTTTAAGATCTACATTCGACACATCCGTTAACAGTACAAACACCTTTCAATGTTTTCAAAAGCCAAAAAGAAAGCTCTCCTTTTGATGTACCCAATTTACAGCTAATAATCAACAAAAACGGTAAAAGATAATGACCACAACTTTTTTTAGGGGGTCAATATCCTGTTTACAAATGACCCCTACTCTGCCTAAACGTGCAGAACTTTTTACCAAAGGCCATCGATGTTCATAAGTGTCCTTTTCGTTTCTATCTCCCAGTATAAATACGTCAATAAGGTTAGAAAAGAATATCCAAATATTTCTAAACATATTTAAAAAAGAAAAAATTGGGTTGAAATTATTTTACAAAAATGAGATTTAATCGCAAAGGAAAACAAATAATATGTGTGGAAGCCCGAGAGATTTGTCCATTCTGCTTCAATGATAACCATACCTTAATCCAATGCACGTGGATGTACTCAAAGTGTCCCCAGAAAATTTGTACTGGCATTAAGATGGTAATGGAGTCACCTAGGGATAAGATACGTTATTTGACGTGTATGTACGAAAATTGTTTTGAAGAACCGCAATTGTTGTCAGATGCAATTAAAGCCAAGGAAGATGAAAAAATCGATGAACTTTTCACAAACTTGAAAAAAAAGGGAAAAATTAAAATCGAAAACGAAAAAATAGCTTCTTGTTCAACCCCGAGCTGCAGGTTTTTTATGAAACTGCATCGCTCAAAAGAAAATACTACCTTTGGGAAACATTTCTGGAAATGTTCAGCATGTAAGACTGTGGAATGGACCGAATAGATCTCGTTAGGCTACGGATCGTTAAAGGTGAAGTTGGTGATGTTACTTGTTGATTTAAGGTTCAGTGTCTGTTATAGTCTGGAGAAGAGTGGTTTCTGCTGTTAGGTGTGGTAGTATGTAATGTGTTGAATTATAATTTGCATGTAATGTCTTGAATTATAATTTCTATGATGTAACCATAATGATTTGCATGTAATGTATTCAATTATAATTTGTATGATGTAACGGAAAGTCGTTTTAATGACGATTTTTATTAAAAACATCTTAGTACATCATAACAAAAAAAAATCAAAACCTAACTCACATTCGTAGGAATCACGGTTACACTTAGCATGTGCAACAAGCCTTGAAACCCCCGGGTTTCCCTAGAAGACGAGTTGTGTCTCGTGAGGAAATTCATACCGGTACACCATCAAAACCTTTGATGATACTAAGACAGTGCAAAAAGTTAAAAATTAATAAAATTAGACAACAACGTAACTAGTTTTTATAGGTGAGTACCAAATAATCTGTTGACAACAAAATGTGTAAAATCTCATGGTTGTTCCGCTTCATACATCGCCATTACTATTGCACGATCATCGTTTGCAAGAACAAGGTACTCCCTAAAGAGACTACAATACCTTTTAAGCGTGCAAATGCGGCGATGGATAAGTTGTCGGGAATACGCATGGATACCACTCCCAATTTGAGTTCGAAAATCAGTAATTACTTGACACCAAAACTGTCTCCCAATTGTTGGGTTTTCTGAAATGGGATATAAAGCTAAAACACTACAATAACTCATAACTAGTACGTTATCTTCCTCCATTGAAAATCGAGGCATCGCTAGTTATTAATTTATTAGGAATAAAATGTGAAACCACAAGATATTTTGGGTTCAAGCTCTGCATTAGGCGGTTGGGTTTATATAACATTTACTTGTATTTTTTTAGTATGTCGGTACCCAACCAAGATTTTCAAATTAAAGGGGTCCGCGAATTACGTATTATTCACAGCTGTAAAGGAAAGATTCGTCGAAAAAACGACAAATGGTTTTATCAATGATTCTTCGGTTGGGAGATCACATAGCATGTCGGCATTATTGAGTATTTTGTCATAAGCGTAGGGAATTCCTAATGTGGTTACTGAGGGGATGTCTGATGTTAGTCCCAACCATGTCATAAGCATGTCCGATTTCTAAAGCATTTGATTTTTTTTAAATATTGGTAGTCCACAAATGAAAACTATTAATAAAGTACAAAAAAGTAAAAAATTATAATAATTTAGGGTACATTGAAAATACGTTGGCAATATAAATAAAGGGTACATTGATAATTCAAAACCTAACTCACTTTCGTAGGAATCACGGCTGCACTTAGCATGTGAAAACAAGCCTTTAAACCCCAGGGTGACCCCAGAGGACGAGTTTAGTCTCGTGAGAGTTTACAAAGAGTTATACCCACAAAACCTTTATTGATTTTACGTCGGCTTTTTAACGTTGTCTACCGCCGCCGACAACAACACCATCACCAGCGGGAATAACCTATCAGTTTTAAAATAACGTTCAATTATAATAGTACGACAATCCATTGTATAGAGATAACTTGAATGGAAGAGGTGAAACAAACCTTTTCTATGTTATCTAGGGTTATGTTTACGAAAAAGTGCTTTTTTTTACTGAAAGAAAAGTATACAACTTTCTTTAGTACCAATACTGCTCGAACCCTGATTTGCGTTTCATACTCTTCATGACTAGCCAATTTTGAATGACAATTAGCACCCATTTTTCCCGTGGGATCCTGTAACAAACAATACAGAGAAACAATATGCACTGCTTTTAAATATGAAATCTCAAATTGAATTGACTAACTAAATGGGTAACATAACAAAATTTAAAATATCACCTTCACAGTCAATGACCAGTCTCCCAGTCCAGATGGTTTTAGATGCTCCACCAAAACAACCAAACGCGCGATTCTTTGATTTAAGGGTTTTATTGATCCTAGAGCGGTTCTTCCCTCAGAGTAAAATTGTTGTACCAAAAACCATGGTCTAGTTTGGAATTGCATATCGTTAACACCTTCTGTTTCGTCTCTTGCTAGTTGTTGGATGACTTGTGCGGATACTAGTTCCTCTCCCATGGCTATCCTCCTACATTTATAATCTTCCAAATCCTGAAGTTCTCCTGCCGGACCTGGTATTCTACGTGGGATACTTGATGCACCTCGGGTGTTACTCATAGCACTCTTCGATTATATGACCATCGGACATGGTTTGAGATCGACAATAACTGATTTGTTTCGTTCCTCATTTCCGTGTTGGTGGTCGTCAGCGAGGGTCGTGTGATTAGTGGACGATACGTTACTTTGTAAGTCCACACTGGAGTAACTATCTAACACCGCAGTTAACTCATCTTCGTTAAAATCTCCCCAAGGATCGTCGCCCTCCATACTAAATTTTTAAATAAACCTTTAATACAAACACACTTTGACTACTAAATTATTTTAAAGAACTCGCCTTCAGAGAAAATTAGTGGTTGAAGGTATATTGAACGAGTGAAACTCTATTTATTGAGTTTTGAAATGGTTGCCTGTGCCAAATTTAACGTTGAAGGCACAATGCGGGAATTTAAAACGGCAGATGATACACACCATTGGATTGATAGTCCCGTTGTTCATCTAACGGTTATTATACCGGGTGCAATTTCTAATAGCGTATGCGTTGTGAAGCGTTAGATCACCAACGGAACTATAAATATGATGATACATAACAGATGACCGTTTTTTTATGCCGACGTTCTAATTTTGTACACTCTATAAATAGAGTTTGGTTTCGACCAAACCAAACACACCTGCAACATTTGAAAACCCCAACTATCCTTCTGAATCCATTTCTCTCATTCACAGAACTCCTTCTCCATTATCAAAACTACTCCTCCATTATCAGACATGGCTAATTTTACTAGAGCTGAACATGTGGCAATAATAGGTGTTTGGTGTGCGATAACAAGTGACCCGATTGTAGGTATTAATCAAGATAGAAGAGAGTTCTGGTCTCATATTGTAGCTGAATACAAGGCACAATGGCAGAGCGACTCGAATAGAAGTACCAAGTCCCTCCAGACAAGAGTAGGAACTTTGAAAAAAGAGGTTAAAAGGTTTGTTGGTCATGTTAGAAGTGTGTTCAGGGATAACCCAAAGCGGAGGCAACCCAGAAACAAATGTGAGTTTCATAACATTTATTATTTCATATATAATTATTTTGGTCGACTTACCACTAATACCAATTTATAAATTTGAATACAGTACCGGGATGGGGAAGTGTTATACGAGGAGGATGCGGAAAAACCAAAACGCTGGAGACATCAGAAGGTTTTTGAAATTCTTAAGATGCACTTTCCCAGGGAATATGATCCGCCGATTTTAGATCCTCAAACTTCAAACCAAGCCACCCAACAAAGCCAACCTATGAGCGGGATG
Source organism: Papaver somniferum (assembly GCF_003573695.1). Lineage (NCBI taxonomy): Eukaryota > Viridiplantae > Streptophyta > Magnoliopsida > Ranunculales > Papaveraceae > Papaver > Papaver somniferum. The sequence goes on from NC_039367.1 coordinate 96,002,321, forward strand.
GAAGATGATGATTCAACATTTCAGGATTCACAAAATACACCAGGAGATTCATCAGACTACGTTCGAAGAAACACATTTTATCCAAATGAGAGTCAGCGTCGGGGTCCTGGGAGGGAACGGGCAAAACGAAATAGACTAGAAGAGAGAAGGACTACTAAAGGAGTGAGCCAGACTTTAGAATATTTTAAACAAAGGGATGAACAAAGGTTACAATGTGATGAACAAAGGTTGCAATGGGAGAAACAACAAGCTGGAGAAAGGATGAATTTTCTCCGCACCGATGACGGTGGTCCATATATTAGAAATTTAGCGGCCAGCAATGCGTTGCTAGCAATGAACAGCCAGCGCAAAACTGACATGAAGATAATGAATATTGATTTGGAAAAAATATCCGACAAAAGCCAAAGGGAGTATTTCGTGGGACTTAAAAATGAGATTATGGTTCGTCAAGGGTCAAGTCTCCGTTTTACCTAAATGCCGAACATTTGGTTGCCTTTATCTGTTCTTATTAATTTAATTTTTTAATTATTAGTGTGGCACTATGTAATTTGGTTTTATATGATCTAGTTTAAGTAGTTAATTTCTCGGTTTTAATTTATTTTCAATGTTGCAGTATTTTAATTAGTTGTACCTCAGATGCTCCTTAAAATTTAAATTTTAATGAAAACACCTTCAACTTAGTTGCACTTAAAACACACGATTTTAAGTTAAACATTCCATTACAAGTATTTGATCATTCGACATTGTATGCCGGAATAACGTCCTTAAGGAGCTCGTAAAGATCATAATTGTTTTAATGTAATCCAAAATGAATTGAAGTTGGTTTTTATAGTTTAATATAATTCTTAAATTAACAACTTATAATGTTGTAAGTAATAAAATTAAAATGCATAACTAGTCTTAGGAAATAAAACATAAGTACGGAGTGAATCTTAGGAAATAAAGCAAATGTGCATAAAAGGTATTAGGAGTATTAGGAGAGTAAACACAAGTGCATTCTGTTCTCCGTTCTCATAAAATTTATCATCACCAGTTTGATAAACATCTGCATCCTCATCCACATCGGTAGTACCCCCATCGGAAATGGGGAGGGCATCCTGCACCTCCACGGGGCCGACATATCCGTCTTGAAGTCCTTGAATGTGATGCTGTCAAATGTGCTCGGTAATATCTGCTTGTAAGTGTCTCCACCGGGCATGGATTTTATAATAAGCACACACTTCTGTCATGTTACCTTGTACTGGAGGTGTTTCTTCTCGTCCATCATAGCTCGTCCATACTGTACCACGATATTCATACTCCACACACATGTTATGCATTATTAAACAAGCTTTCATAATTGTGTTTAAGTCACGAGGAAATCAGTAACGACAAGGATTCCTAATTATACCTCATTTAGACTTTAGACCACCAAAAGCACGCTCCACGTCCTTCCTCTTCGCAGAGTGGTATTCATTAAATTTCTTATGGATCACCGACATTGTCTGGCGTCTCTTATAACCATGAACCACCCCCGACATTTCATTATAGATCCCGTCAACCAAATAGTATCCATGTTTGTACTCGTGACCGTTGATGCTAAAATTACAAGGAGGGGCCACCGCTCTCATCTCTCTATCAAACAAACCCGACTACGCCAAAACGTTCAAGTCGTTGTTAGACCCGGCCTCACCAAAGTAAAAAAGACTTGGTATCTTATGATGTCCGACATGTCGGTCTGCTTCATCAGTAGGACAACACCTCCACTCCCAATGGGTACAATCGAGGCTTTCAAGCATTCCAGGAAATCCACGAGCTTCGTTCTAATCTAATAGCCTCATAGTATCTTCGGTTATTGGGAGCCTCATGTAACGGTCGTTAAAAACCCAAAGTAATGCATCCATAAACTTTTTAACATACATATATATTGTAGACGCAACCATACCCGTGTAATCGTCAAGGCTATCTGCAGCTACCCCCTTCGCTAGGTGTTTCATGACGGCGAGCATTTTCATATGAGGGAGTGACCCGGGATTTTACAAGCATCTCTTCGCTGTAGAAAATAATTATCTCGGGTGTAAATTTCAGGCAAAAATTTGCGCCCGAATAACAGGCCTGTAGAAAATCTCTTCGTTGTAGAAAATAATTATCAAAGAAATGTGGACAGCTTAAAGATACAAATTGCTCAACTCAAGGAGACAAGGAATGAAGAAGAAGTGTGGCCTCAAAACCAAGACGATTCCGGAATTCCTATGGACGAAAAATAATGTTTTGAAGATGAGCAACATTTGGAATTTAGTCCTCGCAGTAATGGTAAAGTTATTCCAGCTCCGGATCGTAATAAAGATCATTCGCCTATTCAAAAGGAGGAGCCTTAGTATGACCGAACCATCGTTATGAATGGTGTAACATACTCTCATGCATATCAATGTTACAATGAACATCCGGATTACAATGTTTTTAGGCCGGTTGATTTGCAAGAAGTAGACCCGATTTTCTCTTTGTCGGAGACTCATAAGGAATACCTTAGGATTTGCACCAATGAACTAGAATTTTTTGGGAGGATTCCGATTCCGATGACAAGGTTGTTGAAGAGATTGAGGTTGAGAACGGAACCAAATTGATCGATTTCGTTGAGGACCCAATTGAGATAGATAATAGTTTGATAGAGGACCACGATATACTTGAGGAAAATAATTCATTGTTAATTAAGAAAGATGAGGATCTGAAACAACGTTTGTCTAATCATTTGCATAATTCTATATCTATTGATCATTTCCATCCAATTGAAGCAGTTTCTCAAAGAGTTGTTAACCCAACTTTTAAGAAAATACCTCACTTAGGATTTTAGTTGTGTGCTTCAAAGTTTTAACGGATAATTTTTCTTCTAAGTATTCACCACTTGATGTGTTTGATTCGAGTATTGTGCAGGTTCACCAAGCTGAGGAACCTTTTGAAGTTCCCGAATTCTATGTTCTCTATCCACTTCCGAGTGTAGAAAAGACTAAGTGTGGGGGAAACTTCAATAAAAAAATAGTTTCAATATTTATATTTTGTGCTAATGTTTTTTTGAAGCTGTTATTTGAACTGCAGATTGTTATTTGGAAGGATTACCAAATTTTCAGATTGTTGGTGTACGAACGATAACAATAACGTCGGGCTGACGACGTTAAACCAAGCGCTGTGAAGGAGGCAACCCATCGGTTTTGTATCTCTATCCCTTTTATTTTTAGTTTTTCTCAGTTTTGCATATCATATCTTGAATTTCCATTTTAGATTTTACAAATTCCTATATCTATAATGAAAGTTTTGACGAATTCTCGTCAGAAAACTCTGACTGCATACTTGTTACGAAAACAGCTCTCGAGATTTCATGCGGAGTCCGACTTGAGTGGTTGACCCCAAATTTTAAAGAGTACAGACTCACCTTTCTTTTACAAAAATAAAATTTGCATTTGGAGTCTGTTAAGTTGTACTTATTGGCCTGGACATTTGAGTTTCGGTATTTTTACAGAACTTTTTCAGATTGCATGTCAGTCAGTCCGAAGGCCATAAAAGTCAGACCGTTTATCAGAACATTGTGCCCTTTTGAAACAACATAAAAAGGATGTAGGAGAACAACTTTAGTTTAGGATGTTTTTCCTAGTTTCTTACCCATTGGTACAGATTTTGAGTTTTTCAGGGCTGTTATGTCAGAAATCAGAATTTTCGGTTTTGAATATTGAGGACAATGTTGAGTTTAAGTGTGGGGAGTAGTTAAGCATGTTTGGTTTGACTAAAATAAATAAAAATAATACTATTTGATTTCTTGCATTCTTGAGACTTCATATTTTGGAGTTAATTATGAGCTATTTAGGATGACACTCTAAAACTTTTTAGGTTGAAACAGTTTTTACAGTTATAGATTGAGTTCCACTTTGTCATTCTACAATCCTTAATTATATACGTTCATAATTGAATGCGAAACTAAGCTATGGTAGTCATTTGAAAGATTCATCCTCGCAATTAATCATTACTGAATCACTTTCTTTTTATTTTTGCAGTTATATGTTCTCTAAAGTGATTTGGTGGAATCCTGATACTTCCGTGGATGTTGTAGCAATGTAATCATTGGTTGAGTATATAGATGCCCCATAGACAATTGTCTTACACTCATAAAGAGTGAGCCGAAAAAGGAAAAAAAAGTGAAAAAAAAAAGAAAAAAGAAAAAAAAATATTTATATAAGGCTCCTCTTCATTTATCGACACTAATAAGTGATAGGCCCGGAATTCGGACTAATCATGTAGTCGATGAGACAAAAACCTATCATCATTATATAGCAAGTCAAAAGACTATTGATGAGGTTCTTTACACTTGGATAGCAGTATGTGTGAAATGTTGTCCCTGTCTCTGTCGCCTAAACAAGCGTGGAACGCAGGATCCAAGGCAACTATCACATACTTGTTGAAAGGAACATGCGCTTAGAGTATATAATCATGTAGTCAAGTTAAATTGGTGCTTCTATCAACTATTGCGCTATAAGTATATATCCTTTGACGACATTCATACAAGTATTGTGGGTAACATCTTTCACTTTAATCAACATTTGCACACTTCACTTTTCTATTTCCATTTTCTTATCTATCCATGTGATTTCAGTATGCGAGTGTTGTGACAAACGTTGCAGCAAGTACGATGACTATCTTAGTAGAGTTTTGCAATCAGGTTGAATATCTCACGTAAGTAATTACTTGTGTGTGATGATTGGAATGTATGTTGTATGTTTGCAGCTAAATAACTTATGCAAGCTAATTATTTGACTTTCTACTTTGTATCTATCCTTAGTTCTTCCAAGGAGAGAAATTGGAGTAGGTTTTATGGGTATACCTCTTGTAAACCCTCACGAGACTATAATTCGTCCACTAGGGACTCCTAGGGGTTTAAAGGCTTGTTATTCATGCTAAGAGTAACCGTATCCTCACGACATGGAGTTGTTGTATTTAGTTTTCTTGAGGACTAGCAAAATCTAAGTGTGGGGGAATTTGATAAATGCATAATTCATATGATTTTAGTGTCCATTCCATACTTGTTTTAGCTATTATTCTTGCATATTTTCTTATTATTACTCTTGTTTTCTCTTATTTTCCTCTATTAAGTGAATCATCCAAAAAGGAGCTACAAAGTGCGGAAAAGAGCTAGGAAGATAAGTATTCCAAGTATCCAAGTGCCCAAGTCCAAGAGAGGTTGGAGAAGTGCGACGAAAAGGAGCAAAACGCTTAAAATCAAGACACAGGCTAAAGATCGAGATTAACTCATTGAAATTAAGGATTTCTCATCACCATCTTGAAGAGAATTGAAAGATAAAAATAATTCAAAAATAATGAGGTCATTCCGAGTTCAGACGAAGAAGTTGTGGCCAAAACGAGTTTTTATTGAATACCGAAGACATTAGGGTACAATACCCTAGTTCCGAAAGTTTCTGCTGGAATTTGAGGTACGCGTACTTAGCAAGTATGAAAACGTGTATAAACTCCTTGGAAGGCGTAAGGGCATGTTACTTCATATTTTTGGGACGGGTTCTTGAACCGAACTAAATACTTGATGGCCAAGCAATGTAAACCTATAAAAAGGTATTAGGCCATAGAATGGAGCATCTCATATTATAGTTTTGTTCTTCGTTAATATTGTAAGGTTTACCCCTTTAGAGGGAAACCGGGTAATTGTGTAATCATGAGAAACTAAATCCTTTGTTGATTAAGGATGATTTCAATGTTCTAAGCGTGAAAGCTTTATTAATAATACAAATCTATTGAGAGTTTTTATCATCATCGTTTGTCTTTACCATATCTAGGGTTTATGAGTGATTCTTAGATTGATTTGGGATGCATGCTAGATTAGTCTATTGATTGTTCTATCGCTAGTAGAAGTTATGAGATAAATAATCGTCGGTTAACTCTCTACACAAGTAGAAATCTCGAGAACTTACAGAGGGATTCTGTGGAGCAATCGTGTGTGAAAAAAACACCAGCAAGTAAACCTTGATCTAAGAGTTTAACTACTGGGATCAACCTATAAATTCACAAAGATTAAGGCATTCGATTGGATTACACCTTGAGTGATCTACTACTTGGTGGTTCGTTGGATAGAGACTGGTAGTCGAGAACTTCCGTGTCCAGTGATTGAAAGAGTTTTCGGGATTACACTGATCTAGTTGTTATTCTACGATTGGTTATGAATGGTTCTTACGAACGATAAATAAGTATATTAATCCAGATATCACTTGGTAACGGCGAAGGATTCCTTGATCATCTCTTTTCTATATTGTCTTTATATTTATCTTACAACCAAAACCCCCTTTATTATTTACTCTATTTTGCTATTTCAAATAACTTACCAATTAATTCTCTGTGGGAACGATCTATTACTACGTACTGCTATATTACAAATTAATTAGTGGAAAATATATTTATTAATTTGTTTTGCCTACGACAGCCCATCAAATTTTGGCGCCGCCGCCGGGAGAGCAGTCGCTAATTGATTTTTTATTCGTTTAGCTTATTTGTTATTTGTTTTTAGATTTTTGTTTTTATTTTTCTATTTTGTTCTTGTGAGTCGTCATGTTTCCTTACGGAAATAACATGTACGGAGCACAAGATCAAACAGATAACTGTGGTAATCAATATGGTTTTCAATCTCATACATATGACAACTACCAACCATATATCCTACGGGTATAATCAAAACCAATCTTTTGGCTATGATCAATATCCCACGGAACATTACGGATATTCTCATACATGTCAACAACCTTATGACAGGCATGTAAGTGAGCAATCTGATGGATCGGAGGATAGTTATGCTCTTGATAAGAAAATTTCTAGTTTTGCAAAATCGTGTCTTAAACTGGTACAACAGGGGCTCCAGACCATAGAACAGAAAACACATGAGCAACTCCAAGAAATTCAAAGGAATGTGGACAGCTTAAAAATACAAATTGCTCAACTCAAGGAGACAAGGAATGAAGAAGAAGTGTGGCCTCAAAACCAAGATGATTCCGAAATTCCTATGGACGAAAAATAATGTTTTGAAGATGAGCAACATTTGGAATTTAGTCCTCGCAGTAATGGTAAAGTTATTCCAGCTCCGGATCGTAATAAAGATCATTCGCCTATTCAAAAGGAGGAGCCTTAGTATGACCGAACCATCGTTATGAATGGTGTAACATACTCTCATGCATATCAATGTTACAGTGAACATCCGGATTACAATGTTTTTAGGCCGGTTGATTTGCAAGAAGTAGACCCGATTTTCTCTTTGTCGGAGACTCATAAGTAATACCTTAGGATTTGCACCAATGAACTAGAATTTTTTGGGGAGGATTCCGATTCCGATGACAAGGTTGTTGAAGAGATTGAGGTTGAGAATGGAACCAAATTGATCAATTTTGTGGAAGACCCAATTGAGCTAGATAATAGTTTAATAGAGGACCACGATATACTTAAGGAAAATAATTCACTGTTAATTAAGAAAGATGAGGATCCGAAACAAGTTTTGTCTAATTATTGCATAATTCTATATCTATTGATCATTTCCATCCAATTGAAGTAGTTTCTCAAAGAGTTGTTAACCCAACTTTTAAGAAAATACCTCACTTAGGATTTGTGCTTCTAAAGTTTTAACGGAAAATTTTGCTTCTAAGTATCCACAACTTGATGTGTTTGATTCGAGTATTGTGCATGTTCACCAAGCTAAGGAACCTTTTGAAGTTCCCGAATTCTATGTTCTCTATCCACTTCCGAGTGTAGAAAAGACTAAGTGTGGGGGAAACTTCAAAAAAAAATAGCTTCAATATTTATATTTTGTGCTAATGTTTTTGTGAAGCTGTTATTTGAACTGCAGATTGTTATTTGGAAGGATTACCAAATTTTCAGATTGTTGGTGTACGGACGATAACAATAACGTCGGGCTGACGACGTTAAACCAAGCGCTGCGAGGGAGTCAACCCATCGGTTTTGTATCTCTATCCCTTTTATTTTTAGTTTTTCTTAGTTTTTCATATCATATCTTGCATTTCCATTTTATATTTTACAAGGTCCTATATCTATAATGAAAGTTTTGACGAATTCTCGTCAGAAAATTCTGACTGCATACTTGTTACGAAAACAACTCTCGAGATTTCATACAGAGTCCGATTTGAGTGGTTGACCCCAAATTTTAAAGGGTACAGACTCACCCTTTCTTTTCCAAAAATAAAATCTGCATTTGGAGTCTATTAAGTTGGACTGATTGGCCTGGACATTTGAGTTTCGGTATTTTTACAGAACTTTTTCAGATTGCATGTCTGTCAGTGCGAAGGCCATAAAAGTCAGACCGTTTATCAAAACATTGTTCCCTTTTGAAACAACATATAAAGGATATAGGCGAACAACGTTCGTTTAGGATGTTTTTCCTAGTTTCCTACCCATTGGTACATCTTATGAGTTTTTCAGGGCTGTTATGTCAGAAATCAGAATTTTCGGTTTTGAACATTGAGGACAATGTTGAGTTTAAGTGTGGGGGAGTAGTTAAGCATGTTTGGTTTGCCTAAAATAAATAAAAATAATAAAAATTGATTTCTTGCATTCTTGAGACTTCATATTTTGGAGTTAATTATGAGCTATTTAGGATGACACTCTAAACCTTTTTAGGTTGAAACAGTTCTTACAGTTATAGATTGAGTTCCACTTTGTCATTCTACAATCCTTAATTATATACGTTCATAATTGAATGCGAAACTAAGCTATGGTAGTCACTTGAAAGATTCATCCTCGCAATTAATCATTACTGAATCACTTTCTTTTTATTTTTGTAGTTATATGTTCTCTAAAGTGATTTGGTGGAATCCTGATACTTCTGTGGATGTTGTAGCAAGGTAATCATTGGTTGAGTATATAGAAGCCCCACAGACAATTGTCTTACACTCATAAAGAGTGAGCCAAAAAAGGAAAAAAAAAGTGAAAAAAAAAAAGAAAAAAGAAAAAAAAATATTTATATGAGGCTCCTCTTCATTTATCGATACTAATAAGTGATAGGCCCAGAATTACGGACTAATCATGTGGTCGATGAGACAAAAACCTATCATCATTATAAAGCAAGTGTAGGATCAGAATCTCGCAACAACGACACGCTTGCGAAATTACTAGCAATACATCACGAAGACATCGCAGAATGATTTCATAAATGACATAACAGATGACATCAGCTTAAACATGAGAAAAGTATGATGATCGTGCGAAATTTAGGATGTTTGTGAAATTAACATTTGTAAGCTTGCGAAAATACCGCAAGCCAGATCCGAAATTAGGGGAAATATTAGTTGTATATTAGCTGTCATCCACTATATAAACACCTATATAAATAGAAAGGCAAGAGAGAGAAAGGGGATAGATAATCAGAAAGAGAGACACACTTTAGGAGAGGATACATTCTGTAGAGAGAGAAAGTAGAATTGGTCGTATTATTATTATCTCCTTCTTCTTCCTCCTTCAAGAACCTAGAGCTCCAAATACTCATTAATGGAGTCTCCATGTAATCAAGATGTAATTACAAAATAATCATAGTAAATCTAACCCCGTGGATGTAGATCAAATTGATCGAACCACGTAAACCTTGTGTCTATTTACAATTTTAGCATTCTTATCATCATTTTTATGTTTAGATCTACAAATTATTACAAGAGGTGTGTTGTAGGATTTCCTGCAACTACATTTTTGGCGCTAGAAACAGGGAACGAGTAAAAGATTTATCCTTCCTGTAACTTGTTGGATCAAGAAATTTTCATGAAGATTAGCTATTGTTCATATTTTTCTAGATCTACAAAGTTTCAGTTAAAAAATGGAAATTTCATGGAAGAAATCACACTTTCAGGGAGTAAACATCATCAACAATTCAAAGACATGAAAAGAGTGAGAGAAAAAATTAGTTGTTATAGTAAAATTTAAGGAAAAAATGGAAGTTTCAGTGGAAGATTTTCATGTTCAGGAGATGAAGGCAAATGTGAAAGAAGTTAAGGAAGGACGAAGAAAAGATAAGAGGCAGATGCTGCAATTTCTATCACAAACAGAAATTCGCACAGATGGTTCAAGGCTGAGCAAACAATAAATAGGTCACGGGTTCGAATTCGCAGAGACACATATTTTTCATTTTCTTCTCATTTGCATGGGAGAATAAAAGAATAAGGAAAAAAGTTATGCGTTAATTTCGCAGAGAGGTTCTTGCACAATTGGTCCAGAGAGCAGTATGTGTGTTCGTGGTCGCAAGTTCGAATTCGCCTGCGAACATAGTTTTCTTTTTTTTTTTACAGGGAGCGAAAAATGAATAATTTCGCAATATTGTTTCATTATTTCGCAAACAAGAGGCAGCACGATTGGTCATCTGCGAAGTTAATGAGTTCATGGTCGTGTGATCAAGTCCCAACACCTGCGTATTTTTAAGCAGCAGGTCGCGGGATCAATTCTTGCTTCTCGCATGTTTATTTTTGTTACGCGAAATTTATACAGAATTGTCTCTCACACAGTTGGAATTTGATTACTTCGCAAGAACTTTGATTACTTTGCAAGAGAGGCTTAGCACAGTCGGTATGGTGCGATAAAATCCAAGAAGCAGGTCAAGGGTTCAAGTCTCACTTCTCACACTTCTTTTTGTTGTGCGAAATTCATACATTTCAAGGCATTTATTCACTTCTCTGACAACAATAGCGACTCACATGAAAGATAAGTACCACCTCCTTGAACATTTTACTTTATACTAGGAACGAATAAAAAGATTTTTGATTTGATTTACAAAAAGCGATTCAATTGCACGATTACAAAGATTTCAAGATTTCAAAGATTATAAAGACTACTAAGATTTCAAGATTACAAAGACTTCAAAATTACAGAGATTTCGAGATTTCAAAATTACAGAAAACTGAGAAAATTCAATTTACATGTTTCTCTAGAATATTTCTTTTGCAGAGAATAAAATTTTTTTTGATTTGATTTACAAAACGCGATAGAATCGCAGAATTACAAAGATTTCACAACTACAAAGATTTCAGAGTTACCATGTATTAGAATTTCTCTTGAATATTTATTTTGATTCAAATGATATGATATTATGAGAATGAAAGAATGAATGAAAGAGATGACAAAAATGAAAAGATGAATGAGAGAATAAATAAACGCGAACATTTCGCAGAAACAAAGAGACGCGAAAATTTCGCAGAAACGCGAATAAAATTTCGCAGATAGAGGCGAACCTTTATGGCGTACACCCTAGTTCGCGAATAAAATTTCGCAAAAGGCAAATGTAAGACCTAAAGTGCGTCATAGAAGGGGGTACCTGTTGCATGGCTCAGGGAAAAGGTAACACCACCCCTAGAACCTGAGTCATGGAGATTTGGGGTCAATAAAGCCCATCCAGGAGAGGTACCTTGGATTTTCAACCTAAGCTTTTGCTTTAGGTTGGACGACTAGGGGTCTCTCCTAAGGAGTGCAGAAATCGATCAAGGCGCCGAGGTACACGGTTGAGTCAAGAGTGCGGGGGGCGTTGGAGCCTCTATACCACTCTTGACAAGTCTTGGTAAATGATGCACTCGGCCCGAAGAAAACCCCACTTAGGGTGGAGTCTCGTAACCATAAGCCATATAGGCAAAAGGGATAAGAGGCTGCGAAAACAACTGGTTGTTTTTAAGACTGGATGGGAGGATCTAACCTTGTATGGTAGAAGTACACCTCCTTGAAGGGGCAACCAGGGGGAAGATAAGGGCGGCACCCTCCATTAGGGAGCTGATAAGTGTCTTAAAACGCAAATGTCATGAGGCTTCTTACTCACAGGAGTATCAAGGCTTGTCATATTTTTGCGACAATCCTGAAGAGGCAATAATACAAAAGATAAAGATAAGACGAGATCAATGGGCCAGTACATGAAAGTGTAAGGACGTCCTGCGATTTCTTCGCAAGACGGCAATGTCATGGGGCTTTATTTTCGCAAGAATATCAAGGCTTGTCATATTGCCGCAACAATCCTGAAGAGGCAATAATACAAAAGAAAAAGTTAAGGAAAAATCAATGGGTTTTTGCATGAAAGTGCAAAGACGTCCTGCGATTTTGTCGCAATGACAAGAGGTGGCATAATAAGACCTTTAACTAGGAAGGCAAAATAATACCACATAAGAGGGTATGCAAATAAACTTGCGAAGATGATTATATGTAAGCAAATAAGCTTGTGAATATGTACATGGAAATGAAACTGAGGCAGTGAAAATGCCGCAGACTTGATATTATGATCATACTATTATGAGATACTAATAGTGCAGGAAAGAGGGAAGATGAAACACAAGTACGAACTTGTGAAGAACAATAACTACACGAAGAAGAATGCACAAACTAAAGAAAAAGGCAGAGAAATGAATAATGGAAGCAATTTAAAGCTACATCAATTTTAGACGGCAAAATGAGCTAAGTAACACAAACCTTAATTATATACTGCAATAGATAAACATTCTCATCATACAAGCATCATACTCGCATCATAAAAGCATTGCATAAGCATTTCATGGCATAAACATTGCATACACATTTCATAACATAATCATCACATAAGCATTATGTTCGCATAAGTACTTTACAAAACTGTACGGAATGATATTGCAGAATTTCGCAATAATATCGCAGAATTATTCAGGATTATTCAGAATTTCACAGGATTATTCAAGAATTTCGCAAGATTATTCAGAATTTCGCAGAATGATTCAAAATTTCATAGAAAGTGTCAGAATTTCGCAGAATGTGATTCTTCCGAATGATGTGATTATCTCGCTCAATTATTTCGCACAATTATAAGCAACTTTAAGAGATTATACTATCGCATGAGCAGAAAACATAAGACAGAGGCAAGATAAGAATGAAGAAACAATTCGCACATTCAACATTTTCTCAAGGATTCTACCCTCATAGATAAAGAACAGAGGCAACTATGGATTAACAAGAAAACATTTTATGTTCTTTATCTTCTCGGTAAGAATCACCAAAAATAGAGTAATAATTTCGCGTGAATAGAGGCAATACTTATTATTCTCATTCAAGGACGGATACTTCTTATATTTCGAGGATTGAATACTTCTTATACTTCATCAAGGATACTTCATGCTTCTTATACTTCATCAAGGATACTTCATGCTTCTTATACTTCTTCAAGGATACTTCATACTTCTTGTACTTGAAGGGTTAATACTTCTTATTTACTTCGCAATGCTCAGGAACTTCACAAAAGAATAGAGGCAAGTACGTACTTTTCAAGTCCAGTATTATTTCGCTCGTTCCTTCATCAACAAAGATCAAAGACTACTCCAACAACACGTATCTCTCTCCAACAATTACAACAACAGATTTTTTCGTGAAGATCGCTCTTCAAGCAATATTCAAGAAAAAAGAGGCAAGATGTAGGATCAGAATCTCGCAACAACGACACGCTTGCGAAATTACTAGCAATACATCACGAAGACATCGCAGAATGATTTCAGAAATGACATAAAAGGTGACATCAGCTTAAACATGAGAAAATTATGATGATCGCGCGAAATTTAGGATGTTTGCGAAATTAACATTTGTAAGCTTGCAAAAATATCGCAAGCCAGATCTGAAATTAGGGGAAATGTTAGATGTCATCCACTATGTAAACACCTATATAAAGAGAAAGGCAAGAGAGAGAAAGGGGATAGATAATCAGAAAGAGAGACACACTTTAGGAGAGGATACATTCTGTAGAGAGAGAAAGTAGAATTTGTCGTATTATTATTATCTCCTTCTTCTTCCTCCTTCAAGAACCTAGAGCTCCAAATACTCATTAATGGAGTCTCCATGTAATCAAGATGTTGTAATTACAAAATAATCATATTAAATCTAACCCCGTGGATGTAGATCAAATTGATCGAACCACGTAAACCTTGTGTCTATTTACAATTTTAGCATTCTTATCATCATTTTTATGTTTAGATCTACAAATTATTACAAGAGGTGTGTTGTAGGATTTCCTGCAACTACATTTTTGGCGCTAGAAACAGGGAACGAGTAAAAGATTTATCCTTCTTGTAACTTGTTGGATCAATAAATTTTCATGAAGATTAGCTATTGTTCATATTTTTCTAGATCTACAAAGTTTAAGTTCAAAAATGGAAATTTCATGGAAGAAATCACACTTTCAAGGAGTAAACATCATCAACAATTCAAAGACATGAAAAGAGTGAGAGAAAAAATTAGTTGTTATGGTGAAATTTAAGGAAAAAATGAAAGTTTCAGTGGAAGATTTTCATGTTCAGGAGATGAAGGCAAATGTGAACCACGTAAACCTTGTGTCTCTTTACAATTTTAGCATTCTTATCATCATTTTTATGTTTATATTTACAAATTATTACTAGGGGTGTGTTGTAGGATTTCCTACAACTACAGCAAGTCAAAAGACTATTGATGAGGTTCTTGACACTTGGATAGCAGTATGTGTGAAACGTTGTCCCTTTCTCCGTCGCCTAAATAAGCGTGAATGATCCAAGGCAACTATCACATACTTTCTGAAAGGAACATGTGCTTAGAGTATCTAATCATGTAGTCAAGTTAAATGGGTGCTTCTATCAACTATTGCGCTATAAATATATATCCTTTGACGACATTCATACAAGTATTGTGGGTAACATCTTTCACTTTAATCAACATTTGCACACTTCACTTTTCTATTTCCATTTTCTTATCTATCCATGTGATTGCAGTATGTGAGTGTTGTGATAAACGTTGCAACAAGTACGAGGACTATCTTAGTAGAGTTTTGCAATCAGGTTGAATGTCTCACGTAAGTAATTACTTGTGTGTGATGATTGGAATGTATGTTGGATGTTTGCAGCTAAATAACTTATGCAAGCTAATTATTTGACTTTCTACTTTGTATCTATCCTTAGTTCTTCCAAGGCGAGAAATTGGAGTAGGTTTTATGGGTATACCTCTTGTAAACCCTCACGAGACTATAATTCGTCCACTAGGGACTCCTAGGGGTTTAAAGGCTTGTTATTCATGCTAAGAGTAACTGTATCCTCACGACATGGAGTTGTTGTATTTAGGATTATTTAAATTTAGTTTTCACAAGGACTAGCAAAAGCTAAGTATGGGGGAATTTTATAAGTGCATAATTCATATGATTTTAGTGTCCATTCCATACTTGTTTTAGCTATTATTCTTGCATATTTTCGTATTATTACTCTTGTTTTCTCTTATTTTCTTCTATTAGGTGAATCATCCAAAAAGGAGCTAAAAAGTGCGGAAAAGAGCTAGGAAGATAAGTATTCCAAGTATCCAAGTGCCCAAGTCCAAGAGAGGTTGAAGAAGTGCGACGAAAAGGAGCAAAACGCTCAAAATAAAGACATGGGCTAAAGATCGAGATTAACTCACTGAAATTAAGGATGTCTCATCACCATCTTGAATATAATTGAAAGATAAAAATAATTCAAAAATAATGAGGTCATTCCGATTTCAGACGAAGAAGTTGTGGCCAAAACGAGTTTTTATTGAATACCGAAGAATTAGGGTACACATACCCTAGTTCCGAAAGTTTCTGCTGGAATTTGAGGTACGCATACTTAGCAAGTATGAAAACGTGTATAAACTCCCTGGAAGGCGTAATAAGGGCACGTTTGGGAACTTTACTTCATATTTTTGGGTCGGGTTCTTGAACCGAACTAAATACTTGATGGCCAAGCAATGTAAACCTATAAAAAGGTATTAGGCCATAGAATGGAGCATCTCATATTATACTTTTGTTCTTCATTAATATTTTAAGGTTTACCCCTTTAGAGGGAAACCGGGTAATTGTGTAATCATGAGAAACTAAATCCTTTGTTGATTAAGGATGAATTCAATGTTCTAAGCGTGAAAGCTTTATTAATAATACAAATCTATTGAGAGTTTTTATCATCATCGTTTTTATTTACCATATCTAGGTTTTATGAGTTATTTTTATATTTATTTGGGATGCATGCATGCTAGATTAGTCTATTGATTGTTCTATCGCTAGTAGAAGTTATGAGATAAGTAATCGTCGATTAACTCTCTACACAAGTAGAAATCACGAGACCTTACATAGGGATTCTGTGGAGCAATCGTGTGTGAAAACAACACCAGTAAGTAAACCTTGATCTAAGAGTATAACTACTGGGATCAACCTATAAATTCACAAAGCTTAAGGTGTTCGATTGGGTTACACCTTGAGTGGTCTACTACTTGGTGGTTCGTTGGATAGAATTGGGTAGTCGAGAACTTCCGTATCCAGTGATTGAAGGATTTTTGGGGATAACACTGATCTGGATGTTATTTTACGGTTGGTGATAAATGGTTCTTACGAAAAATAGATAATTATATTAATCCAGCTATCGCTTGGTAACAGAGAAGGAATCCTTGAACATCTATATTCTTTATTGTATTTATATTTACTTACAACCAAAAACCCCTTTATTATTTACTCTATTTTGCTATTTCAAACAACTTATCAATTACACAGCTCTCAGTGGGGACGATATCTTGCTACTGCAATATTACCAGTTAATTAGTGGAAAATATATTTATTAATTTGTTGTGCCTACGACAGCCCATCAACAATATATAACTCTTTTACAACTAAACCAATAACCAGATGTGTCCAAACTCAGTGGTTAATAAGTACCCGAGGAAACCCATTTGTCGAAAGATTTGGAAATAGAAAGGTGTCGAGCTCGTGAGGTATAATTGGAAATTCCACAAGTCAATGAATCTTTAACCCCGTCTTTCCAGAGCTTGTGAGGTATCATCAACATTTTCCAAATATAATCAAGTAAAATCAAAACAAAATCAAGAAAACAAATACTTACCAAAAAAGAAAGAAAAAGAAAATGAGAGAAAGATTTTACGATCCAATACCTTGCATTGTTGCTGTTGACTGGAGCAAGTTGCTTTGGTCCTTCCTTTTCTCTCATTTGTTCTCCTCCTTTTCTGTAACTTTCTTTCATAGTTTATAAAACTTTTTGTGGTATTGATAAAAAATAAAAAATACCTTGCATGAAGGGATCAAAGCTTTAAAATAATCATTCCAATGCTCATGATCCATGAGATTTCCCTGCCGCCCACCGATTATACCTTCGAGGTTTATGCAAAACAAAAAACCAATAATACAACAATACCGTTAGCAGGAAGAAACATAAAACTTTTTGCAGTACTATTGATCTAAAAAATAAAAACACTTGCATGACAGGCTCAAAGCTTTAAAATAACTATTTAAATGCTAATGAGTCATGAGCTTAAACTGCCGCACCCATTGATTACACCTTCGTGGTTTATGCAAAACAAAAAACCATCTAGACAACAATACCGTTAACATGAGAAACTGGAAAAAAAGAAAAAAAAAACGAAACCCTAAAACGAAACTGGAAAAAAATGCAAACGATGGAATTTGGTGGTGGTTGAGCGCTTTATATAGAGAAAAAATTAATTCCAAAAAACAAAAATACGGTATTTTTTCTTGCAGTTCAATTTTAGTTTGCAGTTCGTTAACCACAAATAGAATTGTCAGAGCTCGGGTTGCGTGTGGTTTAATGATTACCTACACATGGTGTAATTGTGCTAATTGTTAGAGCACTGCTCGGTCAAAATCGCATGCGTTGCTATCTCAAGCATGTTTGTCAATGTTAGTGATCAAAACTATAAGTCTTGATTTCTAGTCTCTTATAGCTAAGTCTCGGACTAGGATAGTAAGTGTAGTTGATCTCAAGGACTTCATGGAGATTCATCATACAAGTAAAAGATCTACTCAAGGAACCGGTAGAACTTATCGACAAAAAGGTATGTGGAGACTTGAACTTATCTGTCACTCAAAAGTCTATATATTCTATATCTTACTCTTTGAGACAAAAGTCGTATGCTATATATATAGACTAGATTATACACATTTGGTATTTCGAGCCGAGTATACCTCGCCTATATATATCTCGAAATATTTGTTGGTAAGACTTTCGGTTCAACCAAGTTTATCTTTACCTAGTGACGAAAGTCATGATATGTTTCAATCACTCTGAAAATTGCTTTGACGAGAAATGGTATAACAACTATATAACGTCCTCTAAGAATGTATCAATGATTGGAATGAGATTTTAGATTACATAACCAATGAATTCCTTGAACCGAAGTTCTCGAACTTTGTTGATCAAGAGAACCGGAAGTATGGCAAGTTCCAAGTCCGTGAACTGCCGAAGTTCTCAAACCCGAGAATTTCTGCTGGAGTTGACAAACTTCTTGCGTGAGCCAAGTACGCGAACCCAGTCCGCAAACCGGCGAAGTTCTCGAACCTGAGAGTTTCTGCTGGAGTTTGTAAACTCTATCCGGTGTCTTAAGTCCGCGAACCTAGTATGCGAACTTGAAAAGGTTATATATCTAAAGATGATTTCTGAACTTAATCTTAAAATACTAAGGAATGCATTGGCAAACCGTGTCTATTAAAGTTCATGAACCGATTCGAGTGAATCAAATCATCTTTGCTTCAATTGTGTCTTGTGTAGTTACATAAGATTTCCTTGCAATTGAACAACTCTCTTAACTAGTTCATTTGAGTCAATTGAACTAGTTATGGTGAAGAAGAACATGGTTGGTATGAAACGCTCATATGGTTAACCTCTTTTGGTAGACTATTATTGAACCAATAAAGTACACGTTTGGGCGCAGTTAACAAACCTAGAAGCGTACAGTCATTTGTGTATGACGAGCTAAGTTTTCGATATAACGGTTGAGAAATATTAGATTGAATCTAAATCAGGTTTTCATCTAACGGTGAATATTAATTGCTTTTTAACTAAGGCAAAACCCTGATTTGAAAGGCTATATAAAGGAGACATCTAGTATTGTGCAAAACTAATCCCCACACCTTATGTGTGATACTAGTTTGCGTGCTAGAGTTGTTTCTCCTTTAACCTTGGATTTTCTTCTTCTAAAACAGGTTAACGACTTAAAGACTTCATTGGTATTGTGAAGCCAGGCCGATACTACGTTTATCATAGTTGTGTGATCTGATCTTGCATCTTCTATCATAACAGTACAATCATATTGATTGGCTTGAGATCGTGAGAGTTCTTCGATAGGCAAGATATAAAAAGTAATCACAAACACCTTCGTCTCATCGTTTGTGATTCCACGACATCTTGGTTCGCTACCATACGATTAAGATTGTTGTGAGGTGATTGATTAATCTAGGCTGTTCTTCGGGAATATAAGACCGGATTATCAATTGGTTCCTGTTCACCTTGATTATTATCAAAATACGGAACAAAAACTTTTACGGTTTTTCTGTGGGAGACAGATTGATCCTTTGATAGACTTGTCTGTGTGAGACAGATTGAGGCGTAGGTATCAGAGGCGCATTATCCTGCTGGGATCAGAGGCGTAGGTAGTACAACTGTACCTTGGATCAGTGGGATACTGATTGAGGTTCAACTATAGTCCAGTCCGAAGTTAGCTTGGAGTAGGCTAGTGTCTGTAGAGGCTTAATACAATGTGTATTCAATCTGGACTAGGTCCCGGGGTTTTTCTGCATTTGTGGTTTCCTCGTTAACAAAATTCTGGTGTCTGTGTTATTTCAGTTTCCGCATTATATTGATTTATCTTTATAATTGAAATAATACAGGTTGTGCGTTTAGATCATCAATTAGTATAATCCAACCTTTGGTTGTTGATATTATAATTGATCCTTGGACATTGGTATTTGGTACCGTCCAAGTTATTCCTTGTGTTTGATTAAAGACTCGTTGATTTCTATTAGCTTGATTAAATCAAAACAAGAGAGAGTTATTAACTCCTTGAGATACTTTTACCTAGATTGAGTCTGACTGTCTAGTTGATTCTCTAGAAAGTGTTTCGGAGTTAGTCCATACAGATTGCTAAGCGAAATATTGGGTGGTGGTGTTAGACCCCTGCTTTTTCAATTGGTATCAGAGCAGGCAAACACGTTTAAGACCTTACAAGTCTGTGTTTGTAGCGATCTGACTTTATGGACAGTTGTG
This sequence comes from Papaver somniferum, assembly GCF_003573695.1. Taxonomy (NCBI): domain Eukaryota; kingdom Viridiplantae; phylum Streptophyta; class Magnoliopsida; order Ranunculales; family Papaveraceae; genus Papaver; species Papaver somniferum. The sequence continues at coordinate 96,022,360 of NC_039367.1, forward strand.
CTATCTCTAATAACGTACCAGTTCAGAAATTACCAGATGATTCTAAAAGCTTGGATTCACCTGAAATAATTGTCACATCTAAGTCAATATCTAAACATTCTCTTGATGTAAAAACTGTTGATTGGGAAACTCTCCTACAAGAACGGTTGGATGAACTTTCTGATGAAGGTGATTAAAATATTGATAGAGATGTTGATGAGGAAGTCTCAGAGTATGTTAAGTTTTTGGATTCGTGGAATATGAAGAAGATTACAACTTCTCATGTCTCACCTCTTCTGACTCCTCTCTGTCGAGAAAATAAGAAATTGAGAAGATGTTACGCAGGTGTTTATTTTTCGAATCTAACGAATCAATCCTCAAGGATTCTGAGGAAAACCTACGTATGAAGTCACTTGAATGTGATAATCTTTATCAAAAGTACTTTTTGTTGGAAGAGAAACTTGCAGAATCTGAAGCAAGGTTTAACTCTCAACAATTTTGTTTTGATGACAGAGAAAGTTCTTGTCTCGCTCGAGAAAAATGCCTTGAGGATGATTTAGCTGCTGCTCTTGATAAAATCAAGATGTTGGAAGATGACTTGAAAAAGTTCAATACTAGTTCAAGCAAATTAACCACTATGCTAGGAGCAATTGAAAATCATTGTGATACACGAGGATTGGACTATAAGGGAATAGATTCTCCAAGTATTAGCAAAGAGGTAAAATTTGTCAAGGCTAGTGATTCTTCTCAATAAAAGGTTTCCACTGATGGCAAAGTGAAATACCTTCACCGGAAATTAAGGTTCGAAAAAGCAAAGTATATCAACCTCGAAAGTCAGCACATACAGATCGAGGTAAGAACATTCCTTATGTTTGCCACTATTGCGGAAATAAAGGTCACCTAGAAAGGAGATGTCGTTTCCGTATAAGGAATAAGAAACTTCATGATGTTCTTGTTTGGGAATCACAAGAAGTTGTGAAACCAAAATCATATGTTAAGGCTAATCCCCTTAATGCTACAGGTTGTAACTGTCCAACCTTTAGGCAAAGGAATCAGTGTTGTGATAAACCTATTTTTGCCTATAAACGTCATACAAATCCTTTTCACAATCGTAATGGTTATCAAAAGGATAACTTCGTAAAGACGAAGATAAGATCCGATGTTCCCAGTTGGAGAAAGACTAACTTGCAAAAGAATAGTAAATCCAATCCTCTTTCGAGAAATCTTGAAGAGAATAACGGGAAGAAGGTTACGGTTGTTTCTAAACGCACTCATAAGTGGGTTCCAAAGAAATTTAATGACACTTTGAGTGTGAAAAGGAATAATCTCCCAGAAAATTCCATGACTATGGAGAAGGCAGTATCCATGATGTTGGAACAAAAGAGTTCTTTGGAAAGATGGATTTGGAGGTGAAAGATTCTAAAAGTGATCTTTTTCATGATAATCCAAAAGTCACTTGTGGTGAGCAAGACTTTGTTCACCTCAATACAACTTGAGTGTGTTTTAAGTGTATCCTCACCAAGTAATGCACTGTTATGTATGAGGTGAGGGAAGCACGAAAATTGGGGAGGACATATTATGTTTGGTAAGGCTATAGAATTCAATTGGATTCTTCTAAAAAAATGTATGTCTCTAAACTTGAGCAAGTTTTATGATGATCTATGTACCTTGATTATTGTTCATTTATGCCTAACCTTATATGTGTTTAAGGTTCTTAAATGTTTAGGTTTGAAAATAAATCAAAATCCAGGGGTTTAAGTTCGCGGACTTGAAAATTCGTTTGCAAACCCGTATGCATATTTGCCTGTAGACGTCGATATTCGGTCGACTTTTTTTGGCCGTAACTTCTTCGTACGAACTCGGAATGAACTCATTCTTTTTGAATTCTCTTCCTCTTTGAATTCTCTTCAAAATGGAGATGAGAATTATTGATTTTGGATGAGTTAATATTGCTATTTTTCCCGTCTCTTGTTTTGAGTGTTTTGCTCCGTTTCGTCGCACTTGTTCCAATTCTCTTGGACTTGGGCACTTGGATTCTTGGAGTAGTACTCTTCTAAGCTCATTTGTAGCTTTTATAAGAATGTTGTTGGTGAATCATAAAGAAGGAAGTTCAAGAATGGATAGTAACTCGCTTTACTATGGGATTCTTGAATGTTCACAATCATTTTTTGTGAACTATGGTGCATGGTTGTAATGACTTTGTATGTTCTTCTTTGTTAAGAAAATATTTTTATACGCCTTTGGTAGCTATTATTGGTGTAAATCTGGGAGTAAAAGATTGATTCTACCCTCTAAGGACAAATCATCTTATATGTGCATTACGAGTTTGTCTTGATGCCTAGGAAACTTCTTATAAGAATTTTTTTTGTTTTTGAGAAGGATTACTAGAGTTTGGAATAGCCATTATTGTGATTACACATAGCTATGTCCAACGTTTTCATCTTCATGTTTTAGATTTATTAGTTTAAATTCTAAACTTGTTTGGAAGATGATTTTTGCAGTATTAATCTTTATGGTTTTATATATTGCAATTTTTTATGGGACTTGTGTGTTTACGTCTGTGAACTTGACTATCCCATATCTTATCAAAAGTAAAGTCTTTCGTATGTCAATATTCATATGTTGATAAAAGAATGAATAGACTTTTGAAAAATACAAAAGTTAAGCCTATTATGTCAATTATTGATGTAAGATAGGTTAAAATCTTTTGTTTCAAGGATTATGTCTATTGTTTGTCATGGTGCAAATTGTGATGGAAAATAGAATGAATCCTTGTGTATTCTGCAGTAATTGATCTTCCCTGATCCATATTTTATGTATTACTGTGAGACTCTGTAATGTGTCTTATTTTGAGCATTATATCAACCAAGTTGATTATTTTTGTGATTAGCTTTGTTGTTGTTCCATAAGATACTTTATGTCGAGTATCTTTGAACTAAATTAATCATCTTGTTTGGTTATTTAGTTATGACTCCATAAGCTTCTTGTGTTTGAGCGTTCTTGATTGGGTTGATTATTTTCATGATTAACTTAGTCATTGCTCCAAAGATTCTCTTATGTGAGTATGGACAATTGAATTGATTACTTTTTTTGATTAGTTTGGTTGTGTATTTTGATTAAATTAGTCATGGGTTCTCTTGTGGTTAATTTGACTGAATATTTTGGATTCAAATTCATACTTGTATGTGATTTGTTATGTCCAAGGATATCCTTAGTTTCTCTTGAAATTAAGGTCGCTCGTTGTTGTTCTTTCGGGAATGACATCTAATGAGGGAGAGTTCTTTTGAACTTGTGTTTAATGGTCATATCTTGAGGGGTGTGCGGATGTGGAACTTTAGAGGGGTTATCTTGTATCTTTAAACTCCTTGATGAATGATGTTAGCTTCATCTATATGATTGCATCTAAATAAGATGATGTGTGTTTCTTTCACTCAGTAATGAAATGTCTCTTACAGAAATTTCATTATGATCTCGTTTTTGTACCTTTTCCAATTTTATTGACAAAAAAGGGAGAATTAATATGTAGTTCACATTGCAAATACATATGGTTTTCGGATCATTGTGTAAGGGGGAGTGGTTTTCATGTGAGATGGAGTATTGACTAAGGGGGAGTGATACATATCACCATAGTATTATTGTTGAAGTTTTGATACAATTGGACTTTGATACTGTGTAATAATACTATGACACTTTATAACAATGATTGAGACCGATGCTTTCTCATTGTTATAGCTACGAATCTTCAACAACGGTGATGCTAAACTTACAACCTTTGGGATCATTGGAGTACTTGGAAGTGACGAAGATTTCGAGGAATGTTGAAGATTAGACATGTGGAATAGGAGCTACTAAAGTTTCATTATCGTTTTTGTATTCCATATGTATTGATAGTTTTGTCACTAAAATTGACAAAGGGGGAGATTGTTAGAGCACTGCTCGGTCAAACTCGCATGTGTTGCTATCTCAAGCATGTTTGTCAATGTTAGTGATCAAAACTATAAGTCTTGATTTCTAGTCTCTTATTAGAAAAGGATTCTCAAGAGGGGGAGCTGATAAAACATTGTTTACCAAATGGAGTGAGAAAGATGTTGTCATTGCTCAAATCTATGTAGATGATATCATCTACGGATCAACCTCTGAAAAATTTTCAAAAGACTTTCAAGTCTCTCTTGCTAAAGAATTCGAAATGACCAATGTTGGTGAGTTAAAAAATTTCTTAGGGTTACATATTCAACAACATAAGGAGGGTATTTACTTATCCCAAGAGAAGTACGCACGTAAGCTTGTGTCAATATTTGGTCTGGATAAGTCGTATCCTAAACTGACTCCTATGCCTACTACTGGTCAATTGCACAGGATGAGAAAGGAGAAAAAGTGGATCAAAAATTATATCGATCCATTATAGGTAGCCTTTTGTATCTTACAGTCACTAGATCTGATATTTCTTTCAGTGTTGGTTGTTGTGCCAGGTTTCAGGCGGATTCAAAAGAATCTCATCTTGCAGCTGCGAAAAGAATCATACGATATATAAATCATACTGCTGGGTATGGTCTCTCGTACACTTTTGATACTAATGCTAATATTTTTGCTTATTCTGATGCTAATTGGGCAGGTTGTGTAGAAGACAAAAAAAGTACATCAGGGGGCTTCTACTATGTAGGTCTCAATCTTGTAGCATGGCATAGCAAGAAGCAAAATTCTCAATCCCTGTCTACATGTGAAGCAGAATATATTCCAGCTGGATCATGTTGTACTCAACTCCTATGGATGAAACAGATGCTTGCTGATTATTAAATTGATACTGGGATAATGAAGATCTTTTGTGATAACTCCAGTGCGATTCGAATTACTGAGAATCATGTTGAGCACTCAAGAACAAATCACATCGACATAAGGTACCATTTTATTCGTGATCTTTATGAAAATGGTATCATCAGTATGGAATTTGTGTCTTCCGAACAACAATTGGCTGATAGTCTCACCAAACCTTAGACACTGCAACTTTTCAACACTTGCGGAAGTCTATTGGTGTTGTTTTGGTTCATTAAAACGTTTCATTGACTCTTGCCCCTTCGCTTGTCCTTATCTTTTGGGCAATTGAGTCTGAAACCCCAGTAGGTATTTTCCAGTTCAGTTTCTGTAGGATTGTCGTTGTCATCTTTTTAGTATCTCTTTAGTGTTTCAAAATCCTTCTTTTCTTTCGAAATTAAGGTCGGTCTTGTTGTTCCTTTGAGAATGACATCAAATGGGGGAGAGTTCTTTTGAACTTGTGCTTAATGGTAATATCTTGCCGGGAGTGCGGCTGTGGAATTTTAAAGGGATTATCTTTCGTCTTAAAACTCCTTGATGAATGTTGTTAGCTTCGGCTATAAGATTGCATCTAAATTAATATGATATGTTGTCTTTCTTTTGGTCATCAAATGTCTCTTGTGGAAATTTCATTATGAACCCATTCTTGTACCTTTGCCAATTTTATTGATAAAGAGGGGGAGAAATATTGTAGGTTACACTACAAATACATATGGTTTTCGGATCATTGTGTAAGGGGGAGTGGTTTCCATGATTGAGATGGAGTATTGACTAAGGGGGAGTGATACATATCACCATAGTATTATTGTTAAAGTTGTGATGCAATTTGACTTTGATGTTACATAATAGTACTATGACATTGTATAATAATGATCGAGAATCTCGATTTCTCTTATTGTTATAGCTACGGATATTCAACAACGATGGTGCTAAACTTACAACCTTTGGGATCATTGGAGTACTTGGAAGGACGAAGATTTTAAGGAACATTGAAGATTAGACTATGGAATAGGAGCCACTAAAGTTTATCTATTTTGTATTCCATATGTATTAATAGTTTTGTCACTAAAATTGACAAAGGGGGAGATTGTTAGACCATTGCTCGGTCGAACTCGCATGCGTTGCTATCTCAAGAATGTTTGTCATTATTAGTGATCAAAACTATAAGTCTTGATTTATAGTCTACTATAGCTAAGTATCGGACTAGGATAGTAAGTGTAGTTGATCTCAGGACTCCATGGCGATTCATCATACAAGACGAAGATCTACACCAAGGAACCGGAGGAACTTCTCGAAAAAAAGGTATGTGGAGACTTGAACTTATCTATCACTCAAAAGTCTATCTCTTCTATCTCCTACTTCTTATGAGACAAAAGTCGTATGCTACATAGACCGGATCATACACATTTGATATTTCGAGCTGAGTATTCATTGCTTATCTTTTACTCGAAATCATGTGTTGGTAAAGCATTTCGATTTGATCAGGTTTATCTTCACCTAGTGATGAAAGTCATGAAAGTTTCAATCACTTTGGAAATTGCTCTGACGAGAAAGGTCTGTTGTTCTTCACGACTGAATATCGCCCTCTGAGAATGTTTCAATGATTGGAATGAGAGTTTAGATCATATAACCATGTATTCCTTGAACCGAAGTTTTCGAACTTTGTTGATCAAGAGAAATCAGTAGGATTGTGGAATTGGCTTGCCAAGTCCGCGAACCCAGTCCGCAGACTCAGTCCGTGAACTGACGGAAGTTCTCGACCGAGAATTTCTGCTGGGATTTCCAAAACTCGTTTGTGTGCTAAGTCCGTGAACTCAGTCCGCGAACTGGCGGAAGTTCTCGACCCGAGAATTTCTGCTGAGTTTGGAAAAATCAACCGATTAACTTAAGTCCGCGAACTTGTTTGTGAGCTTAAGAGGTTATGATCTAAAGATGTGCTCTGAACATGAAACATTAATTATTAAGGAATGCTTTATGCAAACCGTGTCTATAATGTTCATGAGCCGATTCTAATCGAATCGAATCATATTTGTTTCAACTGTGTGTTGTGTAGTTACATAAGATCTCATAGCAATTGAACAACTTTTAACTAGTTCATTTGAGTCAATTGTACTAGTTATGGTGAAGAAGAACATGATTAATATGAGATGCTCATATGGTTGACCTTTTGGGTTATCATGTTGAACCAACATACGTGTACTCGTTTGGGCATGGTTTTCTCAAACCCCGTAAACGTGTACCCAAGTGTGTGTGACAAGCTATGTTTTTCGATCTAACAGTTGAGAGATATTGGCTTGAATCTAAATCAGGTTTTCATCTAACGGTGGATAGAGTTTGCTTTGTACCTAAGGCAAAACCCTGATTTGAAAGGCTATATATAGGAGACATTTAGATAGAACAAAACTTAATCCACACACGTCAGTGTGATACTAGTGCGCTCGCTAGAGTCGATCTCCATTAACCCTTGATTTTCTTCTCTAAAATCAGGTTAACGACTTAAAGACTTCATTGGGATTGTGAAGCCAGACCGATACTACTTTTATCGTAGTTGTGTGATATGATCTTGCATCTTCTATCGTACGAGCACAATCTGTGATTGTCTTGAGATCGTGAGAGTTTTCCGATAGGAAAGATAAAGAAGTCACAAACATCTTTGTCTCACTGTTTGTGATTCCTCGACAAACCGCCTGTGTAGTCAGGAAGGATTTTAGAGAGGTGATTGATTAATCTAGGCTGTTCTTCGGGAATATAAGACCGGATTATCAATTGGTTCATGTTACCTTGATTTTATATCTAAAGACGGAACAAAACCTAGGGTTTATCTGTGGGACACAGATTTATCCTTTTGATAGACTTTTCTGTGTGAGACAGATTCGTTAATTATCAAGTCTGTGATTTTGGGTTGCAGCAACTCTTAGTTGTGGGTGAGATCAGCTAAGGGAATCAAGTACGCAGTGTCCTGCTGGGATCAGAGGCGTAGGAGTACAACTATACCTTGTATCAGTGGGAGATTGGTAGGGGTTCAACTATAGATCAGTCTGAAGTTAGTTTGCAGTAGGCTAGTGTCTGTAACGGCTTAATACAGTGTGTATTCAATCTGGACTAGGTCCCGGGGTTTTTCTGCATTTGCGGTTTCCTCGTTAAGAAAATTTCTGGTGTCTGTGTTATTTCTTTTTCGCGTTATATTTTATATAATTGAAATAATACAGGTTGTGCGTTCGTGATCATCAATTGGAAATCCAACCTTTGGTTGTTGATTGATATTGATCGATCCTTGGACATTGGTCTTTGGTACCGTCCAAGTTATTCCTTGTATTTGATAAAGACTCGCTATTGATTTTAGCTTGAGTAGAAATCAAATCAAGAGAGAGATTTTAACTCCTTGTGATACTTTTATCTAGATTGAGTCTGACTGTCTAGTTGATTCTCCAGCAAAGTATTTCGGAGTTAGTCCATACAGATTGCTAATCGAAATATTGGGTGGTGTTGTTAGACCCCCTCTTTTTCAGTTCTTACTATCATGTTTACGAGGACGAAAATACAAAGTCAATGGCGAAGGAACGAATTTATTCTGAGTTCGTACGAAGAAGTTATGAGCAAAACAAGAATTTGGAAGGTAAAAGGGAAAAATGGTCATTTCAATGCAACTGCTATTCGGACTCTACCAAATGTTAAGGGGCGACAACTTTTCATCCTCCTATCACCAACAAGACATTAATTAACGACAAGTACTCTTGTGGTTGCATATGGGTCTACTAACTAATCATGTACATATACATGGGAAGGAAGAGAATTTTTACAAAGAAAATCGAAGTGGGGCCCGGCTGGAAAAGTTTGCAGAACATGTCCCTGACATGTTGGGGAAAGGTGAGAATCTAGTATAGCATAGTGCATCAAAAACTGGATGTACAATGGGTGAAAAGAGGACACATACGCTCCACCGGGTCCCATTGCAGTTTTGTCCAATAAGAATCCGTCTGCAGATAATTAAGTTGTTTGGGTCTTATCATAGCGCCAACACTTGTTCTCAACGAAATTCTGATCTTTTTCAGACATTTTTGAAGTGGGACACTTTTAAAACGGACCTCATGTATTTTTTTCCAGGTGGGGTAGGGTGAGGATGAAATCTATGGTTGATATTATTGCCACATATGGTGTAAAATTGTGGTGTATGAAACCGGGTCTCCCTAACAGCTTCGCGAGTAAATAATGGAGATGATTAGGGCTGAACATGGTTTCGATTTTCCACTGGAACCGGACCAAACCAGACCAATTAGGAAGAAACCAAACCGAACCATTTACTAACGGATTGGTTATGGTGTAGAAAGTGGAAAACCGATAGTGTTGGTTTTGGTTTTGTTTAACTGCTAAAACCGAACCAAAAACCATTGGAAAACCGATTAATTTTTGAACTTATTTTCTACCGTTGAGTATTAGTTTCTACCCATTGATGTAAAGGATAAATAGAAACCCTAAATCCAATATTTCATTATAATACTCTCCCTCTTTCTCTTTCTCTTTCTCCTTCTCTCAGCCATTACTGCTACTAGACTTTCTTCATCCCGTCTTCCTTCTTTTTTGTTTGTCAATAACTAAATTAAGATATATATTATATATATCTTCTTTTGATCTCTAGATATAGAGTAATCTTTAACTATTCTTGATAAAAAAAAAATTTATCTGTTTGTGTAAACCAATACTATCGGCACGATTTTTCTGTCTGTTAATTTGTGCAATTCTTTTTTTGGTTTGATATATAGAATTATTGGTTAACCAAAAACCACTACGACAAATCAAAACCAGCTGGAACCATTTGGAAACCGAACCAATGGTTAATGGATTGGTTTGGTTTAAATTTTTATAAACCGATAGTATTGGTTTCGGTTTTGATTTGGTTAGAAATCGAAACAAAACCGACCATGAACAGTCCTATAGATGATATTTGCATGCAGACCCACAAATGAGAGAAGCTTCTGAGTTGTGTTTCATTATTTAGGAAAGGGGAAATTTTGGTGCGGACCAGTGCATCGGAGTTGGATGGATGGACGGTTCTAAAGAATAATCCTAAGTTTACATGGGTCCACTAACATATGATCCAATTAAAAAATGAACACATCTTATTACAGTGCTTCGTGTTACACCCTAGTAGAAACACTTATTCTCTCATGCAGAAAGCTTCTGAATTTGGCAGACAATTGGATAAAGAACACACAACGTGGCATTTTGTTATTGGACCGCAAGGTGAACGCAGATGATTCTGGTTGCTATAAATAGCAAAGAAAAATTCATTCTTCCATACCTCTTCTTTTGGATTAATTTACAAGGAGGAGAAACACTTAATCCTTACCATTGTAGCGAGAAATAAAGAGAGCTCGTGGCTTTTGTCGCAAGCTTCTGTTTTTAGTTTCATTTTAATTCCTTCTTTTTTATTTATTTGCTAGTACTGTTTAATTATGAGTATCTAAACTTTTTATTGATTAGGGATGATTTCAAAGTCCTGAACCATGAAGCAGTATTTTCTTTAACCACGTTTATTTCAAGTTTTATTATATTATTGATTATCTTTATTGTCTAAGAATATTGAGGGGTTTGTAGTTGCAGGAAATCCAACACTACACCCCTCATATGATTTCATTGTTAATCAACTCATTTTTAGATTTTCACTCTTAATTTTATTGATTAATCTTTGAATGTTCTTACAAGAAAAGATAAGAAATCATGAATGATCTCTGCTTTGAACTTTCTCTCTCCTATTTACTTGTTTCTTACTCAAAAAGATCTCTCCCTTTCTTTACAACTCGAACGACTATTTATAAAGAAATACATAGTGGATGACAGCTAATCTGTCCTTTATTTTCGGGTATGGTTTGCGACATTCTCGCAACCTTACAAATGTTAATTTCGCGAACTCTCTAATTTTCGCAGGACTATCATATCTTTCTCGTGATCTTAGCTGACGTCATTTATTTTATCATTTCTGAAATTGTTCTGCGACGCTGTTGTGCTGTATCATTGATAATTTCGCTGAAACATTGTCGTTGCGAGATTCTGATCCTACATCTTTCCTCTTCTCATATCTTCTCTGCAAAGTAGAGAATGATGTGAGAAATGTCGTAGCTGCTTATCTTTTCATATTCTGCATTTATCACACGTATTCTTTCTTCCATTTATTTCTCGACACGTCTTTTGTAACCGTTACCTTTTAACCGCTTATATCTTTCTGTATTAATCGTGTTTATTCTCTCGAGGATAAATTCCCTCTATATATATTCCTTTTCACTCTCCTCTTCTTTATTTTTATCTTCTCTGCAACTTCATCATTCTTCTGCAAATTCCATTATTGCAACTTTTCTTCTTTCTTATTCAATCTTTTTAATTTCTTCTTCATCTTCATACTATTTCTTCAGCAAATCTTCATAGTTCATAATTTTCTTCGAAACAATCTCCCTGCTATTATCTTCCATGGATTCATCAAGGTTAGTTTTCTTTTTTCTTCTTTATGAGTTTTGCTGAAATTGATCTTGTTTATTGCCTTATTTGATGTTGTTTATGTGATTCCGATACTCTTGTTATTTCAGCAAAAGCGCTTCTAACACTAGATTTACAGTTCAGAACCCTAACATTCCCAAGTCGCAGCATAAGGTTGTTGCGTATAAAAGAAAGTCTGCGAATGAGAAGGTAGTAAGGAACACTATCCTTTTATAACAACAATATTGTTGCCTCTGTTTCTTATCTGGATTGTAATTCGCAGGGTGATAAAGATGTTAATAAACCAAACAAGAAATCTCGCCACCTTAAAACTGTTCCAACTTCTGTTCCCTTCCATTTACTCATCTCTTCTAAATCTTCTGCGACATCTTCGCAAGATAAACCTTTATCTCCAATTCGCGAAAAAGCTGCCTCAGACTTCATTTCTTCAGCTGACCTCTCAATGATTGAAACTCCCCTTGTTGATCCTGCTGTGAATGAAACCTCTTCTCTTCCCATTGAGAATGTTTCTCAACCTTCTATCTCTACCAGTTCTTTACCTAAGTCTCTCCCTCTTTCGAAAGAAACCGTGGAAAGGATAGATATTTCCTTCAAAGTTTTATCTGAAGTTCTGGATGATGTCAAGAAGTCTTATATTGATCCTATCAAGTCTAATGTTTGCGAAATTCTGAGCAAGCATTTGGGTTCTGACAGAGCTGCTTCACAGACAGCTTTGGAAAAAGAATGTAATGCTCTTCGTCTCGAAAATCAGAAGCTTCAGAATGTTTTACTGGATCGTGATAATCTTCGCAAGAAGAATGATGAATTGAGAGGTATAATTTTCTTATCCGTGTCTTTAATTTGCCTTCTTAATGGTTTTATCCTTCCCATATTTAATTATCCTTGAAATCCCTCTTTCGCATGTTAAGCTTTAAACCAGAAACGAATAATTGAGAGATATCAATTTGAATCTGCTGTTGAAGAAGCCCGTGTTGATAAAGAAATCTTGATGGATCAATATAACCAATTAGATAACCTTTATTCATATACTCTTGATCATATAAATAATCTTACCAATGAAAATACCCAATTAATTCAAAGACAAGATTTATTTAGTAATGAAGTATCTCGTCTTTCTTATTCTTTAAAAAAAGCTAATTTAGGGATGGAAACTTTATCAGATGAGAGTAAAACCTTGTCCCAAGAGAAGAGAACCTATTTAAACAAGATGGTGATATCTTCACAACAACTTAGTATTCTTCAAAAAGTATGTGATGACCAAGAGCAATCTCTTCGCTCTTTGAGAAATGAACTTAAAGAAGTAACAGAGTCATCTATCGCTGAAAGAGATACACTCATTCAAGGTAGAATAGCTTTAAGTGTAAAGGAGAATCAGCTTAAAGAACAATATTCCAAATTAGAAGAATCTTATTCTTCTCTTGCGAAGAGAAACGCCTTTCTTATTTCTAAAGAGAAAAATCTTCAGTCTCGACTTAAAGGTTTAGTTGGAGATAAATTTGATGACGCAATGGACCGTTGGGAGAATAGTTGTCTTCCTTGATTCAACACCTTATTTCGCAAAAGGAAGGTAGTCATAATAGTTTGACTGCCTTAATTATCTTTTCTTTGTCATATCTCTCTGAATTCCTTATCTTAATAAATTTTGTATTCTATCTTTCGCAGAGTCTGAGAAGAATCTTCATTCTTCCATTTTTTTTGGAGGCTAAATATGCCAAAATTCGCAAAGAAAATGCATTGCTCGTCTCTACCCTTACTGGTTCTCGCGACCGAGCAGAAAGAAGACTTGATTATCTTGCTTATTTTAAGGATATTCAAGATAGGAATCATCAGAGAGCACTTCTTCGCCAAGTTCATCTCCGGGCTGAAGTCCTTGTAAATGACATTTTATTGTCCAACTCTCTTCCTCCTACATCAATTGATCCTTTAGAAGTAGATGATGATGAAGTTCCTCGTCCTGCTGATAGTGATTATGATTACGAAAGCGGTGCAGAGGATAATTTCTTGGAAGATGAAGAAGAGGTTCCTTCTAAAGAAGCATCTGCTGGTGTTAATCAGAATGAGAAAGAAATTTCTCCTGAAGAAGTAATTGCTGGCGATAATCAAGATGCTAGTCAAGGCGAAGATCAAAACCGAAATGAAGGAGAGGCTTGCGAGAATATTGGCGAAGAATTTCTGTATCTCCTGCTACTGAAATTAATACTGAAGCTTGAGCTTCTTATCTAGCTTGTCTTCTTGAACTGTCTTATTTTTATCACTTTTGCGAGTTACATTTTTCAACCAACTTTGGAGTCAACTTTTCCTTTTAATATTTTGTTGATGAGAAAGATAATGCTTCTTGTGTATTGATTCCCATACTTGCCTCTCATTATCTTTCTTGCAAAAAATAATCTGTTACGAATACTTATAAATATTTTGTTTTATCATAGGTCTTATTTTGCCTTCCTAATTAAAGGTCTTATTATGCCACCTCTTGTCATTGCGACAAAATCGCAGGACGTCCTTGCACTTTCATGCAAAAACCCATTGATCTTGCCTTAACTTTTTCTTTTGTATTATGGCCTCTTCAGGAATGTTGCGACAATATGACAGGCCTAAATATTCTTGCGAAAATAAAGTCCCATGACATTGCCGTCTTGCGAAGAAATCACAGGACGTCTTCGCACTTTCATGCGAAAACCCATTGATCTCGTCTTATCCTTTTCTTTTGTATTATTGCCTCTTCAGGATTGTTGCACAAATATGACAAGCCTTAATATCCTTGAGAATAAAAATCCTCATGACATTTGCGTCTTAAGACACTTATCAGCTCCCTAATGGTGGGTGCCGCCCTTATCTCCCCCCTGGTTGCCCCTTCAAGGAGGCGTACTTCTACCATACAAGGTTATCTCCTCCCATCCAGTCTTAACAACAACCAGTTGTTTTCGTAGCCTCTTATCCCTTTTACCTATAGGGCTTATGGTTACGAGACTGCACCCTAAGTGGGGTTTTCTTCAGGCCGAGTGCAGTATAATCCAAAACTTGTCAAGAATGGCAAGGTACGCTTCAAAAGTCCCTGGCACTCTTGACTCAACCGTGTACCTCGGCGCCTTAATCAGATCTGTACTCCTTGGGAGAGTCCTTATTACCTTAGTCGCCCAACCCAAGTCATATGCTTAAGCTGAGAATCCAAGGTGCCTCTCCCGGATGGGCTTTATTGACCCCAAATCTCCATGACTCAGGTTCCGGTGGCGGTGTATCCTTTCCCTGAGCCATGTAACAGGTACCCCCTAATATGATGTACTTTAGGTCTTACATTTGCCTCTTGCGAATTTTTTTCGCGAACTAGGGTGTACGCCATAAAGGTTCGCCCCTTTCTTTTATGTCATTGTTCTGTGATTATCTTTTCGAAAATTTCGTACATCATGATATTGTTTTGATATGAGTAATCTTGCAATTATTCTTTCAGAATTCATAACTTCTCAAATCTTCTTACGGATAATATCTTTTTATGTACAATCTGTTCCATGGTCTGTTTAATCTATGACCAACATCTCTTCCTTCTGGATTCACTAATCTATAAGCTCATGTTCCAACTATCTCCTTAATGATGTAAGGTCCATCCCATTTTTTCGCTAATTTTCCACCATTTTCTCGCTGATATATTGGTGTTTCTCGCAGAACTAAATCTCCTGGTTGAAATTCGCGTATTTTGACAGGTTTGTTATATTCTCTGGCTAATCTTCGCTGATAATTCTCCATATGTTGTAAAGATTTTTCTCTTCTTTCTTCTAATTCATCAAGTTTATTTAAAATCAAGCCCGCACTAAGATTTTTCTCCCAAGCTTCTCTTTTTGTTGTTGGAATAACAACTTCTGTTGGTAACACCGCTTCAACTCCGTATGTTAAACAAAAAGGTGACATTCCAGTAGCTTCTCTTCTAGTTGTATTATAATCCCATACTGCATTATGTACTTGTTCGCACCATGCTCTGTGATGTCCTTCCAATTTCTTCTTTAATATCTGCAATTATTTTGTTTGTTGCTTCTATTTTCCCATTAGCTTGTGGATACAAAGGAGTAGATTTTCCACATTTTATCTTGAATGCATTAAGTAGCATTTCTATATTCTGTCCTTCAAATTGTTTCCCATTATCAGATACCAACTGTGCAGGAATTCCAAATCTGCAAATGATATTTTCGAATATGAATGTAAAGATATCTTTGTCGCGAATATGTTGTACTGCCTTCACTTCTGTCCATTTCGTGAAATAATCTGTTGCGACTATTAAGTATCTTCTTTGTCCAGATCCTAGTAAAAATGGCCCCACAATATCTAATCCCCACTTTCCAAAAGGCCATACACTAGTTGAAGATGACAATGGTGCTCCAGGTGCATGTATTTTCTTTCCATGCCGCTGACAATCTTCGCAACGTCTTGATATTTGTTTTGCATCTTCATGCATATATGGCCATTAATAACCTTGCATTTTTGCTCTATGTGCCAAAGATCTTCCTCCACTATGATTGCCAGCATCCCCACTATGTAACATTTTTAGCACCTTTTCTCCTTCCTCTCGTGTCAAACATCTGAGTGATGGTCCATTAAAGGATTTTCGGTATAGAAACCCATATCTTAATTCATAATTCGTCGCACGGCTTTTTAACTTGTGTGTTTCCAATCTATTTCTTGGTGTTTCTCCTTTCGCCAAATATGCATGAAGTTTCATTCTCCAGTCTGCGATATTGTTCATTTGTTCTTCTTCTTCATTGTCTATTATCATCACGTCCACGTCTTCTTCTTCTTTATTGATTGATGGTGACATAAGTGTTTGTATTTTTAGGCATCTCGCAGTTGGATCTGTCATCATGCTTGAGATGAAAGCAAAAGCATCTGCGAGTCTGTTATCTTTTCTTGAAATGTGCCTCCATTTTATTTTTGGGATTTTCGCTGACAATTCTTCAACCAGCTTCTTGTATTTCTTCAATGATGGTTCATTTGTAGTATACTCTCCCTTTATTTGGAGAATAACTAGATGCGAATCACTAGTGATCCTGGCATTTTCTAGTTTCATTTCTATTGTGAATTTTAAGGCATGTATCACAGCTTCATATTTTGTTTCATTATTAGTGGATGCAAATTCCAATCTGAATGAAAAAGCCATTTTTATTCCTTCTGGCGAAATTAAAACAATTACAACTCCATTTCCTTCTCCATTTGATGATCCATCTACCAATATCTCCCATCTATTTGGTTCTGTTAATAAATCTTTTGGATCTCCATGTTCTTCTTCTACATCCATCATTTCTTCTACTGCTTCATCTTCTTCTAAGGGAAATTCTGCCAAGAAATCTGCAACAACTTGTGATTTTGGTGAAGAAAAAATTTCACATTTAATATCAAAGTGGCCTACTTGTGCATTCCATATACCCACTCTTCCTGATCTTTTAGAATTCTTCATCACTGATTCAATTGGTACTTTTGTTAATACCTTTATCTTGTGTGCTTGAAAGTATATGCGGAGCTTAAATGATGCATAAACTAATGCTAAGATTAACTTTTCAATCTTTGAGTAATTCTTCTCGGCAGTATTAAAATTTTCGTAAAACTATCATATCTTTCTCGTGATCTTTGCTGACGTCATTTATTTTATCATTTCTGAAATTGGTCTGCGACGCTGTTGTGTTGTGTCATTGATAATTTCGCTGAAACATTGTCGTTGCGAGATTCTGATCCTACAGGGTTATTTAAAATGATCAATTAAATTAACCAATCAATATTTCTTATACTAGTTTAGGGTTATGTGATACGTATAATTGTCACATTAACTCTTTACACAGTAGTAAATCGCAAGAGATGACAGAGGGATTTTGTTAAGCAATTGTGTGTAAAGATAACACTAGTAAGCAGACCGAGCTTATGCGTCTGATGCTGGGATCAACCTGATTCACAGAGTGTGAAGCATTCGACTAATTTACTCCTTGAGAGCTTATTCTTGGTGGGTTGGTTGGATAGAATCTGGTAGTCGAGCGCTTCTGTATCCGGTGACAGTAGGAATCCGGGGGATAGCAGAGCTTATTGCTATTCTACGGTTGGTAACAATATAAGTTCAACAAGAAATAAATTTTCATTTAATTAGGCTTCGGTTCAGTGACGGCGAACGATTCCCTAGTCATCTTTTTCCATATTATTTTAAATTAGTCTTTATTATTTTCTTTTATTAGTTACTTTTATTTGAAATCTAAAAACCCCCTTTTCGGTTACTTCTAACTACTAGAAACTCCCTGCTCTTCGTGGGAACGAACTCCTTGCCATTATATTACCAGTTAATTGTGTGGAAAGAAGTTAATTAATTTGTTGTGTAAACGAAACACAACCAAATTTTGGCGTCGCTGCCGTGAAGCAGTCGGTAGCTTTTAGTTGTTATTTTTATTGGTTTGTTTAGAAATTTTCTTGGTTCTAGATTCTTTTTATTTTGTTTTTAGGTGATTATTATATAACTTTTTTTTATGTATAATTTTGTTTTTGTATTAACAATGGATTAATAGTATTATGGCCCGTCTAGAACGGGGAGATAAATTTTCTAAACGATTTGTGTGCGTAATTTTTATTTTTAGGTTTATTTAATTTTTATTTTTATATTTGTGTATCATTTTCATGTTTCCATTTGGAAATAACATGTACGGTGTACAAGATCAATCATGTCACAGTGGTAATCAATTTAATATTAGTCAATATGGTTTTGAATCTCAGTCTTATGACAACTACAAACCATACCAAGAGTATAATCAAAACCAATCTTTTGGTTATGATTCATATCCTTCAGAACCTTACGGATGTTTTCATGAATATCAATCTTCTTATGGTGGGTGTATAAGTGAGCAACCACATGAATGGGAGGATAGTTATGCTTTTGATCAAAATTTCTCTAATTTTGCAGAAGGGATGTGTACCATGATGGGGGAGCTTCAACAACAGATGCAAGAATCACTTCAAACCTATGATGAGCGGGAGGAATCACATCGAGAAATTCAAAGGATTTCAAAGAAATTATACGAACAAATTTCTCAACTCGGTAAAAATAGGGATGAGAAAGAAGTATGGCCTAAAAACTAAAACAATTCTGAAATTCCTATGGACGACAAAGAATATTTTGAAGATGAGCAACCTTTGGATATTCCATGTAATAGTGATAAATTTATCCCAACTCCGGATCGTAATAATGATCATTCTCCTAATCAAAAGGAGGAGCCTTGGAATGACCGAACCATTGTTGTGAACAGTATAACATACTCAAATGCATATCGACGTTATGAAGAATATCCGGATTATAATGTTTTTAGGCCGGTTGATTTGCAGGAAGTAAACTCAATTATTCCATCGCCGGAGACTCACACGGAAGACCCTAGGATTTGCACCAATGAGCTATACTTTATAGGAGAAGATTCTGATTTCGATGATGAGATTGTTCAATAGATTGATATTGAGAGTGAAACCAAATTGATTAAAGTTGTGGAAGACACAATTGAGCTTGCCAAGGATTATAATGATGTTGAGACTTTAGTTGAAGCAGAAATCGATGAAGAATGGATAAATAGCTTGATGGAGGACCACGATACACATGAAGTAAATAATTCATTATAATTCTTTAAGAATGATGAGGATCCTTTAATACAAGATATTGTGGAAGGTTTGTCTAATCCTTTGCATATTTATAAATCTTTTGATCCACATCACTTAGGATTCGAGTTGTGTGCTTCTAAAGTTTTAACGAATTATTTTACTTCTACTTAGCCACCACTAGATGTGTTTGATTCTAGCATTGTGCAGGTTCACCGAGAGGAACCCGAAGAAAAACCCATATTTTATGTTTTATATCCACTCCTGAGTGTAGAAAGGACTAAGTGTGGGGAAAACTTCCATAAAATAACAATTTCATTATTTACACCTTATGTTAATAATTGTGTGAAGTTGTTCCTAGAATTGCAGATTGTTTTCTGGGTGAACTACCAGATTTTCAGATTATTGGTATATGGGAAGGTTCCACGCGACAAGGTTGATGTAGATTCCCTTGAGCTTCGTGATTTGCTCCCCCTGGAGGAGTATGTGAATGAATGCTAAGTCGGGTTGAGGACGATAAATTAAGCGCTGAATGGAGGAAACCCACTTGTTTTGTATTTCTATCTTTATGTTTTATTTTTCTTAGTTTTGCATACCATATTTTTATTTCCCACCTTATTTTACTTTGGATGACTCAATTACATTGAGGACAATGTAAAGTTTAAGTGTGGGGGAGTGTTTCCATAATTTGCGTATAGAATATTTAACTTTCTTGAGTCGAATTTTTCAAAAATTTTGTAATTATTGCATTAAAAAAAAGAACCTTCAACTTGTGGAGATTTTAGAGTCACTAGCATACTTCTAGGTATGTTTACATAGAGGATTCTGACCGAGATAACTGAACTTGGAAGTGTTAAGGCACTACGTTCGGAATTCTTACTTGTTAGAGTGTTAAATAATGGATTTAATCATGCCGGTGGCAAATTAGGAGCAGAGGGAAATGCATTAATAGAGTAGCTGATCAATCATTAGTGGAGACTACCTATTTTCATATAAACAAAGGCACCAGACCTTCAATTCTTTATAGTTGACTAAAAAGCTTTTATTTTTGAGTGTGTGTCACCGTACGTTAATTCCGGGTAGAATGGTGATCTACCCAACTTCACACCATTTTCAGCACTACTCTTTGATCTCTTGAGTGCTAATTTTTTCAATCATGAGGGTGACGTCTATAGATGAAAACCACCTTCTTGTAGTTTGATTTGCAGTTACCACCATTCTCTCTCTCACCAACAACAGGTCCATAGAAACACATCACCATCAACAAGGAAGCGACATCAAAATCTACAAGGAAAATTGAAGACGTTTAAAGTTTATAAGCAGCAATACAAGGAAGAGCAAATTACATATCCAGGTGAAGCAACATACAATGAACAGATTTTATATACATGTTGAAGACTTAGAATATAATGAGCATATTTCTATATCCAAGTATGAAGACTTGTTTACAAAAGCAAAGAAAATCAAAAGATGAGAGTTATTGAAGTTTATGATACGAACACAATAGAGGTTGTGAGAATTCAACTGGTAAAGTCATTCTTTCATGGCTATATTATTTTTAGTCATTACTATTATAGTTGCAATCTTTTTATATAAAAAAAATACAAAAAAATACAATCATTAAAAAAAAAGAATAAGAAAAAGAAAATATATATATATATATATACAAAGAAAAAAAAATACTTGCATTTAGGTTGTTATTTCATCAATAAAGCCATGAGAAAGAAAAATCTCTAAAGAAGTTTCAAGAAACAAGGAATAGAGGAAAAGAGATACAAATTGTCAAAGTTTTATGAAGTTCAAAGTTTATCATCAACATTTGAAGCCGAAGACGAAGACCAAGAATATGAAGAAGACGAGTCGAAGTCGTTTCTATTGGATGCTGTGAGAGTGGTGCTATCATTACTTCCGATCGAATGTGAAGGTGAGTGAGTACTCCCATCCTTGCATAATGGTTGATTTCCTCTCTTAGAGATCATCAGAAAGATTTTTATTTCTCACGATCTTGTGGGGTCTCCAGAAATAATTCGGAAGGTTTCCTTCCCACCATTCAACGTGTATAGGATTTCTCTCTTCATTCCTACCTGCACACATGTGAGACTCATAAAAAAGTCGTCTTATTGAGTGCAATTATAGGCAGAAGTCGAGGCGAAATGTTTATTGATCGCTCTCAAACACGCGTTCTCTCATTATGGTGTGGTTATTTCTCACTCAACATTTGAGAATGAGAAAATGTTCTTTGGTATTTCTAACTTCTTATTGCTAGCATGCAGAAACTCTATGTCCTCATAGCTCTTTGGATGCTTGGGACGCTGGAATGCTTTGGAGTTGGAGTTGGTTTTGTGGGTATACCTCTCTGTTTGAAGGTGAAAATGGTTTCTGCTGATTTTGGTATTTTCGGGTGTGTGGGTGAGAAACGAATTTAGACCCTAAACAATGTACTGCAAGGGAGTACTTTAGATTCGAGATATCAATCTGTACAAGTCCGTCCTAAACCAAGAAATGGCCGTTCCAGACTTGCTTCGATCACAAATTGAAGGAGAATGGGTTGGTTTTGGGGAGGGGAGAAAGGAAAGTGTTGAGACCAGAATAGTTGATTCTGGAAGAGTGGTTGTTTCACGACTTGTATCAGAAAGTAGGAAGCTAACAGATGGAAAGCTAGAAAATGTTTTCTGACTGTTGTATTGCTCCTGACTGAACTTGTCGTTCGGTGGAAATAGGTAAGACATATTTATACAAGTCGAAGTGAAACGTACTCTGGTCTCATTAAGGAATGGTAAATGAGTAAGTAAATGGGAGGAGGTGATGACCGGTCACCCTTGGAATTGATGTTCCATAAAAGAAAGCGTTTCACCATTACTTCCCATGTTTACTAACCGCCTCATACTTATTACACTTTCTCATAACGGGCGTAGTGTACGCCGCACGCTGAAAACTGCCAAACCAATACCCAAGTAGGATCCCCCAGTTTGTGATATGTGTTGATGTCTTGCATGTTTTCGTGGAAAACATGTAGCATGTTGTTGTTTGCCTGGAAAGTCGAGCTTGGGGGACTTGCTGGCTTGGTGACCTTCGACAGAACTGAATTTGAGTGACTAAAAAAAAGGAATTGTGGCTAAGCTAAGGCTTAGATTCCACCTGGTGTCCTAATCAAATAGCATATTCCTAGGTTGAGTTGAGTCCTATGCATACAATAGAAAGGAAAGAAAAACAGCTTGCTAACAAAAATACCCCTAGTATTGACTGTCTTTTGACAGCACAATCAATCACAAGCAATCATAGCACTGCTTTCTTCCCAATGCACAAGAAAAACAAGCATATGGCATCCTATCCTAGCAATTTACCATTTGACAGTGCACCAAGGCTTCATCAAAGCCTCAGCTTGCTGCTAATTAGCTCATACTACACATGTTAACAGCATCAACATTCATAATATATGATAAATTAAACACAATAATCAACATTCAAGATAAAAATCAAAACATCACAACTTTCACTGTTAACTGCATAGATGAACTGAAATTTGGAATTGTGACATAAAACAGAACAAAGTATTTTTCTGGCTAGTCCAGAGATCATCCCCCTCTAACATCACTAGAAACATCAATTTATACTCAATTACACATTTAGGGTTTTCCCCCAATTTTCCAAATTACAGACAAAATTAGGGTCTGTGAAAAGTTAACCCTTACCCTGAAATTGTCTCCTCTGTCGAACCCATCTCCCCTCTGCTTCTGTCTCTTCGAGCAACCCCTTCTTTTGGTCTCCTCTGTCGACTGTGGTGAAACCCTAGTTTTATCTCTCTCTTGATTATAGCACCTAGTGTGTGTGGGTGCTAAGAACGAGAAAGAGAGGCAACTAGGGAATGGGTTTATGGTGTCTGTGGTGAGGGTGGCGCAGGCGGCGGTGGCAAAGACTGGTAGTGATGGTGGTGGCAGGGAGAGGTGGTTGCAGAGATCTCTGCACACGGTCGGGGGACAAGGAAGAAAAAGAAAGAGAAGAAGAGAAATGTAATGCGTAGTTCTCGATGGTTTTTAGGGTATGGGATGTTCTGGTGTGAGGCGGGTGCATCAAGAGATGATGTTTCGCGAGCTGGGCCGTGGGATGTGTAGTTAATGGATGATCTAACGGCGAGATGGGGATAAATCTTGAGCGACCGTTAGATTACGAGATACAACGAAACTGACGGCTCCGGATGGAGTTAGGTGCTGTAGTGTTTGGCAGGAGCTTCAGACTTCGATGCACGATGATGGAGCGACCGTTGGATGATGAGATGAATCCGATCTAACGGCTGAGAATGGAGGCGGGTATGGATATAGAAAATGGGTTTGGGTAAGGATTTGGGCCTTGGGTATGCCAAGCCCATATCTTCTTTAAGAACAATTCTTCCTCTTGAGCCCATTTCTACCCTTTTGGTCTTGTGCACAACATTCTTCGCGGCTTCCTTGTGTAATTCCTCCCGGCTTTTCACTACTTTTCTGCTCTTTTCCTCCGCTCGCATTCATCCAAACTTTATTTATTACCTAAAAATGCAAAATTAAGTAAAAAATATTTATTCTTGAAAACAATGAAAATACAGAATATGGGATAAAATGTAGAATTAATGCACAAAAGATGAGTTAAATGCCAACAAAAAGGGATAAATATATACATATTTGGCACTCATCAAATACCCCCAAACCTGAATTTTACTTGTCCTCAAGTAAAACAAAACTAAGGAAATCCTACTATACCACTGTCGCTGGTCTCTCGAATGCATTTAGCGTATGCACTAAGCCTTTTAAACCACTAAGTGTCCCTAGTGGACGAGTTGAAGTCTCGTGAAGGTTTGCTTAGAACGTACCTACAAAGTTCTAGGTCAAAATATAAGCTCAGATTCCATCAAATGTGACATGTGCAAAACAGTTTAAGCTCACAGCAAAATGGAGATGTCAATCTAGCTATCGAAGGCACAATCCTAGCACTGATAACAAAAAAGACATGTGATAAGAGTGTAAAGTGTATCTACACATGTGTAAAGAAAGATCTGAAGTTATGACTACTAATCACCAAGAGATAGTTTCTCAGGCTAAGAACTGAGGTCGAAATCTAGCTAGCTGTCCGGACTTTACGAGAATTGTGAATGAGTTGGAGGTATTTCACAATTACTCGCGTTGTACATCAATGGCATACACCCTCCTTGCTTATTACAATGAAACAACAAAATGACTATTTACATGACTCTTATTTACATTGACTATCTCTTTTATTTTTGGAACAAGAGATGATGGAATTGATAAATACTTGATTTTTTTGTATTTTTTTGATATTTTTTTTTTTTTTTAAAGGAAACACTTTTGATACATATACAAAAGGAAACAAAAGATTACATGACACTTTGCAAGAGGTAGCCCTTTTTGATGCACCCAGTTAAATTCGATGGTTGTCTTTCTTAATGTAACCTCCACCTTCTATCCCAACCAACCAAAGAACAAGCTAGTCAAGTTTCGTTCAGTATTCTAAAGTGATTGGCAATCGTAACTTCCTATCAAACACCTTGAAGATCGAGGCCATACATGTATTGGTAGATCGTGCGCGTGCAAATTTCTTATCACTATGTGAATTGTGCTAGAATCAGGGTGCCTAAATATCTAGACTAAGACTCCTAATAAAATACATATTTGCACAAGAGTCAACATTTCAAGGTAAATGAGCTCCATTTTTATGATTTTTTAATTTTTTAATTTTTTTTTTTTGATTTTTCAATTTTTTTTTTTCAAAAAGAAGAAGGAGTTCGTTTTCAATTATGGCAATTATCATGGTATCTACTCTATACCCCCAAACCTAAACTAAACATTGTCCTCAATGTTTCAAAATATGGAAAGAATTATAAAACAATATGAAGAGGAACATGCTGAGTAGAGTAAAAGGAGAGAGAATACCCGATTGTACGGCGAAAGCTCGATTAAAACTCCGTTATTCAAGGCAAAAATCCATCATATTAGGAGTCACAATGGATGAGCACAAAATATATACAAAAGGAAATTTAACTAACACATTATCTACAAGAAAATTTGGTTTTTAATGGGATTGGACTTTTTGGAAAAATTTGGTTTTGTTGGGAACATTTGGTTTTGATGGGAAAACGAAAATTTTGGTTTTTAGGGAAAGATTTGGAAAACTTTTTGGTTATTTAGGGAAAGAGTGGACCAGTTTAGTCCACATAGACTGGGTCCTCCAGGTTGGTTGTTTCAATGTCGGGTGGGAATTGCTCAAGGAATGGCTTTAACCTCTGCCCGTTGACTTTGAAAACGTTCTTGTTGGAGACATCCTCCAGCTCTACAGCTCCATGAGGAAAAACTGTGCATACTAGGTACGGACCCTTCCATCTGGAACGCAGTTTTCCTGGAAAAAGATGTAATCGGGAGTCATACAGCAAGACTTTCTGACCAGTAGTGAAGGATTTGCGCAGAATACGCTTATCATGAAACATCTTCATCTTCTGCTTGTATAACTTGGCACTATCATAAGCCTCATTTCTCAATTCTTCCAACTCGTTGAGTTGAAGTTTCCGTTGAATTCCAGCTTCGTCCAGAGAAAAGTTCAGCTCTTTGATTGCCCAGTAGGCACGATGTTCTAATTCCACAGGTAGATGGCACGGCTTTCCATACACTAGACGATAGGGGGACATGCCAATTGGTGTCTTATAAGCTGTTCTATAGGCCCACAAAGCATCATTCAATCTCAATGACCAATCTTTCCTGGACGGGTTGACCGTCTTCTCCAGAATGTGCTTAATTTCCCTATTAGACACTTCCACTTGTCCACTAGTCTGAGGGTGGTACGGAGTAGCAACCTTGTGAGTTATGCCATACTTGCGTACTAAAGACTCAAAGTACTTGTTACGAAAATGTGAACCGCCGTCACTGATGATAGCTCTAGGGGTACCAAAACGTGAAATATGTTTTCCTTTAGAAATGAAAGTACCACCTTGTGGTCATTTGTTCTGGTTGCTATGGCTTCTACCCACTTAGAAACGTAATCAACTGCGACTAGGATGTACAATCTGTCAGAATGGGAAATGGACCCATGAAGTCTATCCCCCAAACATCAAAAATCTCCACAATCAAAATGGGGTTCAATGGCATCATGTTTCTCCTCGAAATGCTTCCTAGCTTTTGACAGCGTTCACAAGCAACACAATAATCATGGCAATCCTTGAACAATGATGGCCAATAGAATCCACACTGCAAGATCTTTGCAGCGGTTTTTTGGCACTGAAATGGCCTCCACATGCTTGGTCATGACAGAAAGATATCACATCTTTCTGTTCAGTGTTGGGGACACATCTCCTAATGATTTGGTCTGGGCAGTACTTAAACAAATATGGGTCATCCCAAAGGAAATGTTTGACTTCAGCCAGGAATTTAGAGCGGTCTTGTCTCGACCAACGTGAGGGCATCCTACCTGTAGCGAGGTAGTTAACAATATCAGCAAACCAAGGAAGGTCTGAGATAGACATCAGCTGTTCATCTGGGAATGATTCTCTAATCAGCTCACATTCATCAATAGACTCTAAAGTTAATCTAGACAAATGATCAGCAACCACATTCTCACAACCTTTCTTATCACGGATTTCGAGATCGAATTCCTGTAATAAGAGTATCCATCGAATAAGGCGAGCTTTAGCATCCTTCTTGGAAAGAAGATACTTCAAAGCCGCATGGTCTGTGTATATGATGATCTTAGACCCTATCAGATAAGATCTAAACTTGTCTAATGCGAAAACGACGGCAAGCAATTCCTTCTCGGTAGTTGAATAATTGAGTTGGGCATCATTAAGGGTTTTGCTAGCATAGTATATCACATATGGTAGTCTATCAACTCGCTGTCCTAAAACAGCACCAACAGCATAATCAGAGGCATCACACATAAGTTCGAACGGAAGCTTCCAATCGGGTGGTCGGACTATAGGAGCGGTGGTGAGAAGGGTTTTTAATTCCTCCCATGCCTTCACACAAGCAGCATCGAAATTGAAGGCAACATCTTTGGAGAGAAGACTGCACAGAGGTCTGGAGATTTTGCTGAAATCTTTGATGAATCGCCGGTAAAAACCAGCATGACCTAGAAATGATCTGATCTCCTTCACAGAGCAAGGTTGTGGTAGATGTTGAATGAGGTCAACTTTAGCTTTATCCACTTCAATTCCTTTTTCTGAGATGATGTGTCCTAGAACTATTCCTGAATTCACCATAAAATGGCATTTTTCCCAATTTAGAACAAGGTTCTTTTCTTTACATCTGGATATCACGAGGGCAAGATGCTTCAAACATTCGTCAAACGAGGAACCAAAAACAGAGAAATCATCCATAAAGATCTCGAGAAAACTATCTATCATGTCAGAAAAAATGCTCATCATGCAACGCTGAAAAGTAGCAGGTGCATTACACAACCCGAAGGGCATACGTCTATAAGCAAACGTCCCAAATGGACACGTGAATGTAGTTTTTTCCTGATCTTCTGGAGCAATGTGAATTTGGTTATAACCGGAAAAGCCATCTAGAAAACAGTAGTGACTGTGTCCAGACACACGTTCTAGCATTTGGTCAATGAAAGGGAGCGGGAAGTGATCCTTCCTTGTTACTGTGTTCAACTTCCTGTAGTCGATGCATACTCGCCATCCTGTGGTTGTACGAGTAGGGACTAATTCATTCTTGTCGTTCTGAACTACAGTAATGCCTGACTTCTTAGGCACAACTTGAATGGGACTAACCCATTTGCTATCGGGAATTGGGTATATGATACCCGCATCAAGTAGTTTCAGGATCTCTCCTTTGACTACATCTCTCATGTTAGGATTAAGTCTCCTTTGCATTTCCCTCGATGGTTTGGCATTCTCTTCAAGGTTAATGTGGTGCATGCAAATGGTGGGACTAATTCCTTTGAGATCTGAGATGGTCCATCCTAAGGCCTCTTTGTGTTCCTTAAGTACTTCTAAAAGCTTACTTTCCTGTTCCGTGTCTAAACATGATGAAATAATGACAGGTAAAGTATCAGAAGAACCTAGGAATGCGTACTTCAACGTACTAGGCAATGTTTTCAATTCAAGCTTGGGTGGCTCAACAATGGATGGAATAAGCTTGGAATCAGAGAGTAGGGGGTTCCACTTCATATTTCCTTTCAGTGACGTCCATTTGAGGTACAGATTCGAGCAGAGATAGGACGTCACTACAGTATGCATCATCATAGGAATCTGGGTTAAAGTTCTCCATACATGCTTGAAAGGGGTCGACGGATAGAATGTTAGTCAACGAATCTTGCATTAATCCTTCAATCATATTAACTTCATGCACATCATCATCATCAAGATTCACAGGTTGTTGACTAATATCGAACACATTCAATTCTACCGTCATGTTACCAAAAGACAGTTTTAACACTCCATTCGACAATTATGATCGCGTTGGACGTAGCCAAGAAAGGACGTCCTAAGATGACAGGAATGTGACAGTCTGGGTTTTGTACAGGTTGAGTGTCTAAGACAATGAAGTCTACGGGAAAATAGAATTTGTCAACCTTGATCAAAACGTCTTCGACCACTCCACGAGGAATCTTGACAGATCGGTCTGCCAGTTGTAGAGTGATAGATGTTGGTTTCAACTCCCCAAGACCTAACTGCTCATAAACAGAATATGGCAGTAGGTTAACACTTGCACCTAGGTCTAATAACGCTTTATTGACCGTGTGTTCTCCTATAGTGCAAGAAATTGTTGGACATCCTGGATCCCTAAACTTGGGTGGAGTTTTGTTCAGAATGATGGAACTCACCTGCTCAGCTAAGAAAGCACGTTTTTGCACATTGAGCTTGCGCTTTTGAGTACACAAGTCTTTGAGGAATTTGGCATAAGCAGGGATTTGCTTGATTGCTTCAAGAAAAGGAATGTTGATGTTGACTCTCTTGAACAATCTAACATCTCATTATAATGGGTACTTTTCTGTTGATAGATCAATCTTTGAGGAAATGGGGCAACAGGAGAATGAGTTGGCAAAGGGACATTCACAGCAGTAGAATTGTCAGATTTTCCAACTTGCTCAGATTCTTTGGTTTTCTGGGGTTGTGGAGACAGCGTGGAATTTGTATCAGATTCATTAGGTTCGCCCACGTTGTTCTCGATGACTTTACCACTTCGGAGGGTGGTAATGGCATGGACTTGATCGGGTGAGGTTTCAGTGCAGGATGTTGTGCCTGTTTGAAATATCCTCTTTGGATTTTGTTGGGGTTGGCTCGGAAGTTTACCCTTTTCTCTCTCACACATTTGATCCATCTTTTGATCTAGATTTTTCTGACTTTGCATCAAACTCTGGAACATTTCCTCTAGGGTGGATAATCTCTTGTCGGTATTGTGTTGAGGATATGATTGTTGTTGAGAGTTTGATTGTTGTTGAGGGTTTCTCGGGTGTTGATAACCTTGATTGTTCTGATATCCCTGATTGTTTTGATAGCTCTGATTGGGTTGAGATGGTCCTCCTGAGTGGGTCCTTTGACCATGAAAAGTTAGGGTGGTTTCTCCATCCTGGATTGTAGGTCTGTGAATAGGGTTATGCTCTTTTTTGAAACATGGCATGTGCCTGTTCAAGCCTAGATTCCTGGACTGCAAGCAAATCGGGACAATTTTGGAATTGATGGTTGGGATCGTTACAAGCGGCACAACAGACGAAGCGACATGTTCTCGGAGAGTAGTGGTGGAAGGTTTTGAATTTTTATGTAGTTCTAACTCTTCTAATCTCCTAACTATTGATGCCATGTTTGCTCTTCCCTCGAAATCTGCTTCAATCCTAAAAGCCTTAGCTTCGGAGTAGTCTTTCTGGTTCAACGATGGATTCCCACTGTTGCGTCTTTTCAGCTACTTCAATCAAGAAGTCCCAAGACGCATCAGCAGTTTTGTCTACGAATAGACCATTACACATCGACTCAACCGTTGTTCGGGTGGACACATCTAGACCTTCATACAAAATTTGCACAAGTCTCCATTTTTCAAAACCATGATGGGGACATTGGAGCAATAATTCATTGAATCTCTCCAGGTATCTAGCTAAGGTCTCACCCTCTAATTGCACAAAGCTATTCAGACTTTGACGAATTGTCGCAGTCTTGTGGTTCGGGAAAAACTTTTTGAAAAACTCCTTTATGAGGTCATCCCATGTCATGATGGATTGAGGCTGTAAAGCATAAGCCAGGCCTTTGCCTTATCTTTCAGGGAGAAAGGAAAAAGCCTTAACTTTAGGGTTTCGTCGGACATTTGAGTGAAACGCAGAGTTCCACAAATTTCCTCGAATTCTCTCACGTGGTGGTACGGGTTTTCATTCTCAACACCTCTAAAAATAGGAAGCATCTGTATTGTGCTTGATTTCAGCTCATAATGGCCATTAGCCTCGGGTAGCACAATACAAGAAGGTTGACTGGCTCTAGTTGGGTACATATAATCCTTGAGGGTACGGGGTTCTCCCATTGTTTCAGATTGGTCCGGTGTGTTTTCCTCAGAAGTTGTGGGTATGTCAATTGGGTCTATTTGATTTACTCTAACTAGTCTATTTGATTGGTCTCTAAAGGTTACAATCATATCCCACTCATGAAATAACAAGCCCACAGATAAGGGAGAAAACAGGGCCCATAAGGATTTATGAAGATTTGGTTTTGAAAGGGTTAAGTGGAATTTGGTTTTAAGGAGTGGAGTTTTGGTTTTAATAAGGGATTTTGTTTTTGGTTTAAAATTGGGCTTTGGAAAAGTTTTTGAACTAAACCTAGCATAAATTAGCACAACCCATAAAAGAGAATAAAAACAATAATAATAATTACAAGCCCATAAAAGAAAAAGAAAATAAAAATAAAAATAATTATTACAAGCCCAAATTAAAAATAAATTAATTATTACATACCCAAATTGAATATTTAATGAGGCCCAAGTGGGTTACTCATGGTTTTAGGCTTACTTGGCTAAGGAGGGAAGCCCAGTTAGGCTTTTGTTCCCTTTTAGTTGCACAGCCCAGTTGGGCTTTAGGATCGTCCTAAGCTCACGCTCAAGCCCAGCAGCAATTGAAGTGACTCAGCAACACAAGCCCAGCAGAATCTGCAGCGAAGCCCATCAGAAAATGAGGTTACTAAGCCCAGCTCAGTTGGTTCAAGCCCAGCAACAAAGGTTGGAACAGAGCCCAGCAGCAAAGGTTGCACAAGCCCGGCAACAACAGAAATAGGCGAGCCCAGTTGACAGCTTCAGTTGGCAGCCCAGTTGGCAGCAGCAGGCTTTGGCTTGGCAGCAGGCTTGGCAGCAACAACAGCAGCAGCAGCAACAGCAGCAGCAGGCTTTGGCTTGGCAGCAACAGCACAGCACAACAGCAGCAGCAGCAGCTCAGGTAACAGCAGATGGCATCACCACTCCCCGGCAGCGGCGCCAAAAACTTGGTGTGACAGGCAAAGACACACAGAAACTTGCAAGTATACAAGGTCAAGTTTATAGAATAGAAGGAAAGCATAGGAAAGTCCACAGGGAGTGGGAGCACGATAAGAGAAACCTAAGCTAACAATGGAGACAGTGAGCAAGACAAAGCAATATGGCAGAAGTAAAGAACCAAAGCAGCAAGGAAAACAGCTAAGAACCAAGGCTTGGAAGCCAAGGGCAGAGGTGAGTTTGTGCACTGACTTCAGTGCACAATAGGCTTCAAAATGCAAGAAAAACAGGCAAGGAAATAAACTGAACTGAAAGCACACAGAACTGAATTTGAGTGACTAAAAAAAAGGAATTATGGCTAAGCTAAGGCTTAGATTCCACCTGGTGTCCTAATCAAATAGCATATTCCTAGGTTGAGTTGAGTCCTATGCATACAATAGAAAGGAAAGAAAAACAGCTTGCTAACAAAAATACCCCTAGTATTGACTGTCTTTTGACAGCACAATCAATCACAAGCAATCATAGCACTGCTTTCTTCCCAATGCACAAGAAAAACAAGCATATGGCATCCTATCCTAGCAATTTACCATTTGACAGTGCACCAAGGCTTCATCAAAGCCTCAGCTTGCTGCTAATTAGCTCATACTACACATGTTAACAGCATCAACATTCATAATATATGATAAATTAAACACAATAATCAACATTCAAGATAAAAATCAAAACATCACAACTTTCACTGTTAACTGCATAGATGAACTGAAATTTGGAATTGTGACATAAAACAGAACAAAGTATTTTTCTGGCTAGTCCAGAGATCATCCCCCTCTAACATCACTAGAAACATCAATTTATACCCAATTACACATTTAGGGTTTTCCCCCAATTTTCCAAATTACAGACAAAATTAGGGTCTGTGAAAAGTTAACCCTTACCCTGAAATTGTCTCCTCTGTCGAACCCATCTCCCTCTGCTTCTGTCTCTTCGAGCAACCCCTTCTTTTGGTCTCCTCTGTCGACTGTGGTGAAACCCTAGTTTTATCTCTCTCTTGATTATAGCACCTAGTGTGTGGGGGTGCTAAGAACGAGAAAGAGAGGCAACTAGGGAATGGGTTTATGGTGTCTGTGGTGAGGGTGGCGCAGGCGGCGGTGGCAAAGACTGGTAGTGATGGTGGGGCAGGGAGAGGTGGTTGCAGAGCTCTCTGCACACGGTCGGGGGACAAGGAAGAAAAAGAAAGAGAAGAAGAGAAATGTAATGCGTATTTCTCGATGGTTTTTAGGGTATGGGATGTTCTGGTGTGAGGCGGGTGCATCAAGATGATGTTTCGCGAGCTGGGCCGTGGGATGTGTAGTTAATGGATGATCTAACGGCGAGATGGGGATAAATCTTGAGCGACCGTTAGATTACGAGATACAACGAAACTGACGGCTCCGGATGGAGTTAGGTGCTGTAGTGTTTGGCAGGAGCTTCAGACTTCGATGCACGATGATGGAGCGACCGTTGGATGATGAGATGAATCCGATCTAACGGCTGAGAATGGAGGCGGGTATGGATATAGAAAATGGGTTTGGGTAAGGATTTTGGGCCTTGGGTATGTCAAGCCCATATCTTCTTTAAGAACAATTCTTCCTTCTTGAGCCCATTTCTACCCTTTTGGTCTTGTGCACAACATTCTTCGCGGCTTCCTTGTGTAATTCCTCCCGGCTTTTCACTACTTTTCTGCTCTTTTCCGCTCTGCTATTCATCCAAACTTTATTTATTACCTAAAAATGCAAAATTAAGTAAGAAAAATATTTATTCTTGAAAACAATGAAAATACAGAATATGGGATAAAATGTAGAATTACTGCACAAAAGATGAGTTAAATGCTAACAAAAAGGGATAAATATATACATTATTTGGCACTCATCACATTGGCGCATGGTGCGGCTAATATGGATAGGGCCAAGGAAAGGTGCGGTTTGGCTTGGCATGTGGGGCCAAGGGTTTGTCATGTCGTTGGCGCATGGTGCGGCTAACATGGCTAGGGCCAAGGCAAGGTGCGGTTTTGCTTGGCATGAGGGGCCAAGGGTTTGGCATGCCGTTTGACACATGGATGTGGCTGGCACGGTTTGCCATTGGCAAAGTGGTGTGGCTGGCATGGTTGGCATGCCTTGGCGCGGAGATGTGGCTGGCACGGTTTTCCATTGACACAGTGGTGCGGCTGGCATGGTTGACATGCCTTGGCGCGGGGATGTGGCTGGCACGGTTTTCCATTGGCACAGTGGTGCGGCTGGCATGGTTGACATGCCTTGGTGCGGGGATGTGGCTGGCATGGTTTGCCATTGGCACAGTGGTGCGGCTGGCATGGTTGACATACCTTGGCGCGGGGATGTGGCTGGCACGGTTTGCCATTGGCACAGTGGTGCGGCTGGCATGGTTGACATGCCTTGACGCGGGGATGTGGCTGGCACGGTTTGCTATTGGCACAATGGTGCGACTGGCATGGTTTTCCATCGGCACAGTGGTGCGGCTGGCATGGTTAGCATGCCTTGTGCGGTAGCATGAGAATTTTAGGGTTTGGTATAGGTGATGTCAGTTAGTGTTAAGGGTTCTGCCGTGGAACCTGACCCGTGAAAAAAAAATGTACCCCTGTAATTCTTACGTAAGCATGCTGATTAATTTAATAAATGCGCTAATAGTCATAATGATGTCATGCCAGATGTGCGGTTTTATGATTTTAACCCTAGGCTAAAACCCGCCATCAACATTAAGTCCCCTCCTTAGCTCGGAACGGTAGCATCGTTGCGAGGTAAGCATAAGATGGTGCCAGGCTAGGATAAGAAATCGAAACAAGTTGTGTTGAGATGGTCAGGAAAGTCCGACTAACCTTTTCAAGAGGTAAAGAGAGTTTGTGCTTCCCATGTTGGCGGCCTTTCATAAATTGTACTGGGGGTGTAGGTCATGAAGCGCTGAGACGAAAATTGTCGGCTTGGTCTGGCCATACATCACCTTGACTGGCTTAGGGAACATCATGACGCTGGTCTGGCAAATTTGTTGGTGTTGGCAAGTCACGACGCGGACGGCTTGGTGAGGCAAAGCATGCGCGGACGGCTTGGCATGTGGGTCCAAGTCACGACACGGTCTTGGAAAGGAAAGCATGGCGTGGACGGTCTTGGCGTTGGGATTTATCCTCGCGGGACTGGTTGCCTTTTTCTCACTTTAACTCAAACAGGAATTTTTTGCCTCATTCTGTTGCCAAAATATCGCATCCCTATGTCTCGCCCGCATTAAGGTTTTGATGAGGGGATCCGTTTGAGGCTGTTTTCCCGGTCATGATGTAATCACGTTCCGTTTCTCTTTCCTTCTTTAGGGTTTCCCCAGTATTTATGCCCGGTGAAGTTGCATCGTCTCCCAGTTTTACAACAAAGGCTTCTTCTTGTCGAGTCCACCTCTCCTCATCATGTCAATCAGGATTTAATCATCCTCGAGCCAGCTAGATTCTCCAGGCAAACGCGTGAGGCTTGACACTTGCAACAGTACTCCAATCGGGGTCATTCGGGTCAAGAAGATTATACCGGTATGTTTTTACTGATCAACATATGTTTCATTGTTCGCCGATAAATGAAAAAAGTTTTCTTTTGTGTAGAGATATCCTATCGGAGTGTGCGTTACCATCATTGATGAAGATGATTTGGTTACCCCTCTTCCTTCAAGCTTGATACCACCAACTGCTGCAGATCTAGAGAACGCCGATTTAGGAATTTCTTGTCATGAGTATCCCAATGCAGGTTTGTCGTTCGGGACCCGTATGAGGTGTCTTTCCTCTAACTACCGGAACGTCGGCGGGTTCCTGGTGCGGAAAGAATTCGTGACTCTTTACACGAAGATATGGAGGATATGCGGCCACATTGCTACCAGGAACATGGTGCGGTATTGCTCGTCCGCTTTAGTTTCCATAGTGAATTTCCTCTTGCCGATGGTCGCCGAAATAGAGAGTATGACTATCCGTGCTGTCACGGAATCAACTATTCAAAAGTGGGAGAATATGGTGTCTCCCTGTGAATCTCTGGAGTTCAACGTCAGTTGGCTGCGACATCGTCTCGATATTGTGAAAGTCGACAGAGCCGGTATTCTCGTTGGCGTGGTCCCTGCTACGAAAGCTATGCTGGAAGAGGAGAAAGCTTTGTCCATGGAGTCGCAGAAGGTGGAAGAGTCAATCCGGAGTTTGAAGAGTAGGACTGAAAGGTATCAAAGCCGGTTAAAGATGATGCTTTCGAGGGATTACAAACTGTTGGATGGGCTTTTCTGAGTTATGTAGTTGAGAGATGTTTGATTTCTTTCTGGGTTTTTAAGCGTGTTTTGCTTTTCTCTCCCTTTTTTTTTTTGTGTGTATCACTTTTAAAAGAATAAGAGAATTTCATTGATTTTCTTCAGTCAAACAAAATGAAAGGAATTTGATATTTGAGATGTGGAAAGAGAATGGAAAGATGTCTGGTTATCCGTGTTTGCGATACGGCGGGGCGCGAGCTGCGGTCAGGCGTAGTATGCCTTAAGACATTTTTCGTTGATGACTGCTTCCAGTTTTCCTCCGTCTTCTTTGATGACCTTGTAGTACCCACTGTTATACGCTTTGGTGACTATGTAAGGCCCTTACCATTTTGCGGAGAATTTTGGTGCCGATGCGTCTTGTTGGACGTGTTTGGCGGTCTTCAGTACTAACTCTCCCACTTGAAAAACCCGAGGCTTTACAGTCCTGTTATATGCTCTGGAAACCCTGTTTATGTACGCTTGTGCGTGTTCTTCTGCTTTATATCTTCTTGAATCTATAGTGTCCAGTTCTGCTATTCTAGCGCTCAATGCTTCACTCCATCGGACCCCACTTGCTTCGGCAATCCTAGCCGACGGGATTTTAACTTCTACTGGGAGGATGGCATCTGCGCCGTAAACAAGGGAGTAGGGAGAGGCGCCAGTGGAACTTCTTGGTGATGTCCGGTACGCCCAGAGTGCCATTGGTAGTTTCTCATGCCATGTCCGAGGATTGTCGTACGCTGTCCGACTAAGGATTCGGATCAAAGTTTTGTTAGTGCTTTCTGCATGTCCGTTTCCTTAGGGATAGTACACATTGGAGAAGATTTGATTAATTCCATACCCTTCAAGTAAGTCCCCTACTTGTTTGTTAGCGAAAGGAGTACCGTTGTCGGTGATGATATGTTTAGGCACGCCGAATCGGTAGACGATGCGTTCCTTGATGAACGCCGCGATCGTGGCTCCGGTAGTTCCTCGTAAAGGTATGGCTTCGAACCATTTGGTGAAATATTCAGTTACCGTGATTATGTACTCGTGATGCTTTGAGGATGGTGGATTGATCTTTCCGATGATGTCGAGTCCCCGGCTGTGAAAAGGCCACGGACTGCTTATTGAATGTAGGGGAGTCGACGGTACATGGATAAGGTTTCCGTGAATCTGGAATTTTTTACACCTCTGCACGAAAAAAGTTGCATCATCTTCCATGGTTGGCCAGTAATATATCTCGTGTATCTGAAGAAATAATTTCCTTTTTCCTTGATGTTTGCCTTCGTGCATCTCTTTCAGCATGATTGAGATTTCTGCTTCATTCAAACATCGTAGCAAACTTCCTCCAAAGCTTTTACGATATAATATTCCTTCGTGGAGTAAGAATCTCTCCGATCTTTGTTTTATCTTGGTTTCATCCTTCTTATTGGTAGGGAGTACGTCGTCGCGAAGGTAACTGATATATGGCTCTTTCCAGTCCCCAGTGTGACCAATATTAAAAACTTCTAATTGATGCGGCGACGCTTGACAGTTGGGACAAGTTCTTTGAAGTGGCCGAGATTGAGCCTCCATTTTCGGCCAGTAGTAGCCAAGGCGTTGCAAACGGTGATAGAGTGTCACCACTAATGTCTGTCCGCAGACTTCATCATGGACGCAGTTGAGTTGTTTTTGTGCTTCCCCTTCTCCGAGACATCTTGACAAGGAACCTTCCGGGTTTCGATGGTATAGCACTCCTCGGAGCATGAAGAAATTTTGTAAGGTTTTGAGACTGACCTTTCCCTGAAAAAGAGAGCTGCTAAGCTCTTGGATAATTGGTGTTCTCTAGTCGGCTTCATCCTCTTAGGGTTTTGAAAGCCATGTTGAAGCCACGATTCGTCTCTTCACCGTTAGGGTTTCCTCAAAACCTTCAAATTGCAGTTTTGATGCTAGCGTGGCGAGGCAATCGGCGTTTCGGTTGCTGCTGCGCCCGATATGCGTCATGGTTGCGTCAGCGAAGTAGTTTAGCAATTTTGTGCCTCGGATCTGTACGGGGCCAAGGTTACTTCCTTCAGTGCGTATACTCCGTTCACCTGGTTGACGAGTAATTTAGAGTCCCCTCTTATCTCCAGACGTGTGGCCCCAGCTCGTTTAGCCAAGGACAGTCCGATGAGTAAGGCTTCATATTCTGCTGAATTATTAGTGCAGTGGAAGTCTAGCTTGAAGGAGTGCGAGGATACTTCACCGGTTGGGGATACTAGAACTATGCCTGCTCCTCCAGTACCACTGTTAGGAGTAGCGGAGCCATCGAAGAACAATAGCCATGTTTCTTCTTGAATGAAAGAGACTTCCGGAAAGTCTCCAGGGAGGTCTCGGTAGTGTCATGGTATTTTTCCCGGGAATGCCGCCAGTAGATCCGCGACTGCTTGCCCTTTGATGGCTCTCGGGGAAGCGCATGCTATGTCGAACTCCGACATTTGGAGGAGCCATTTGGCCGGTCTTCCTATCAGCGCCAGTTTTGAGAAGAGGAACTTCACAGGGTCGGACTTAGATACCAGTACCACTTTATTGGAAAGTAGGTAATGCCTGAATTTCTGGATGGAATGGATCAAAGCTAAGCACGCCTTTTCTGCTTTGGGATATCTTAGATACTCGGTGCCGGACGAAAATGCAATTGGTGTGTGCAGTGTTTTTTTTATAATAAATAAAATACTAAAAATAAACACAAACAAATAAAAGAAAATTACAAGTCCAAAAATAAATAAAACTACCAAAAATAAAAGTCCTTAAAAATAAAATCTTCGGCTTTCTCCTTTTATGACAAGTCCAACTTTTCACCTTCTATTCCAAGCAAAACCTGCACAACAAAAGCAAAAATACCCAAAGTAAAATCAAAGATAATAAAAATAAAATAAAAATCTAAAACCTAAACCTAAATACAAGTCCGCGTCGGCGGCGCCAAAAATTGATGTGTTTTTGAAAGTTGTTGTAAAAGTGGTAAGAAAGATGTCGTTCACTAAGACTTGTAGAGATTCGATTTTAGACTCAAATTAAAATAGAAAACTTAAGAAGTTGTTATCAAGATTTTAGAGAAAACTGAGACTATGGATTCCACTATTTTCCAATTACTCATGTGATTCAATATTAACAATTATCATGCAATTCTAGACAATATAGCTCCAGTAAAAAGAAATTGTGATTCTAAAATATTTCCAATGGTAGATTTTCAAAACACTAGTTGTTAATCTTAAGCATGGAACATCAAGAGCCCTAAGATAAGCATGCACCATCAAGTAAAAACACAACAAGTTGATAAAAATCATTATTTCAATTTTTATTCAATGCAATTAATCATAAAAGAATTGCAGAAATTAATTAAATAATCGTTACCACATGATTGTTGGAAAAATAGCTTCCTTTGTTGCCTCAGTTAAGGGGTTTAGCTCCTCATATTATTCACGTGCACAAAATAGGTGTTCATAGCTCAAAAGAGTGAAGAACAAGAGAAAACTAATAAAGCAGACAGTTTGCAACGATTTATGAGTGTTACAAACTGACTGTTACAGAGAACTGTTGCAATATGAGCTGTTACATGGAACGATATAAACTTTCTGTTGTAAAATAAAAGACTGTTCTTATGGGTCTTATGTTCTTCGTGTTCTTCAGCAGCAGCAGAACCCGGTTTCCTGCAACTTCGATTTCGCGGCTCTGTAGGTTTCTAAACTTCCCCTAACTTCTTCTAAACTTCAATACCCCTCTATGGGACTCGAGCACTCCTTTTATACCATTCAGAAACCTCCAAATCCTGATTAAATTTCTTCTTTTCTTTCCGTGAAAGTCACGGCAATAATTTCTTCCCTTACTTGTTTCACGCATTTATGAACTTTACAACTCCTCCCAAACTCTTCCTTAGATAGATATGTATCTTTGGAAAGAATATCTCGCCTTTAGTCTCCCTGGAATTCCAAAAATAAATCATGCAGGGACCCGTGTAAACTCACTCCCCTGTTTTGCTCCAACTCGATTTCTAGCCAATTTGGGTTCAATCCAACGACTTAACCAGGCCTGTTTTAGCTTAAGAAATAAACCCAATCAATTTCATCCTTTTAGTCTCCATAGAACTCGATCAAAATCTCAACCCTAATTTCTGCCGTGAAAACCAATTTTTCCCGCCTTTTTCTGATTTGAATTTGGGAAGGAAATGACCTCCCCTTTATCCGTGGCTGGTCTCCCTTTAGCAACTGGGGTGCAAATAGTAAATTTTGGGGCGTAGATAGTAAATTTTCAGGGTGCCTTTAACAACTCCTCCGGGTGCCTTCAGCGCATTTCTGGGGTGCTTTTAATACTTTCTACGGGGTACTTTTCGAGCCAATTTTGCCGCAAAAGACTATTTCTCCAAAAACACCTACAAAAACATAAAATGATCAAATAAGTACAAAATCGAGCGCTAACAATACACAGTATTGACAACAAATTAGACACAAAAATGTTTCTATCAAATATCCCCAAACTTATTATTTGCTAGTCCTCGAGCAAACCAAATCTAGAAATAAAATCCTAACTCACTTTCGCAGGCATCGTCGGTTACATTTAGCGTATGCAACAAGCCTTTAAACCCCTAGGTGTCCCTAGTGGCCGAGTTGTAGTCTCGGGAGGGCTTACAAGAGATATACCCACAAAACCTTTACTCCAAACCCTAGCTATCTACGCAGAACCTTGGAAGGCATTAAAGAATCTCCTTGGTTGGCATACTTATTACTACAGGAGGAAGTACCCTGATGCGAAATTTCAATTGTTGTACACGAGTTTGCACTCAAGCATACTAAAATTTGTATAAAGTGATAGAGCTCTACTCAGATAGTTTCTGGACATCATAACCGGAGTCAACCAATCACATGGATAGATTAAGAAGATGGATGTAGAGAAAAATGTAGATGATGTTTGACTAAGGTGAACCTATCCTAATGGACTGAGATACTGGTCTAGACTAATATCAACGCATTGTCATAAACAAGGGAACCAGTGGTCGATAATCCTAAATCTAGGTCAACTCAACTGACATATACAAGGGTACCAGTGGTCGACTTTATTGTATTTATTCCGGTTGGTCTGGTGGTCTGGTCTCATTTTTTTTTTCTAACACATGAGCTCTATGCTTTTATGAATAGACTCTTCTAGATGTTTCCATCTAATCAGATTGGTTCCTCAACTCCAACAACCAAAATGTTTCCATCCACTTAGATTGGTTAGTGCCATCCTTAATAAACATAAATTTCCAGGCTCTGGAGTTTAACAATGCAACTAAAAAGTTTCTCCCATACCCCCAAACTTAAATCTTACATTGTCCTCAATGTTCTAAAGATGAAATTAAAAGCATGAACAAGGAGAAATTGTTACCATTTAAAGCAAAAGAGATAAGGAAAGATATTACAGTGTTGCATGGATGTTGGGTTACTTCCCAATAAGTGCTAAGTTTAAAGTCTTCAGCAAGACGTTAAATACCAAAAATGGCTAATTACCTTTTCAAATCATATATCAATAGTCGAAACAGCCGTGGGTCAACAAAATCAAATAAAATTGCCACCATTATGAGACAACTGCACCAAATCAAAAAAATTAACAGATAAAGCACATCCTCATCCAATGTTTCCTCCAAGACTACTGGGTTTTTCTGTGGTGCCAACTTGGGCTTCATATGAGTGTCTTGACAAACAGATTCTTCTGAACTATGGGTTTCTAATTCCTGAATTTCCTCCCGGACAATATCAGGAGGATCGGGTTGTGGAGTCGGAAGAGACTCAACTAATACCTCAGGCACACTAGGCTCAACTCCCAAGTTAAGCACTTCCAATGGGGATACTTGACGATCACTACCCCCAAACTTAGAATTTTGGGTGTCTCTAGATAGACTAGTCACAATATTCCTAATTTCTAGACCATCATGTGTTTGAAAAAGGTCAATTGCTTTCTCTAAGTTTTAATCAGGTGGTTCATCCTCTAACTGCATTTGAGGCATACAAACTGTAGGACTTATATGTTTCATATCCTCTATGGGCAACCCTAAAGTTTCCTTATTGTCTTGAAGCATGATTTCTGGCCTACTATCCTGATCGGAAGCTATGTGCTCTTCAGGCTCTTCAAAATAAGGGATTAAGGTAGATTCGCAAGCTAATAATGGTTTGAACCTATCTTTCCATCTACCAATGTCTAACATAGGAATAGAATCCAACAGAGCATTTACTTGTTCAATGTTGCTATCATCGTCGAAATTCATGTTAAAATGGGCTAGACAACTTTCTAATGGATCTTCTGATATGATGTTTGGTAAAGACTCCTGAATTAAGATTCCTATCATGTTCACCTATTCAATGCACGTGTCATCTAGCTCAGAATATAGCTTATTGACATTAAAAATATTCAACTCAATAATCATATTACCAAAAGATAAATTCATGATACCATTTCGACAGTTTATGATCGCATTAGATGGAGCTAAAAATGGGCGACCTAAAATCACAGGTATCTAGTTCTCTGGGTCGGGGACAGGTTGGGTATCTAAGACCACGAAATCTACAGGATAAATAAACTGGTCAATCTCGATAAGAACATCCTATATGACACCACGAGAAACTTTAACAGACCTATCAACTAACTGCAGTGTTATCTTGGTAGGTTTCAATTCACCGAGACCTAGCTTTAAGTACACATGGTATGGGAGTAAGTTCACACTGGCTCCTAAGTCAAGTAAAACTTTGTCTACCCTGTGTTTTTCTATCGTGCAAGCAATGGTAGGGGCACTTGGGTCTTTATACTTAGGAGTTGTGGGGTTCTGAATGATCGAACTTACATGACTAGCTAAAAAGGCTTTTTTAGGGACACTAAGCTTTTGCTTTCGCGTACACATATCCTTAAGGAACTTGGCATAAGCCGGTAGTTGCCTAATTGCTTCTAATAACGGAAGGTTTATGGTAACTTTCTTAAAAACCTCCATTATGTCATTAAAGTTGGATTCACTCTTTGTTGGTACTAATAGCGCAGTTTGGCGTGGCAAAACTAGGGTTTCGGGCTAAACGTTACCATACGTTATATGGTAACCTTGGATGGATTGGATTTGCTCCTAGGATTGAAGGGCGACCGTTGGTTGTCGTACGCCTTCGTTTTAGTAGCCGCATAGGGAAGGCCATCATGGTGGCGCATCTAGGTTGGCATGCCTTGGCGCGGTTTTGGCGCGGCCAAATTAGGTTTTCGGGCCAAAGGTTACCATGCAATGTCTGGTAACCTTGGATGGCTAGGATTTGCTCCTGGGATTGAAGGGCGGTCGTTGATTGTCGCACGCCTTCGTTTTAGTAGCTGTATAGGGAAGACCAGCATGGTGGCGCGGCTAGGTTGGCATGCCATTGGCATGGCATGCCTTGGCGCGGTTTTGGCGCGGCCAAATTAGGGTTTCGGGCCAAAGGTTACCATGCATTGTCTGGTAACCTTGGATGGCTAGGATTCAATCCTGGGATTGAAGGGCGACCGTTGATTGTCGCACTCCTTCGTTTTTGGTAGCCGCATAGGGAAGGCCAGCATGGTGGCGCGGCTAGGTTGTCATGTCATTGGCATGTTATGCCTAGGGGCGGTTTTGGCGCGGCCAAATTAGGGTTCCGGGCCAAAGGTTACTCTGCGTTGTCTGGTAACCTTTGATGGCTAGGATTTGCCCCTGGGATTGAAGGGCGG
The DNA here is from genome assembly GCF_003573695.1 of Papaver somniferum. Lineage (NCBI taxonomy): Eukaryota > Viridiplantae > Streptophyta > Magnoliopsida > Ranunculales > Papaveraceae > Papaver > Papaver somniferum. The sequence goes on from NC_039367.1 coordinate 96,065,628, forward strand.
CCGTTGTTTGTCGCACGCCTTCGTTTTAGTATCCGCATAGGGAAGGCCAGCATGGTGGCACGGCTAGGTTGGCATGCAATTGTCATGGCATGCCTTGGTGTGGCTTGGCGTGCCAAACTAGGGTTTCGGGCCAAAGGTTACCATGTGTTGTCTGGTAACCTTGGATAGCTAGGATTCAATCCTGGGATTGAAGGGTGACCGTTGATTGTCGCACGCCTTCGTTTTTGGTAGCCGCATAGGGAAGGCCAGCATGGTGGCGCGGCTAGGTTGGCTAGGGGCCAAGGCAAGGTGCAGTTTGGCTTGGCATATGGGGCTAAGGATTTGGCATGCCGTTGGCGTATGGTGCGGCTACCATGGTTAGGTCCAAGGCAAGGTGCGGTTTGGCTTGGCATGTGGGGCCAAGGGTTTGGCATGATGTTGGCGCATGGTGCGGCTAGCATGGCTAAGAGCCAATGCAAGGTACAGTTTGGCTTGGCATGAGGGGCCAAGGGTTTGGCATGTCGTTTGGCGCATGGTGCGGCTAGCATGGATAGGGCCAAGGCAAGGTGCGTTTGGCTTGGCATGTGGGGCCAAGGGTTTGGCATGGCGTTGGCGTATGGTGCGGCTACCATGGATATGGCCAAGGCAAGGTGCGGTTTGGCTTGGCATGTGGGGCCAAGGGTTTGGCATTCCATTAGCGCATGGTGCGGCTAGCATGGCTAAGGGACAATGCAATGTGCGGTTTGGCTTGGCATGAGGGGCCAAGGGTTTGGCATGTCGTTTGGCACATGGTGCGGCTAGCATGGCTAGGGCCAAGGCAAGGTGCGTTTGGCTTGGCATGCCGTTGGCGTATGGTGCGGCTACCATGGCTAGGGCCAAGGAAAGGTACGGTTTGGCTTGGCATGTGGGGCCAAGGGTTTGGCATGCCGTTGGCGCATGGTGCGGCTAGCATGGATAGGGCTAAGGCATGGTGCGGTTTGGCTTGGAATGAGGGGACAAGGGTTTGGCATGCCGTTTGGCACATGGATGTGGCTGGCACGGTTTGCCATTGGCAAAGTGGTACGGCTGGTATGATTGGCATGCCTTGGCGCGGAGATGTGGCTGGAACGGTTTGCCATTGGCATAGTGGTGCGGCTGGCATGGTTGACATGCCTTGGCGCGGGGATGTGGCTGGCACGGTTTGCCATTGGCACAGTGGTGCGGCTGGCATGGTTAACATGCCTTGGCGCGGGGATGTGGCTGGCACAGTGGTGCAGCTGGCATGGTTGACATACCTTGGCGCGGGGATGTGGCTGGCACGACTTTCCGTTGGCACAGTGGTGCAGCTGGCACGGTTGACATGCCTTGGCGCGGGGATGTGGCTGGACGGTTTGCCATTGGCACAGTGGTGCGGATGGGATGGTTGGCATGCCTTGGCGCGGAGATGTGGCTGACACGGTTTTCCATTGGCATAGTGGTGCGACTCGCATGGTTGGCATGCCTTGCGCGGTAGCATGAGAATTTTAGGGTTTGGTATAGGTGATGTCAGTTAGCGTTAAGGGTTCTGCCGTGGAACCTGACCAGTGAAAAAAAAGGTACCCCGGTAATTCTTATGTAAGCAAGCTGATTAATTTAATAAATGCGCTAATGGTCATAATGATGTCATGCCAGATGTGCGGTTTTACGATTTTTAATCCTAGGCTAAAAACCACCATCAACACTCTCGTAAGCCCTCACGTGACTATAACTCGTCCACTAGGGACACCTAGGGATTTAAAGGCTTGTTGCACATGCTAAGTGCAACCGGGTCCTCAACGACAGAGATTTGTTTTATTTTAGGTTAGATAGTTTGCTTGAGGACTAGCAAAAGTCAAGTGTGGGGGAATTTGATAAGTGCATATTTCACTTATATTTGGTGTCAATTCCATGCTAGTATTTGTTGGTTTTCTTGCAAATTATTGTAAGTTACGCTTGTTTTATCTTGTTTGTGTTTTATTAGGTGAATCATCCAAAAAGAAGTGAATTTGCGCTTACTTATGCAATAAAAGAAGCTAGCTACAAGTGGAGAAGGGACAAAAACCAAGAGAAACTCGTTCAAACCCATGAGTTCTTGTTATCACGTTGACGAGGACGAAAATACGAAGTCAATGGCGAAAGAACGGAGTCATTCTGAGTTCGTATGAAGAAGTTATGAGAAAAACAAGAATTTGGAAGGTAAAAGGGCAAAATGGTCATTTCAATGCAGCTGCTATTCGGACACTACCAAATGTTAAGGGGCGACCACTTTTCATCCTCCTCCTATCAGCAACAAGACATTAAGTAACGAAAAGTACTCTTGTGGTTGCATATGGGTCCACTAAGAGCATCTCCAACAGTTGGTGCAAAAAATCCTACATGGAATTTTTATTTAGATCCTTATTTATGGGGTGATATGTTTGTGGCAAAAATAGTAATGCTTTGCTCATGAACTCTCTTAAATGGTGGGGGTCATATTTTAAGATTTTTTTTTTTTGGATAATGATAAAATTGATTCCTTTTTTCTTATTAGCTTAAAAATATTTATTTAAAGATAAAATTTTAAAATATAATTAAAAAGATGACATGGAGGTCATCTCCAAGGTGTACATAAGACTTTCTCTAAGATCTTCATATTAATTTTGACACCCTTTCTACTTAATAGGACCCACTGTTGGAGATGCATTTTATGTAAATGAGGGTCTAAAATCATGTGTCATAAGAAAATAAAATTTTCACCCTCTATTGGAGATGCTCTGAATAATCATGTACGTATACATGGGAAGGAAGAGAATTTTTACAAAGAAAATCGAAGTGGGGCCCAGCTGGAAAAGTTGGCGGAACATGTCCTTGACATGTTGGGGAAAGGTGGGAATCTAGGATAGCATATTGCATCAAAAACTGGATGTACAATGGGTGAAAAGAGGACACATACGCTCCACCGGGTCCTGTTGCAGTTTTGTCCAATAAGAATCCGTCTGCATATAATTAAGTTGTTTGGGTCTTATCATAGCGCCAACACTTGTTCTCAACAAAATTCTGATCTTTGTCAGACATTTTTGAAGTGGGACGAGTAAATCGAAAATGCTTGAGGGACCCGGATTTATACCCAAAAAATAGATCCCATTAGGTGTCAACTTTTTATTAGCTCATTTTTAAAGCAGACTTCCTATTTTTCTCATGTGGGATAGGATGAGGATGAAATCTAGTTGATATTTTTGCCACATTGGGGGTAAGACGGTGGTGTATGAAGCCGGGGTCTCCCTAGCAGCTTCGCGAGTAAATAATGGAGATGATATTTGCATGCGGACCCACAAATGAGAGAAGCTTCTGACTTGTGTTTCATTATTTAGGAAAGTGGAAATTTTGGTACGGAACAATGCACTGGAATTGGATGGATGGACGGTTATAAAGAAGAATTCTAAGTTTACATGGGTCCACTAACATATGAGCCAATTAGAAAATGAACACATCTTATTACAGTGCTTCGTGTTACACCCTAGTAGAAGCACTTATTCTCTCATGCAGAAAGCTTCTGAATTTGGCGGACAATTGGATAAAAAACAGACAACGTCATTTTGTTATTGGACCGCAAGATGAACGCAGATGATTCTGGTTGCTATAAATAGCAAAGAAAAATTCATTATTCCATACCTCTTCTTTTGGATTAATTTCCAAGGAGGAGAAACACTTAATCCATTACCATTGTAGCGAGAAACAGAGAGAGTTCGTGGCTTTTGTCGCGAGCTTCTTTTTTTAGTTTCATTTTAATTCCTTCTTCTTTATTTATTTGCTATTACTGTGTAATTATGAGTAGCTAAATTTTTTATTGATTAGGGATGATTTCAAAGTTCTGAACCATGAAGCGGTATTTTCTTTAACCACGTTTATTTCAAGTTTTATTATATTATTGACTATCTTTATTGTATAAGAATATTGAGGGATTACTTAAAATGATCAATTAAATTAACCAATCAATATTTCTTCTACTATTTTAGGGTTATGTGATACGTGTAATTGTCACATTAACTCTTTACACAGTAGTAAATCGCAAGAGCTGACAAAGGGATTTTGTTAAGCAATTGTGTGTAAAGATAACACTAGTAAGCAGACCGAGCTTACGCGTCTGATGCTGGGATCAACCTGATTCACAGAGTGTAAAGCATTCGACTAATTTACACCTTGAGAGCTTATTCTTGGTGGGTTGGTTGGATAGAATCTGCTAGTCGAACGCTTCCGTATCCAGTGACAGTAAGAATCCGGGGGATAGCAGAGCTTATTGCTATTCTACGGTTGGTAACAATATAAGTTCCACAAGAAATAAATTTGCATTTAATTAGGCTTCGGTTCAGTGACGCCGAACGATTCCCTAGTCATCTTTCTCCATATTATTTTAAATTAGTCTTTATTATTTTCTTTTATTAGTTACTTTTATTTGAAATCTAAAAACCCCCTTTTCGATTACTTTTAACAACTAGAAACTCCCTGCTCTTTATGGGAATTTTGTGGGAACGAACTCCTTGCCATTATATTACCAGTTAATTGTGTTGAAAGAAGTTAATTAATTTGTTGTGTAAACGACGCACAACTAAATTTTGGCGTCGCTGCCGGGGAGCAGTCGGTAGCTTTTAGTTGTTATTTTTATTGGTTTGTTTAGAATTTTTTTTTGGTTCTGGATTTTTTTTATTTTGTTTTAGGTGATGATTATATAACTTTTTTTTTTATGTATAGTTTTGTTTTTGTATTAACAATTGATTAATAGTATTATTGCCCGTCTAGAACGGGGAGATAAATTTTATAAACGATTTGTGTGCGTAATTTTTATTTTTAGGTTTAGTTAATTTTTATCTTTATAATTGTGTATCATTGTCATGTTTCCATTTGGAAATAACATGTACGGTGTACAAGATCAATCATGTCACAGTGGTAATCAATTTAATATTAGTCAATATGGTTTTGAATCTCAGTCTTATGACAACTACCAACCATACCAAGAGTATAATCAAAATAAATCTTTTGGTTATGATTCATATCCTTCGGAACCTTACGGATATTCTCATGAATATCAATCTTCTTATGGTGGGTTTATAAGTGAGCAACCACATGAATGGGAGGATAGTTATTCTTTTGATCAGAATTTCTCTAGTTTTGCAGAAGGGATGTGTACCATGATGGGGGACCTTCAACAACAGATGCAAGAATCACTTCAACCTATGATGAGTGGTAGGAATCACATCGAGAAATTCAAAGGAATTCAAAGAAATTATACGATCAAATGTCTCAACTCGATAAAAATAGGGATGAGGAAGAAGTATGGCCTAAAAACCACAACAATTCTGAAATTCCTATGGACGACAAAGAATATCTTGAAGATGAGCAACCTTTGGAAATTCCATGTAGTAGTGATAAAGTTATTCCAACTCCGGATCGTTATAATGATCATTCGCCTATTCAAAAGGAGGAGCCTTGGAATGACCGAACCATTGTTGTGAACGATATAACATACTCAAATGCATATCAACGTTATGAAGAATATCCGGATTACAATGTTTTTAGGCCGGTTGATTTCCAGGATGTAAACTCAATTATTCCATCGCCAGAGACTCACACGGAAGACCCTAGGATTTGCACCAATGATCTAGACTTTATAGGAGAAGATTCTGATTTCGATGATGAGATTGTTCAAGAGATTGAGATTGAGAGTGAAACCAAATTGATTAAAGTTGTGGAAGACACAATTGAGCTTGCCAAGGATTATAATGATGTTGAGACTTTAGTTGAAGCAGAAACCGATGAAGAATGGCTAAATATCTTGATGGAGGACCACGATACACATGAAGTAAATAATTCATTACAATTCTTTAAGAATGACGAGGATCCTGTAATACAAGATATGGTGGAAGGTTTGTCTAATCCTTTGCATATTTATAAATCTTTTGATCCACGTCACTTAGGATTCGAGTTGTGTGCTTCTAAAGATTTAACGAATTATTTTACTTTTAATTACCCACCACTAGATGTGTTTGATTCTAGCATTGTGCAGGTTCACCGAGAGGAACTCGAAGAAAAACCAATATTTTATGTTATATATACACTCCTGAGTGTAGAAAGGACTAAGTGTGGGGGAAACTTCCATAAAATAACAATTTCATTATTTACACCTTATGCTAATAATTGTGTGAAGTTGTTACTAGAATTGCAGATTGTTTTCTGGATGGACTACCAGATTTTCAGATTATTGGTATATGGGAAGGTTCCACGCGACAAGGTTGATGTAGATTCCCTTGAGCTTCGTGATTTGCTCCCTCTGGAGGAGTAATGTGAATGAATGCTAAGTCGGGCTGAGGACGATAAATTAAGCGCTGAATGGAGGCAATCCACTGATTTTGTATTTCTATCTTTATGTTTTATTTTTCTTAGTTTTGCATACCATATTTTTATTTCCCACCTTATTTTACTTTGGATGACTCAATTACGTCGAGGACAATGTAAAGTTTAAGTGTGGGAGAGTGTTTCCATAATTTGCATATAGAATTTTTAACTTTCTTGAGTCGAATTTTTCAAAAAATTTTGTAATTATTGCATTAAAAAAAACCCTTCAACTTGTGGAGATTTTAGAGTCACTAGCATACTTCTAGGTATGTTTACATAGAGGATTCTGACCGACATAACTGAACTTGGAAGTGTTAGAGAACTACGTTCGGATTTCTTACTTGTTAGAGTGTTAAATAATGGATTTAATCATGCCGGTGGCAAATTAAGAGCAGAGGGAAATGCATTATTAGAGTAGCTGATCAATCATTAGTGGAGACTGCCTATTTTCATATCAACAAAGGCACCAGACCTTCAATTCTTTATAGTTGACTAAAAAGCTTTTATTTTTGAGTGTGTGTCACCGTATGTTAATTCCGGGTAGAATGATGAGCTACCCAACTTCACACCATTTTCAGCACTACTCTTTGATCTCTTGAGTGCTAATTTTGTCAATCATGAGGGTGACATCTATAGATGAATACCACCTTCTTGTAGTTTGATTTGCAGTTAGCACCATTCTCTCTCTCTCGCCAACAACAGGTCTATAAAAACACATCATCATCAACAAGGAAGCGACATCAAAATCTACAAGGAAAATTGAAGACGTTTAAGGTTTATAAGCAGCAATACAAGGAAGAGCAAATTTCATATCCAGGTGAAGCAACATACAATGAATAGATTTTATATACATGTTGAAGACTTAGAATATAATGAGCATAATTTTATATCGAAGTACGAAGACTTATTTACAAAAGCAAAGAAAATCAAAAGATGAGAGTTATTGAAGTTTATGATACGAAGACAATAGAGGTTGTGAGAATTCAAGTGGTAAAGTCATTCTTTCATAGCCACGTTATTTTTAGTCATTACTATTATAGTTGCAATATTTTTATATAAAAAATACAGAAAAATAAAATAATTAAAAAAATAATAAGAAAAAAATAATATATATATATATATATATATATATATATATATATATATATATAAATAAAAAAAAATATTTGCATTTAGGTTGTTATTTCATTAATAAAGCCATGAGAAAGAAAAATCTATAAAGAAGTTTCAAGCAACAAGGAAATAGAGGAAATGAGTTACAAATTGTCAAGGTTTTCTGAAGTTTAAAGGTTATCATCAACGGTTGAAGCCGAAGACGAAGACCAAGAAGATGAAGAAGACGAGTCGAAGACGTTTCTATTGGATGCTGTGAGAGTGGTGCTATCATTACTGCCAATCGGATGTGAAGGTGAGTGAGTACTCCCATCCTTGAATAATGGTTGATTTCCTTTCTTAAAGATCATCAAAAAGATTTTTATTTCTCACGATCTTGTGGGGTCTCCAGAAATAATTCGGAAGGTTTCCTTCCCACGAATAAAAAGGTACCCGGTAGTTCTTATGTAAGCATGCTGATTAATTTAATAAATGCGCTAATGGTCATAATGATGTCATGACAGATGTGCGGTTTTACGATTTTACCCCTAGGCTAAAACCCACCATCAACACTCTCGTAAGCCCCCACGAGACTATAACTCGTCCACTAGGGACACCTAGGCTTGTTGCACATGCTAAGTGCAACCGGGTCCTCAACGACAGAGATTTGTTTTATTTTAGGTTAGATAGTTTGCTCGAGGACTAGCAAAATCCAAGTGTGGGGGAATTTGATAAGTGCATATTTCACATATATTTGGCGTCAATTCCATGCTAGTATTTGTTGGTTTTCTTGCAAACTATTGTATGTTACGCTTGTTTTCTCTTATTGTTTTATTAGGTGAATCATCCAAAAAGAAGTGAATTTGCGCTTACTTATGCAATAAAAGAAGCTAGCTACAAGTGGAGAAGGGCCAAAAACCAAGAGAAACTTGTTCAAACCCAGGAGTTCTTGCTATCACGTTGACGAGGACGAAAATACGAAGTCAGTGGCGAAAGAACGGAGTCATTCTGAGTTCGTATGAAGAAGTTATGAGCAAAACAAGAATTTGGAAGGTAAAAGGGCAAAATGGTCATTTCAATGCAGCTGCTATTCGGACTCTACCAAATGTTAAGGGGCAACCACTTTTCATCCTCCTCTTATCAGCAACAAGACATTAATTAACGACAAGTACTCTTGTGGTTGCATGTGGGTCCACTAAGAGCATCTCCAACAGTGGGTGCAAAAAATCCTACATTGAATTTTTGTTTAGATCCTTATTTATGGGGCGATATGTTTGTGGCAAAAATAGTAATGTTTTGCTCAAAGATTTGTTTTTTTTGGATAATGATAAAATTGATTCATTTTTTTTATTGGTTTAGAAATTTATTTAAAGATAAAAATTGAAAACATAATTAAAAATATGACATGGAGGTCATTCGCAAGGTGTAGATAAGACTTTTTCTAAGACCTTCGTATTTATTTTAACACCCTTCCTACTTAATAGGACCACTGTTGAAGATACATTTTATGTAAATAAGGGTCTAAAATCCCATGTATCATAAAAAAATAAATTTTCACCCTCTATTGGAGATGTTCTAACTAATCATGTACGTATACACGAGGAAGAGAATTTTTACAAAGAAAATCGAAGTGGGCCCGGCTGCAAAAGTTTGCAGAACATGTCCCTGACATGTTGGGGAAAGGTGGGAATCTAGTATAACTTAGTGCATCAATATCTGGATCTACAATGGGTGAAAAGAGGACACATACGCTCCACCGGGTCCCGTTGCAGTTTTGTCCAATAAGAATCCGTCTGCATATAATTAAGTTGTTTGGGTCTTATCATAGCGCCAACGCTTGTTCTCGACAAAATTCTGATCTTTGTCAGACATTTTTGAAGTGGGACGAGTAAATCGAAAATGCTTATGGGATCCCGGATTTATACCCAAAAAATATATTCCACTACGTGTCAACTTTTTATTAGCTCACTTTTAAAACGGATCTCCTGTTTTTTTACGGGTGGGGTAGGGTGAGGGTGAAATCTATGGTTGATATTATTGCCACATAGGGGTAAGATGGTGGTGTATGAAGTCGGGGTCTCCTTGGCAGCTTCCCGAGTAAATAATGGAGAATTGGAGATGATATTTGCATGTGGACCCACAAATGAGAGAAGCTTCTGACTTGTGTTTCATTATTTAGGAAAGTGGAAATTTTGGTGCGGAACAGTGCATCGGAGTTGGATGGATTGACGGTTCTAAATAAGAATCCTAAGTTTACATTGGTCCACTGACATATGAGCCAATTATTGCAGATCACATCTCCTCAACTCAAAAAGGCTTCATTCAACATAGTTTGGGAGTTAAGAAGATTGAAAATTGTGAGAAATATTTTAGATTACCAATATTGGTTGGAAAGTCGAAAACTACATCTTTTGGCTCTGTTAAGGAAGATTATGAGCACAGGCTTCAAGGTTTGATCGCGCGCTGCGTAAGCAAAACTTGAATGCGCACCTCCACACCTGCCCGATGAGTTAGATGCGATGTCTTCAATTTTTTTTTGATGCCCTAGACTAGTGGTCCCTAGGGTACATCCAGACTCCTTAAATTGGAGTTGATTTCAGCAATTACAGGGTTCGAACCCCTACCTCCACAGTGGGAGAGAGCATACCAACCACTAGACCACTTGGTCACTTGGTGATTGACACGTCATCAATTTTTTGACTCAACTATAGTTATGTTCCGTAATTATATGGATTTTTAAAGATTTATCAATATTTTCTATTTTCAATTACCTAACGTATCCTCATTCTCGTTTGCTCCTTATTTTTGGGCGCCAAATAAACCATATATGTTATGGTAACCCAAAATGTTACTCGATCAAGAAAACTAGCCTATGAATTAGGTCATGGTTTTTATTGAAAGTCGCTTACCAGAAATATTTCAATTAACGCAGACTTACAAAACAAGGACGACAGAGTACATTGTTAAGTAATTTGATTCAGAAGAAACATCTCAGTTTGATACAGATGTAGAAGAGGTGCTTCCTTTTAATACAAGTGTTGAAGAAGTAACTCCAGCTCATGTACAAAATTCAACCATGCCTTTTGGACACCTTACTATCTTCCACAACTTAAATTTGGACCTCAATAAACATCTCCCCAGTCCAGGATAATCTTGACATATATTATGTAAATGGTTAATAAGTATACTGCATACTCAATTAGGAACCTGTTACTGTACGGGAGGTGAAGCTACCTATCATGTTATCGGAAGTGTGAAATCTAATGATTTGATAGTTTACTTTCTCTCTTTCTTTGTTCTCGTGCCATTGATTTGCTTATTTATGTGACCTATTTTTACTCCTGCCATTAATCTATTACTGCACTGTAACGCAACTTTACTTGAATTTGTGCTTCTTGAAAAATCAGTGATCTCACTTAATGAAACTCGTTTGGTGCTAGCCTTATCAACTAAAAGAGAAAATTGATATGTAAAGTGGCTGTATCATTTATCAGTTCTTTACCGTAATTAATTTTCTTTCCTGGTATTATCATGAAAGCAAACAAGAATCACGGATTGGATCATCAACTGATATTAGATTTCTTTTAGCGCCCAATGTATAAGGATATTATGGGTATTTTTATTGAAAGCATTAATTACAGATTACGATTAGAAAACAGAAAAATGCTTCAAAAAGAAAAGAAAACAGAAAAATATGCAATATACAATTAAACTCGAATAGATAACTATAGTTTGGTAATGAGTTTGATGACGTCACATCTAACTCATCCGACCGTGGTAGAGGTGCGCATTCAAGTTTTGCTTGCGCAGCGCGCGATCAAAATTATTCCCGCTGGAACTACCTTAATTAAGTCAGTTCTAAATGCTATGCCAACTCACTATATGAGTAACTTTAAACTGCCAATGACCATTACTACCATACTTGAAATGATACAAAGGAAGTTTTGGTGGGGACGTAAGAAAAATAAGGGTTACAGTCCTATTTCGTGGAACTCACTTTGTATTCCTAAAGAAGAAGGAGGGTTAGCTTTTAGAAATCTGGAGTTGTATAATAAGGCATTAATGATTAAATTAGCATGGAGATTGTGTACAGAGGAAGACAAACCTTGGACCAAGATTATGAAATCCAAGTACTCTTCACACTATCACTTTCTTCATCTTCAGGAATCACACAATAATAGCTCTTGGGTGTGGAAATGATTGGAATTATGTCTTCAGTATGTTAGACAATATCACAGATGGGATGTTAGGTGCGGCACAAGAATATTAGTTTGGTATGACAAATGGGTAAGAGGGATAAACTCACCACCTTGTCCCAAAGAAAACTTCACTGAGCCAATTATGATAGTATATGTTTCTGACTTAATGCTTCAGAATCCTAGAAGATGGAATGCAAGTCTGGTGCAAAGAGTTTTCTCAAAGGAAACTGAAGATCTCATTCTTAGAATGCCTCTAGTGCAATATGGAACAGATAAGCTGATCTGGGAGTTAAGTAGAACAGGGGAGTTTACCATTAAGTTCATCTATAATGAACTGGTTAACCAGACAAGGAATTCTAATCGGCAGAGCAATAATGATGTTCCTGGTATAGTCTGGAAAAGGATGTGGAAAATGAATGTACCACATAAGGTCAAGTTATTCATCTGGAAATGCATTAAAGACATTGTATCTACTAAGAAAAAATTACATAAGGTAAAACAAGACATAAATCCACTGTGTCCTACATGTCTACAACATGATGAAACTCTAAAACATCTACTGATAGATTGTGACTACTCAAGATCGGTATGGTTGGCCATGAATATCAATGTATCCTCTCTTCAATTACAGGATACACAGGTGAAAACTTGGCTTCTTTCTTGGTTCGCAAATATATATGATTATTTTGTGCCTTTAATTTATGCATTCATGATAACTGCATAGTTCATCTAGAAAAACAGATGTCGGAAATAATTTAATAAGAAACATCAAAACATCCACTCAACAGTTTATTCTATTCAGCACATGCTTAACCAATGTTCTAGTTCCAAGCAAAGTAATAAGGAGTCACATATCACTTATTGGTCGCCACCTCAGGAAAACATGCTAAAAATTAATATGGATGCTTCATTTGATGGGAAACGTCTATGTACAGGCATCAGTTTAATCATTCATGATTCTGCAGGAAACTGTCAAGGCATCAGAGGGAGGTTCATTAATGGAGAAATAAATCCTGAACATGGTGAATGTCTAGCCTTTAAGCAAGCTATCATTTGGGCTAGAATAAGAACCTAACAAAAGTAGTGTTTGAAGGTGACTGTGTAAATATGATCAACTCTGTCAAGCAGGCCAAATCTTCAGTTTACTGGGGGAATGAAGGCATTGTGAATGAAATAAGGCAGCTCCTTTCTTGGTTTTCTTGGTTTAATGTAAGCTATGTTACAAGACAAGCAAACAATGTGGCACATATAATAGATAACAAGGATAGAACGGATAAGAAATCTTTTGATTATCGTTGTAACGTTCCTGAAGCAATCATGCTTGAAATCAGGAATGACATAAGTCAATCAGTCTAAGTCATATGTAATCCTATTTTGTTTGTTAATATAAGTCGTTGTTTGCATCAAAAAAAATGAGCCAATTAGAAAATGAACACATCTTATTACAATGCTTCGTGTTACACCCTAGTAGAATCACTTATTCTCTCATGCAGAAAGCTTCTGAATTTGGCAGACAATTGGATAAAGAACAGACAACGTGGCATTTTGCTATTGGAACGCAAGGTGAACGCAGATGATTCTGGTTGCTATAAATAGCAAAGAAAAATTCATTCTTCGATACCTCTTCTTTTGGATTAATTTCCAAGGAAGAGAAACACTTAATCCTTTACCATTGTAGCAAGAAACAGAGAGAGCTCGTGGCTTTTGTCGCGAGCTTCTGTTTTTAGTTTCATTTTAATTCCTTCTTCTTTATTTATTTGCTAGTACTGTTTAATTATGAGTAGCTAAACTTATTATTCATTAAAGGTGATTTCAAAGTCCTGAACCATGAAGCAGTATTTTCTTTAACCACGTTTATTTCAAGTTTTATTATATTATTGATTATCTTTATTATTTTTATTGTCTAAGAATATTGAGGGTTATTTAAAATGATCAATTAAATTAACCAATCAATATTTCTTCTACTAGTTTAGGGTTATGTGATACATGTAATTATCACATTAACTCTTTACACAGTAGTAAATCGCAAGAGCTGACAGAGGAAGTTTGTTAAGCAATTGTGTGTAAAGATAACACTAGTAAGCAGACCGAGCTTATGCGTCTGATGTTGGGATCAACCTGATTCACAGAGTGTAAAGCATTCGACTAATTTACACCTTGAGAGCTTATTCTTGGTGGGTTGATTGGATATAATCTGGTAGTCGAGCGCTTCCATATCCAGTGACAGTAGGAATCCGGAGGATAGCAGAGCTTATTTCTATTCTACCGTTGGTAACAATATAAGTTCAACAAGAAATAAATTTTCATTTAATTAGGCTTCGGTTCAGTGACGGCGAACGATTCCCTAGTCATCTTTCTCGCACTACAGCATATTGCCCGATTTGAGACATATTGATTTTTGGGTTCGAGACACATATAGATGTTTTTAGTGCTTCCACTCATATGTGTGTCTTAAATAAAATATATGAGTAGCTTTAATTCTGATTTTTCAACTACTCTTACAAATGTCTTAAAATGTGTCTCTACAAAATTTATAATTTTAATATATATCTAATTTGTCATTTTTTTTTCATTATAATTCCATTTTATTTCTCTCCAAAATTCCAAACTTCCCCCAGAATTCCCTCCCTTTCCAATTTTCTAAATCTCTCGCATTATTTTTCATCTCAAATTTCCCCCCAACATTTTTCCCCCTAAAATTTCCCCCCTAAATGTTTGTCTCACACCAAATCATTTTGAAACATGATTTTCATTTATTCCCACCATTTATTTTTAGGCTTAGTCCTATGGGTTAGATATCTAGCTGCTAGATTGGCCATCCACGTCAGCATGGGCAACCTCCTAAGTCATATGGGATGGCTAATCTAGCAGCTAGATTAGCAGCGGGACCACCATATAACGCCGAACCGTTCGGCGCTCAGCCGTTAGATCAGAAAATTTTCTCCCAGCGCTGAACGGTTCAGCGTTTAGACCACTTTTTGAGCGCCGAACGGTTCAACTTTTCAATCTCGCTGATAGTTGGACTGTGAACACTTGCTAGGTGAGAGAACTATCAACTATCACTGTTAATTTTTTTCCAACATTTATTTTTTGATTTGCAATACTTTTTGGCCAATCTAGCACTTCAATTTAGCCCATAGGGATTAGCCTTAGTTCCCATTTTGGGCTATCTTAAATTTGGACAACATTTAATAAAAGTCTGGTCCTTGATATTAATAAAACCACTCAGTCGGTCAGTCCAACTCCTTATCTCTCACTGTGTTTCCTTTTCTCCTCTCGACTTCTTTCTTCTTCGCTCAAAAGAAACCAGAGAAGGAATGAGAGAAATCGAGTAAGAGAAATCGAGAGAAAACTAATATCAATCTGAAACAGAAACTGAATCAAATTTCTTAACTGATTTATGATTTTCTAAACCTAAAATCTCATTTGAAAAACCCTAATTTACAAATCAAAATCTTTGATTTTGTAAACTGAGTTTTACTTTTAGATTGAAACTCTCGGAAGAAAATTCAATTGAGAAGTAGAAACCCTATAAATCTCTATCCTCAGGTAGGAAATATCCTTTTACAAAAATCGATTTTGATTGATAAACCCTAAAATTTTGATTTCTAATTTTTGTGTCTGAAATTCGCAGAAGAAGATTGAAGTTATATCCTTGAAGATTCAGGTATTACCTCTAACCCTATTTGTTTGTATTTTTTTATCTCTATGTTTTGCAAGTTGTGTGTTTGATTTATGTATGTATGAAGATTTCCATTTGAAGGTTATGTGTTTGATCTTTTACTGTGGGTCTGTGAACTGATTTCTGTTTGATATTAACCCTTTGTTTGTTTTTTTTCTCTCTATATTTTGCAAGTTGTGTGTTTGATTTTTTGTTTCTATGAAGTGATTTCTATTTGAGGGTTATGTTACTTTGTATTTGATTTCTCGTTCCGTGTCTTTGAGTTTGCTTTTTGTTATAAATTTATTACATACTAAGTTTCGTTTTCATATTGCTCGAGGTTTACTTGTTGGTTTAGTTTATTTTGTGTGTAGAGAATTCTGGAAAATCAAGTCTTTCTCAAAGGGATGACAAGTTCATGCTATACATGCTTACTGCTGGGAAGAAAGCTCTGGATGATGGTGGGATCTCGGAAGAGGTCATGAATGAACTGGATAAAACTAGGTGTGGTGTATTGATTGGCTCTGGGATGGGTGGTATGAAGGTTTGTTTCTTGCTTCTTTTTGGATTTCAATGTGGGTTTTGACCTTGAACACACGATATGGGGAAACTAGTGTCGATTTACTGGTCCAGTGGCTTCCATTAGGATATAGACGCGTTTCAGGAAAAAGAGCGGTGCCTTGTTTACTTTAACACACCTATCACTTGTTTACTTTTCTGTAATGATATGTGCCATGAGAAGCTTGATGCTACCTAAGAATCTAGGTTTAGCTATACAAATTCGATATAGGAATTTACTGGTACAATACCATATTGCATGAGCATTATATACTGAAGTTGTTCTTCTTGGAGCATATCATTCCACCCTTCAAATTTTGTATACAGAGCATTTGTTTGTTAATTAAGTTCTTTATTATAGATTGTCATTGATGCATGATGGATTTTACTTTGGGCAGGTTTTCAATTATGCAATTGAAGCCTTAAGGATATCTTACAAAAAGATGAATCCTTTTTGTGTCTCGCTTGCTACTACAAGTATGGGTTCTTCCATGCTCACAATAGATCTGGTAAGCTGAAAGCTTAGAAGTACTTAAGGAGCATCCAGAATGTGTTCGTTGATTTTGAAACACCTTTATCTGCACTTGTATGCAGGGATCTTGAGCTTCCTCTTTTTTATTTATTCTACTGAACTGTAGCATTTAATTATCATTAATTTTGTGTTCTTGTGTTTCCTTACTGTATGCTTAGGAGGTTTTGTGGCATGTAGAGCACTTTCAGAAAGCAAAGAGTATCCGACCAAAGCTTCACGCCCTTGGGATATTGTACTCACCTATGATATTTTCTCTTCTTCAAATATGTATTAACAGCTTTTGTACGAAATATAAAATTGACAGATTAGTTAGTCATATTTCAGCTCAAGCTAGTGTTTCAGGTCGTAGTATTAGAAACTTTTATTTATCAAACTGTCACTTCTAAATGAGGATGTTGTTTTTTTATTCATGAAGTGGTGATTTGTTACAAGTCTATTGTTGGTGCTGTTAATTGTTGATTGGATGTGGTTAACTCTTATGTGTGATTTACTTCCCATCGTGTTATATTCTTTCATAGACTTAGTTTTGATTTGATCGCTGACTACTAACTTTTACTTTGTCATTACTTGTAGATTCAGAGCGATCATTATCCATACTGGTTGTATCTCATTAGCTATGTATTTGTAGTTAACCAGTGATGCAGCCAAGGTACAGTGGTGGTGAATCAGTACATGGAGCGCTGGTAAATATTCACCTTCACCATTTTCAGAAACAATGGTGCAGCTTAGGTACTTGATGACGTTTTTCGACATTTATTTCCTTCATTGTTTTCTTCTGTTCAAGACAAAAAGACTTGGTGTGGTCGAGAAAGTCAGATTTTGATAATGCCATCCTATAATGTCGAGTCAATGTTGTCCACCTCTTTTATTGGATGAAACTTCATACTTTGTCTGGTTGCTTTAGAAAATTTGCGTTCTAAAAGCATTTTGTTTTGCAGGTAGGTCCTATCTTACATGCAATGGGATTTGAGACTCTACCTGGATTTACCTTGCTGTTGGTGAGCTTTTTGATGGGGATAAATATATAAAGTCAGATTCATTTGGGGGACTTGATTATTTATTTTCTTACTACTTGTTTTGCAGGGTGTGTGGATAAGCAGGCTTAGACTTTGAAGGTCAGTTGCTCCGATGCTTCCTGCAGTAGTATAAATGTGGCGTTATGGGAGACAAATAGGTAATAGCCTACATTGTCATATTGTGTCTTGATTGTGTTTGGAAGACATGTTGCATTGTTTGCTTATTGATGGTTCTACGTGTTTTTGAAAGTATGCTTTAGGACCAAGGGGGCAGTTTTTAGTTACTAACTCCATTACTTGCATTTTAAGATTGAGTTTTTTTATGTGCTACATGTTAGGCATGGGAGTGCTGTCAAAGATTTTGAAGACCTTGGATTCTTCAAACTTCAGCAGGTAAGTCAATGTAGATTATGTTATTTATTTCTTAAGTGAAATATAGTTCATGTCATGTCAGATCATCACCAGAATGATTATATGAGACTTTTTTTCTTCTTACAGGACAGGAAAGATAGTTGGTTCATTCCGACCAAGTTAGGGACAAATTATTTTGTGAGTTCTTCTGATTTTTCATCGCCCAAGCAGGTACTTCTCAACCTGAACTTTTAATTTGAACTGTTTTAAGCAATATGTGCAACGTTGCTCTCAGTATTAACCAGTGAGGTCCTGATTTTGTTAATATCATTACTTTTCTAGTTGCAGTGGGAGTATGCTGAGGTAATTTGATTTTCCTGTGGGGAAAATCTCTATAGGAGGTACAAGGATAATTTGGCGTCTATGTGCCGGTGAGCAGTGTGGTAGTTCTAAACTCTCTTAGCTTTTTCCTTATTCTTTGTAGTGTATGTTTTGATTCTGTTTGCTTTATAGGTGTATGAATGGCCAAGGACACAAAGATGTTGTTGGTATGAATTGCATCTTTGTTGTTGAAGTTGAATGATCACACTCCCTCGTCTAGTCCAGACAATTATCTTTACAGAATTGTAACTGTATTTTATCTCGATTTATGCTTTAAATTATGTTTGATTCGGTTTGGTTTTGTTTTGCAGCTGAATACAAGTGATCGAACGAGTAATATGGAAGTGGATAACCAGATGATGAACACCAACAGTCGTTCCACCAACATCTAGATACTAGTGCAATCCTAGGAAATCTCTTCCAGTTCTCCAACTCGTATAATGTAAAGACGGAGGTTATGTACTTCGTTCTGATGAAGATGTGGGTAGGTCTACTTGGTGCAGTTGGATTCCTCAAAGATCTACAGGTATACCATCTCCATAAATTTAGTTATTTTTTGTTAACTAAATATCTTTACCTTTAACTGTAGACTGCATTCATGATGATGCCAATGTGGATATACCACTGGATGCAATGAGTGTAAGTATTTACATTCTTATAGTTAAATAAACTTAGAGTTTATGTATCTTATGATTACTCTTGGGATGCCAGTTTGTTTACCCAAAAGCATATTTTGAATGCCAAACAGGATTTTTAGGATAGAGAAAGGGAGCTTGCATCTTGGGAAACAGATTTGAAGAGGAGTGAACAGGTAAACCTGCGCACCTTTGCTGTTTACATGCTCTACTCAACAATACTTCAAATTAATATTTTTGTTTTATGGTTGTTTCATTTGAGAGTGTTTCGATTAGTTATCACAATTTGCTCATTTACTGCAGGATGTCAAAAGAAGAAAAAATGTTATTACAAGAGGTATGCTACAGACATGAACTAATCCAATGTTGTTTCTTATTTTTAATTTAAAGTTTCCTTCTTCAACTTTTTAACTGGTTGAATTTGTTTGGTTGTTCTAATAATACTGCTGGTGTCCCCTCAGATGATACAAACTGGCCTCTGTTTTAAGACCGATAAGTGCAACACTTTGCCCTCATGCTGATTGAAGTACATATAATTCCAACACAGATTTAGTCATCTGTTCTGTGAACATTCTTAAGCAAGCTGTGAACATTCATTCAGGTATGTACTACGATTATAATTTTTTGAATATTTGATTAAGAATGCCTCGTTGGAATTTCCGTTTCTGAAAACAAGGACAACACCAATTGGAACAGGAGTTATTACTTGAGATGAAGCGTCTGTTTATGTTGCTATGTTGGTAAAATGCAGATCCTGCAAGAATGTTGATTCGGGATTCAAGAGTCCCCGCGAAACTATTGAAGGTCTGGATTTTAATATCCTATTTCACATCATTGGGGTATTGATTTCCTGTATGTTTCCACAACTGCTAATCCACTTTCAAAACTGAAAACTGTCTTTTGACCTTTTTACTGTACATATAGCACCGGATCCCTAATATTTTTCATTATTTCTATTGTTTCTCTTTGCAGAATGACTTGGCAAATCTTCAGAAGAAGAAAAGGGAAAGCTTTATGTTAGGTGGTGCTGGACTAAACAAAAGTGGAAAAATCTGAACAAGATGCTCTAGTAAAGGTATCTGGAAACTGTGCCCATTTGATCTTGTTTTTTTTTTGTTCTGGTCCTTTGGTATGTGAACTGACTCCCAGAGATGTTCCATTTACATCAGGTGGCATTATAAGGAAATCAAGAAGACAGAGTTGGATAAGCATAATATGATTTGAGTTAACAAGTTATAGGTAGTTTCTTATTTCTTAACTTCTTGTAGAAAATGTATCCACTGCCTATGCATGATGAAGTCCGGTGATATTGATTGAACAAGAAACCCAAAATATGCTCAACATTGATCCCAAATTGTTGAGACAGACTTTTTATCCATAGTTTATTTTGTTAAAATTCAGTCATCTTACATCTGTAACTTATTGTATGGATGGATCCATATGTGATGCTGCAATTCCATGTGATAATAGAATTGATTGAATAATGGTTTCATTTATGATTGGGAATGGAGTGGCTAGATACCTGTATTCTGTTGCAGGAAATAAAATGTGCAGGTGTAGGAAATTTTGAAGTAATATTTTTTTTTAAAATCTAATTTTTATTTAAGACGCATATAAGAGTCACTAAATTAATTTTTGCGTCGCTTTAAATGGCCAGAAAGGTCACTTCATAAACCGTCGTAAACATCTATTATGACACTTACAAATGTCTCAAACGATTAAGAGACGTTTCGCCAAATTCGTCTCAAAGCATTCCCTTCGCCAAAATTGAGACACTTGTATGTGTCTCAAAAATCAAATCAACACTCATATATGTCTCCAAACCGTCGATTTGGTGTAGTGTCCATATTATTTTAAATTAGTCTTCATTATTTTCTTTTATTAGTTACTTTTATTTAAAATCTAATAACTCCTTTTCGGTTACTTTTAACAACTAAAAACTCCCTGCTTTTCGTGGGAACGAACTCCTTGCCATTATATTACCAGTTAATCGTGTAGAAAGAAGTTAATTAATTTGTTGTGTAAACGACGCGCACCATTTTGCGGTGTGTTTGACTTAATGGAATGAAATGAGTTATTGATAAATTTTTTACTTAAAATAATTTACAACCATTAGATACTACTATGAACACAAATCCATAAAACGACCCAAACACCTACCGCAATTAGGACTGCACATACTCCGGTACGGCCCGGTTCTCCTATGGAACCGATCCCTGTACTTGGAGTTGACCGGTACTAAAATTTGAGTACCGATACCTGTACTTGTACCTGGTGTTGTACCGGTACTCCGGTACAAGTCCGGTACCGGGTTTTTTACCTGAAAAGAAACAATTCAAAATACTAAAAATAACGTTTCCAATTTTTCATAAGTTCAATGTTTCATAAGTTCATAATACTAAAAACAGTTCATTCTGTTACATATTTTCAATTTCCATAAGTTCATAATACTAATTAGATTATTCTAAGTACTTAAACAGCTAAACTGCATTGCTTTGTTCAGATGAACCAAAGCACCATTTCCTCACCAACTCATCCATCCAGTCATCAAAGCACCACTTCTTCACTGCATTGCTTCTGTTAAGCTGAGCCACTACCTGCAACTACCAACTCCTTATGTACCTTCCTGCCTGCAACAACAACCATATATACCATTCAGTTTTATCCCCACAATACATACTAAGCATCCCCACATCAACAACTTCAAAAATGCATCATTTCTTAAGAGATTGCAATCAGTACTCCTTTCATATGCATACAAAGAAAGTTGTTTCTACTCCTATGTATAGTTATTGTGTCCTGTCTCGAACAAAGTTTTCAAGAATAAATTTAAGGAAGTTGTTACATAAGAAAACAACCTTAAAAAAAGACTACACAGAAAGCTACCAACCTTGCTGTTGGGATTTTATGGACATCTATTCAAATGCTTTTGTAATCTAGCAGTGCCATTTACTTCATTGTGAGCAGCCTATCTTCTGTGGCAATGATGACATTCAGCATGAGTATCATTTATCCTAGTCATTTCCAACCAAACACTTGATCTCACTTTGCCGTGCTTCTTTTTGCTATCTCCAACTTCAACTGCTTCAGTTGTACTTGTTGGAGTTGCAGTTTCAGTTTCATCATTTGTGTGAGATGCAGCTTGAGAGGATGATCCAACCTCTATCTGTTGAGTTGTACTTGTAGTCGGAGTTGTATTTGATGTGGAATCTAATAAACATAAAATACAAACACAATGTTAGACTGAGATAAAATAATGCAATGTAAGGAAAAACATTAACTGGGTAGCTGTCGAAAAGCAAAAACATACAATAATTGAGGTAAAAATTCAGACTATCAAATTTCAGTCATTATTAAATAATGGTAATTTACTAATTTTTCAGAAGATGTAGAGTACCCTGCATTTGCTACTCTGCTAGTTAAATGAATCTGTAAAAGCTTTCAAAAGCAATGAAACAAGACTAAAAGGGTTTAGAAACAGCCATGCATTTTCATTCAAAAGCTCAAGCACCAAATTACAAATCGAGGGCATCACTGGTACTCTGCTAGTATGAAAAAAGAATAGAAAAGAAAAGTTCAAGCCAGACGCACTAAAAACCCCAAATCAATCTCGTACAGAACGATATTCAAACAAACCCTAAAAACACCAAATCAATCTCATACAGAACGATATTCAAACAAACCCTAAAAACCCCAAATCAATCTCAAACAAAACAATAATCAATCAAACCCTTAATCAATTTCAAATCGATTCAAACCCTAAATCAATCCATGAAGATTCAAACAAATTGAACAAGAAGATGCAGAATAGTTACCTGAGACTCAGATATGGTGAGGAAGAAGAACCAATCGAAGTATCGAACAAAGAGAAGAGTTAAGAAGAGATGTTGTTGCTGCTCTTCGAGAGAAAAAAAGAAGAAGAAGATGAATGAATTGATTCTCGAACTCGATAGTCTATTAGACTATACCTAGTAAGGACGGTTGAGATTAAATCTATATCTAGATCTTACGGCTCACATTATCCGGTACTTATGGTCCGGTTCAACTCCGGTCCTCCCCAAAAACCGGTGTATGTACCGGTGTAGACCGGTTCTCAACTTCCAGTACTGGTTGCTGTACCGGCTACACCGGTTCCGGTCCGGTCCCGGTACGGTATTTCCGGTTCCACTCCGGTCCAGGTCATCTCAACCGGTTCTTGTGCAGCCCTAACCGCAATGAGTTACCATATTTAACACACACATATACTAGAACAGCGCTGTCACGGTTGGGATGACCGACTGAAAAAAACAACGAAATACCGCTCATTGCATAACGTGTTATACATCCTTTTTTTGTTGGAATATTATTTTTGAGGCATATAGTACCTCTGTTTCATAAAAATAAATATTTCGTAGTTTCATTTCCGAATTGAAAAAGTGAAAATACTACTTTTCCTGAAATGCAAAATTAGTCGATGCATAAACCAAAATATGACTGCATAATATATTATGCATTCTTTGTGGTGGTTTGCATAATATGTACGTATTCAACTTTGAAACTGTCATAAATTGAAAGAATCACTTTTTTCTGAAAGGGAAGGAGTACATCGTTTTATTAATTGTAACGGAAAATTATTTGATGCACAAACCAAAATATGGCTACAGAATTGGACGACCAAAAGGAGTCCCTATATGATGAAAAAAACCAAAGTTGTCCGCCACAACAAATGTGAAGAGAAATTGGAATTGATTTTTTGATTCAAAAATTCAGATAAAATTTAAGGTAGGTGCATTTCCAACTCTTTCATTTATGATGGAATCTAGAATTACATTTTAGCTTCATCCCATGATATATATGTCCCTTTTCACATGCTTTATATGAGTCGGTAGGTTTAACCCTTATTACTTAGGGATTATTTGAATTTTCAAATTTTCTACGGTTAGCTTAACATGAAAAATTTCTTTATCTCAACGGGTCAAGAAAATCCCATTTTGCATATCAACCACTTACTTTAGGTTGAATAGCTTACTAAAAATAGAGGATCTCTTGTTTGCATACTTTAACATATACTGGTTCGTTAGTGTTATGAATGAAGTAGAAAAAAATGGAAGAAAAATAAATATTCATGTCACTTTCTGTGAGTCCTTCCACAAAAGTTGAGATTCATGTGCTTTTAACTGCAACATAACTTTGTTGGAGCTACTGATTATAATATAATAATCTAATAAGTGGATTCAATCCCACTGGACATTCATGCTCCGGGAAAAATATCATGAGTGTTTAAATATTCTACATAGCATGGGGGCATATAGCTTCACCTTTTAGACGGTACATTGTCATTGGTAGAGAGTTTTATATGGAATATACACCTTTTCCACATCAAATAGATAACACTATTCAAGTACTTCTTGCCCTTTCAAAAAGCAAAGGAGTTATATTTGAATCGAGTTGGTTTGACCAATTAAATAAAAGATCATTTGACAATGTCAATATCATATTCAAGAGAACAAAATAACATTAAGATCAAAATTCTTAATGATCGAGATCAACAGTCATAATTTAAATTGACCGTTCATATGATATGGACTTATCTTAAGGGGATAAAAACAGAACTAGATATGTTCTAAAAAAAAAAATCCCAACAAGTATTCAATTTTAGTTACATACCTTAAATTTCGGTTCCCAATTTACATACACAAAACCGGAACTGCGTTGGTCGTGCACGCCCTAGATATAGAACCGGTCTGTAACTGGACATGGTCGGGCCAAGACTCGGCTGGAACAGGTCCGGTTTGAGGTTTCACTCGGCTGGAACAGGGGCATACCAACGAGTTTTCTTCCGTACCTGTTTTCTTCGACCTCTTGAAGAATCAGCGTAATCAACCGCCGCAAAAAAAATAAAGAATAAAATTGAGCATCAGTCTTCACCCTAAACAATACCACCAAAGATATGAATACATTATTTTATCCTATGAATATATTGTTATAGAATACAATCATCGTTATGGAACAGATTCAAACAAGTTCCACGTACATGGAAAAAAAAATCATAGTATATATATTTTTTTTTTAATCAATCATGGAAAAAAAATATATATATCACCAAATAGATTCAATTTAACTTTAGTGACTCTAGTTGAAATCGTTGATATAAATCATCCATTCATGTAAAAAAAACCCGACCAATTCAATCTAGTTCTGTGGTAGCTTCGTGCATGATAATGTTTTCCAGTAGAATATAATAGGGAAAAACAAAGAGGCATAGAAAGAGAAGGATTCTATTGATAAGAGTTATGTGGTTACATGGATATAATACATGTATATACATGGAGACGGGAAAACTAAAAGACATCTGTCTTAGGCTGCACACCTATGGGCTGTAAGCCCTACAACAATTACCACTTTATTTTAAGGTTTGCCATATTTCTCTCTCTACAAAAAAATCATACTCCCTCCGCCCTAATAAGATGACCTACTTGGTTTTAAATTTTGTCCCATAAATAGATGACCTATTTCACTAATCAAGGGATATTTCTAAAACTACCCTTTTAATTGATTATTTTTTCTATAAGAAATATGTATAATTTGATAGTCATATTTATATTCGTTGCGTAGGTGTTTTAAAATGCTTTTCAACGGTATAAAGTTTATAAAAAACCATGGTATAGTTTAAGAGATAAATCGTTTCTGAATTTTACTAATTATTGCCCATAAGGGTATGCTTGTAAAAAATAGTTAAATATACTTCACTTTCCTCCTTGCCTTAAAATTTGTGCAAACTACAACTAGATCATCTTATTAGGGACGGAGGGAGTAAGAGCTAGCACTATGGTGTAGGATATCCCTTTCCTATCCCTCATATGTAGGGAAGGGATGGCACAGCCAACCTTGCTATGGTGGCGTATTATCCCTTACCTACATGACACGGCTACTGAGTAGCAGTATAAATAGTGCCACACGGCTACTAAGTAGCCGTATTAGTCAACTCGTTGACTTGACCAATACCGTATCATATGGTTAAGTCCTCAGAAGCGATATCGGGCTCCTCAGTTCTTCTTCTTCTCTAATTTTTCATCCTCTCAAAACCCTTTCAAACCCCTATTATCCCCTTTCGATTATCATATTGATTTATTGCGATTCCATGGCTTCAATTAAAAGGGTTTGACCGTTACTCCAAGGTGAAACAAATCCATTCTTCAATTTCGAATTTCATCCAAAAAATTATCTAAGGTGAGTGATTCTAATGTTAGGGTTTCAATAAATTTGATTTTGATTTCGAATTTGACTTTGATGAAATTGTAGATATTAGGTTGGTTAGGTATGTAATATGCAATTCAATAATGTAACTAAAAAATATATTTAGTGAAAAATCCATGATTAATGTAGAAAATTTATGTTGAATGAAATGTTTCTAAACTAGCATATCAATGTAGAAAATTGATTTACTTGTATTTATGTATGGTATACACAAATTGATATTGTTTTTGTTGTTTACAAAGGTGCATAATGAGCCTAATGCGTTCTTATGTGAGAGTTAAATATGGAATCTATTTGGATTCCTCTAGTGATGAAGAAGAGAAAGCTTTTCTAATGTTTACACAATTATGTTTGGATGAACGATTGCGTATTAGACAAAACCATACCAAGGGAGGTACAGACACGTAGTATAATAACGCGTGATCGAGTGTGGCATGATGCCAAAATGATGAATGATTATTTTACGCCTGGAACTGGTTATACCGGAAGACAATTCAAACAACGTCTAGGCATGAGGGAAGACTTATTCGATAAATTTTTAGGAAAATTGCTTGAGGTTGATCCAGAATGGCAGCAACGTCCAGATGCAACCGGTACTATGGGGCATTCTCTGCATATGAAATTAGTTGTTGTGATGAAATGTTTATGCAAAAGTACGCCAGCTGATAGTGTTGATGATTACACTCGTATGGGTGCAACTACAATATATATGTATCTAAAAAGATTTTGCCACACCATTTGCATGACTTTTGGAGAAAGATATTTGCGTGAACCCACTCCTGAAGATGTTCATAGGTTTCTACAAGAGAATGCGGACCAATGTTTTCCTGGAATGCTTGGTAGTGTTGATTGTATGCAATAGCCATGGAAGAATTGTCCGGTAGCTTGGCAAGGAACTTACCGGGGTAAAGATAAAGAGAGTAGTTTGGTATTAGAGGCGGTGGCATCATACAATTTGTGTTCTTGGCATGCTTTTTTTGGAATGCCCGGATCAAACAACGATCTGAATGTGTTGGCACACTCACCCCTTTTTGGTAACATGCTAAAGGGTGTAGCACCTCCATGCAATTATGTCATCAATGGCCATCACTACAATATGGATTATTTCTTAGCCGATGGTATCTATCCAAAGTTGACTACAATTGTACAAGCTTTCTCTCAGACACTGCACATTCCCGACTATGTGAGATTAAACAAGTATCAAATAGCTAAAAGAAAGGATGTCGAGCGTTCTTTTGGAGTTGTCCAGGGTAAATTCAGAATTGTCGGATCTCCATGTAAGTATTGGCATCAATCAGACTTGAAGCTAATTATGAAATGTTGTCTTATTTTACACAACATGATTATCGAGCATGAACGGCGGGATACGGATTGGGGAAGAGTTCTTCCTGCTCTGCTTCCAGAACCTACCATTAATGGTCGTGTATTTATGTCAACTCTGAAAAGCCTAGAATTACACTTACAACTAAGAGATGATCTTGTCAAGCACATTGTTGCGCGCCCTGGTAGAGGAGGCCATGCAGGGGACATGTCTAGTTTGGAGGGTTCAAATATGGAATACGTGGATATTCTATCATCAAAAGGAGATTATGAAGATACAAACTTAGATAAAGAAGTAGTTCCTGGTCAAAACGAGGATGAAGCACTTGTTTATTATGGAGATTACAATGATCAAATTCCAAATGACATTGAACATGCAGTTAATCATGTATATGGAGACGGACACGTGGGAAACGAATATGAACATGATGAAGATGAGGATTCAGACGATGAGGATGATTATGACGATGACGATGAGGAGGCCGATGAGGAGGACGATGATGTTGCCTACGATGATGCGGGTATTTATGATGATGATGATGATGTTGAGGCATAAGATGTATTTCACTGCTGTGTTTTAAGTTTTCGAATGTTATATGCATATGTATTACAGACTTTTAATTATTTTTGAGGTTTCAATTATGTATGCAAATGAATTCGTTTATATTTGATGGCATATGGTTTACAATTAGGATAATCCGTGAAATCATTAAAATCTCCTTGTACAGTTGTTGATGGTGGTTTTTAGCTTAGGGTTAAAATCATAAAACCTTCGTATAATATGACGTCACTCTATAAAGAAACTGATTCATGAGTATCAAACACCCCACTAGCACATTTATTGAGCCTTTCAATACATCTAGGAGAAAATTATCAGGGTACCTTTTTTTTATATATATATACTGTGCTCCACGGCAGAGCCCTCAGTACTGACTAGCATCATCTCCGCGCCAAAGGAATGCCAACCATGCCAGCCGCACCACCATGCCAATGGCATGCCATGCCAGCCACGTCTCCGCGCCAAAGGCATGCCAACCATGCCAGCCGCACCACCGTGCCAATTACATGCCATGCCAGCCACGTCTCCGCGCCAAAGGCATGCCAACCGCGCCACCGTGCTAATGGAAGGCCAACCATGCCAGCCGCACCACCGTGCCAATGGCATGCCTGCCCTGCCAGCCATTCCGTCCATGCCTCCTGGTGTGGTTTGAAAAGACACACAAAAGACTTGCAAGTATACAAGGCCAAGTTTTAGTATAGAAAGTAAGCAAGGGATCATTCCACAGGGACTAGGTGTGTGTGAGTTGAAGTTTCCTAGATAGTTCTGAGCTAGTGACAGTGAAGCAAAGGGACAAAGGCAATGAACCTAAGGCAGTGGCAAAGAATAAGAAAAACTTAACCAAAACAGAACATGGGAGAGAAATTGTGGATGGGAATGAAGTGTATGGAGATGGATGAGAATTCTCTTTCACCTAGCTAGTTTGCCTAGGTCAGGTTTTTGTCATATGGCTAGTTAACTAACCTTACAGCCTTAGCTAACCTCTAGTATTGGCTGTCCGTTTAAGGCACAGGCAATCACAGGTCAACTAGGCAGTGGATTACTAACTAATGTAGCTGATTAACCCCTTAGAGCCACCACTGACCCCTAGCATTAGTGGTCTTCTTACAGCACCACTAATCACAAGTCAGTTGGGCTTTTTGGAATCTAACTAGCCTAGGCTATTTTGAGTTCAACAAAAACTATCCTAATGGCTAACCATCATGGTTCAATGGTCTTCTCTAAGGTTTAAACAGGGAAATTACATGATCATGTGAAGAAACATTACATACATAGAGCTTAACACAAACATAACATGGATTAGAACATAACAAACATGGTGATTAACATTGACAGAATTTGAACAATACATTCACATGAACTGATATGGAATTAAAGATATTAAAATTTAAACAAAACCTAAGAACTAAACAGTGAAGCAAAAATTGAAATTGGAAAACAAAGAAAGACTAAACCTAAACCTAATGACACACTGGCTAGTCCAGGTATGCTCTTCATCCTCTACACCATGAGCTATTTATACTTCAAAAGCCCCAATAATTTACAAACCCTAAAATTAAAATTAGGTATTTTCAATTCCGAAATTGCTCACCAAATCCACTGAATTGGTGGTGACCCATGCCTCTTCTCTTCTCTCTCGATCCTTCTCTGCCCTCAATTTCAATCTATAGCCTCATCTATTTCATCAACTCTTCACGCCTAGGGTTCCAGCGAGAAAAAGGGGTGATGGGATGATGTAATAGATGGCTAGAGAGTAGGGGGATGTATAGGTGATTGAGACAGAGGAGTTGGTGGTAGAGATGGTGGTGACAGGAGCGATGGATGATGGAGTTGCAGTCGGGAAAGGTGGTAGCAGGTCGGGAGAAAGAAGAGGAAAGAAGGAGGAGAAATGATTTGGGTTAGGGTTCTCTCTTTTGGGGTATAGGGTAATTAATGTTTGGGTGTGAGGCAGTTTCATCAAATTTCGATGTCTTGCGATGCTTAGCCGTGGGGTGTGGAGATGAAGATTGATCTAACGGCTAAAAGTGAAGAGGCTGGCAGCGACCGTTGGATGCAGATATACAACGAAACTAACGGCGCCAGATGGAGTTAGGTGCTGTAGTGTTAGACAGGAGCTTCCGATTTCGATGAATGACGATGAAGCGACCATTGGATGATGAGATGGATCCAATCCGACGGCTGAAGATGGAGGCGGGTTTGGATATAGGAAATGGGTTTGGGTGAGGGTTTTGGGCCTTGGGTATGCCAAGCCCATATCTTCTTTAAGAACAATTCTTCCTTCTTGAGCCCATTCCTAGCTTTTTGGACTTGTGCGCACCATTCTTTGCGGCTTCCTTGCGTAATTTCTCCCGTCTTTTCACTACTTTTCTGCTCTTTTCGCTCCGCTATTCATCCAAACTTTATTTATTACCTAAAAATGCAAAATTAATTAATAAAAATATTTATTCATGAAAACAATGAAAATACAGAATATGGGATAAAATGTAG
Source organism: Papaver somniferum (assembly GCF_003573695.1). Lineage (NCBI taxonomy): Eukaryota > Viridiplantae > Streptophyta > Magnoliopsida > Ranunculales > Papaveraceae > Papaver > Papaver somniferum. The sequence goes on from NC_039367.1 coordinate 96,096,000, forward strand.
AATTAATGCACAAAAGATGAGTTAAATGCCAAGAAAAATATATAGAAATATGCACTTTTTAGCACTCATCAAATACCCCCAAACCTGAATTTTACTTGTCCTCAAGTAAAACAAAACTAAGGAAATCCTACCTATACCACTGTCGCTGGTCTCTCGAATGCATTTAGCGTATGCACTAAGCCTTTTAAACCACTAAGTGTCCCTAGTGGACGAGTGAAGTCTCGTGAAGGTTTGCTTAGAACGTACCTACAAAGTTCTAGGTCAAAATATAAGCTCAGATTCCATCAAATGTGACATGTGCAAGTCAGTTTAAGCTCACATCAAAATGGAGATGTCAATCTAGCTATCAAAGGCACAATCCTAGCACTGATAACAACTAAAGACACGTGATAAGAGTGTAAAGTGTATCTACACATGTTTCTAGAATGACCTGAAGTTATGACTACTAACCACCAAGAGATAGTTTTTAGGCTAAGAACCGAATTCTAAGCCAAGCTAGCTGTCCGGCTTTACGAGAATTGTGAATGTTCACCCAATGAGTTGGTGATATTTCAGTTTACCCGCGTTATACATCGATGGCTGCACCCTCCTTGCTTATTACAAGATTATTTACAACAAAAAGATGACTCTTTACATGACTCTTATTTACATTGATTACTCTCTTTTATTTTTGGAACAAGAGAGAATATTGTCTTTAACATGACAAAACATGGAATAAATACTTGATTGAATTTTTTTTTTTTTTTTAAATTTTTTTTTTCTGATTTTTTTTTTGAAGAAATAACTTTGATCTTTACAACAAAATGACACTTTTGATACATGAACAAAAAGAAAAACATAATTACATGACTCTTAGCAAGAGGTGGCCCTTATCGAATGCATCCGGTCAATTCTATGGTTGCTTTTCTTAACGTATCCTCCAACTTCTATCCCAGCCAACCAAAGAACAAGCTAGTCAAGTCTCATTCAGTATTCTAAAGTGATTGGCAATCTAACTTCCTATCAAACACCTTGAAGATCGAGGCTATACATGTATTGGTAGATCGTGCGCGTGCAAGTTTCTTATCACTATGTGAATTGTGCTAGAATCAGGGTGCCTAAATATCTAGACTAAGACTCCTAATAATTACATATTTGCACAAGAGTCAACATTTCAAGGTAAATGAGCTCCATTTTTATGTTTTTATAATTTTTTTTTTTTTTTTTTTTCATTTTTTCATTTTTTCATTTTTTTCAAAAAGGAAGAGTTCAAAATTTTCAATTATAAAATGTTATCAAAGTATCTACTTTTCACCCCCAAACCTAAACTAAACATTGTCCTCAATGTTTCAAAAGATAAACATGATTATAACACATACCATGAGAACTGCTAAGTGTAGAAAAAGGAAAGAGATTACCGGATATTGGCGAAAGCAAGTTTTGAACTCCATTATTCAAGGCAAAAATCCAACATATGTCAGCCGAGATCATATTGGATTAGCAAAATATATACAAAATGAACAAAAGGATTTTAAAAATTTTTATCTACTAGATTATATACAAAAAATTCACCATACACTAACAATCTAAAGAGTTGAGGATCAACCCAAAAGACGAAGTGTAGAAACATAGAAAGATTCAAAACACTAAAATTGGACTTAAATGGGAGTGAGAGTGAAAAACCGAATGAATCACCCCTAAACCTAAATTGTTCAACAGATTTACTTTTAAGCACAAAATCTTTTAATTTTAGGGGTTCAGGATTCAAAAGGTCTAACTCATAATGGACTGTTTTCGGGATGGGCAAAGAAATGCATTCCAACTGTGGCTCTTCAAAAGTGTTATATTTTGAAGCAAAATAGTCCAAGAGGACTTGGGAGGCACACAGTTCCAATCCTAGATTGGGAATTTTCAGAAAAGTTGGTTTAAAATTTTTGTTGCAAACCAAATCTAGGTTGGGTGGAATAATCTCGATTTGAGATTTAGGTAAGAAAGTGGGTACATCTAAATTATTTTCATGGGTACGATCAATAGTACCAACACATACTTTTCCTAAATCAGAAACAGGTAAAACATGCTCACATTCATCGAACAAAACATCAAGACCTAAATCAGTATCATGATTGTTCGAAGTACTCAAATCATCACCGGAAGAAATAACATTTTGTGACTTAGGCAAGGAATCAGACACATCAAATTCGTCCTCATGCATAATAAAATTAGTGTCTACAGAAGATTCAACTATTCCTATGTCATGTTCATCTTCACAAAAGAATTGTACAAGCCCCATATTAGAATCAAAAGCATATGAATTACAATGAGTATCAGAAGAAACAACATTCATGAAGGTTGAGGCTGAGAAGCCATATGTTATTGAACCAAAAGGTTCCACAATATTTTCAGAAAAAACATGTTCTTCTAACATATCATTATCATCATAATCATCATCATGTTAACATGCATATTGATCCTCATTAAAAGTGGTGGTGTCCTTAGTCGATTCATGTTCCTCTAAATCAGGTTCATATTCAATATCATTTAGATGAATGGGACTGGACACTTCATTAGGGACAACATGCATTTCCTCATGAATTTCCTCCTTTTGTAGTTGAAGCAAAATCTGATCTAACTTCGCCTGAATGCGTGACATAGTTCTATCAGAATTTCGCTCACCGAGTCTGAGAGCTTCTACGGTGGAGTCTAAATTCATGGGAGTACAAAATTCTTCATGTTCAAATTGTGGTGAATGGTACATGTGTGCATGGTCATTAGGGTTTACAAAATATTGATCACAACCTTCGAAAGGTTGATTATGGTCCCAATGACTACCAACCTCACAATTTGTGGGCATTTCATAATTTGGATTTTCATGGTATCCCCTAGATTTCCTAAATTCATGCAAAACATAGCAATATTCATCAGGGTGGTCTAAACCACCACAAAAGGTACAAACATGCATATTAGGTTGGCTAGGTTGATACATGGGTGAATAGTTATACGGGTTTGCATATTGAGGCTCATGACCTTGAAAAGGTCCATAATTATAATCCCTATAACTATTGACATCATGGTCTGTGGGAGGCTCATAAGGTGAATCTTGCCCGTAAGCATCTCTAATAGATTTATTCCCAGAGGCAGACCAAAATCCAGACATGTCTTTGTTTTATGAAATAATCACACAAATCACAAAAAAGTAAGGCCCATAATTTTTTTTTTTTTTTTTTTTTTTTTTTTAAAGGGAGATGATAAAAATTTGGTTTAATTCGGGAGCAATTTTGGTTTTTGAAATTAGGAGCAAGCCCACATTGGTGGGAGAAATTGCTTTGTCAAGGGAAGGTGAACTAAGCCTACAATGTGTGTGCAAACTGAAGCCCAATGTAGCTTTTGAAATAGCCTAACTGTTGCTTGTTTGGTATGAGGCCCAGTTGGGCTTTCAAAAGTTCAGTCTAACACCCACAAGCCCACAAGCAATTAAACAAATCAGTCTAACACCACAAGCCCACAAGCAATTAAACAAACAAGCCCACAAGAAATTAATTACAAACCCAACAGAAAAATGGAAAAAATTATTACAAGCCCACAAATTAAAAATGGAAGCCCACAGGTTGGGTTCTCTTAATGGGTTTAGGCTTACTTGCTTAAGCACATCCCAGCTGCTCAGTTAGGTTGCAAAAGCCCAGTTGGGCTTTGGATCATCCTAAGCTTTGGCTTTTCTGAGGCCCAGTTGGGTATTTCAGTTACAAAGCCCAGTTGGGCTTTGTTCTTTTTCAGCTGCTTGGAATCAGCCCAGTTGGGCTTTGATGGCTCAATTTAACACCAGGCAGCAGGGGTTGCAGCAGACTTGGCCTGGCACCAGCAGGAGGCAGCAGCAGCTCTATTTGGGCTTCACAGCAGCACAACAGCACCAGAGGTTTGTTCTCAGCCTCACAGCAAGGTCACAACAACAACAGCAGGGGCAACAGCTTCAGCAACAGGAGCAAGTCAGCAGCAACAGGCTGCAACAGCAGCACCACAAGCACCTGGCAACTCAGAGAAGAGGTTCAGTTCCCAGAATGATGCAGTTGAAGCAAAGGAGAAGAGATTATGCAAATGATGCAGATGCACTAGAGGTGGTACTAAGTTACAGCTACAGATGCAATATGCAAGATGAGTACACTAAGATGCTTATCAGAACTACACAGCAGGTATGAGTATGCAAAGAACAGCAAGAAAAACTTCAAAAACACGGCAGCCAAGTCCCCGGCAGCGGCGCCAAAAACTTGGTGTGGTTAGAAAAGACACACAAAAGACTTGCAAGTATACAAGGCCAAGTTTTAGTATATAAAGTAAGCAAGGGATCATTCCACAGGGACTAGGTGTGTGTGAGTTGAAGTTTCCTAGATAGTTCTGAGCTAGTGACAGTGAAGCAAAGGGACAAAGGCAATGAACCTAAGGCAGTGGCAAAGAATAAGAAAAACTTAACCAAAACAGAACATGGGAGAGAAATTATGGATGGGAATGAAGTGTATGGAGATGGATGAGAATTCTCTTTCACCTAGCTAGTTTGCCTAGGTCAGGTTTTTGTCATATGGCTAGTTAACTAACCTTACAGCCTTAGCTAACCCCTAGTATTGGCTGTCTGTTTAAGGCACAGGCAATCACAGGTCAACTAGGAAGTGGATTACTAACTAATGTAGCTGATTAACCCCTTAGAGCCACCACTGACCCCTAGCATTAGTGGTCTTCTTACAGCACCACTAATCACAAGTCAGTTGGGCTTTTAGGAATCTAACTAGCCTAAGCTATTTTGCGTTCAACAAAAACTATCCTAATGGCTAACCATCATGGTTCAATGGTCTTCTCTAAGGTTTAAACAGGGAAATTACATGATCATATGAAGAAACATTACATACATAGAGATTAACACAAACATAACCTGGATTAGAACATAACAAACATGGTGATTAACATTGACAGAATTTGAACAATACATTCATATGAACTGATATGGAATTAAAGATATTAAAATTTAAACAAAACCTAAGAACTAAACAGTGAAGCAAAAATTGAAATTGGAAAACAAAGAAAGACTAAACCTAAACCTAATGACACACTGGCTAGTCCAGGTATGCTCTTCATCCTCTACACCATGAGCTATTTATACTTCAAAAGCCCCAATAATTTACAAACCCTAAAATTAAAATTAGGTATTTTCAATTCCGAAATTTCTCACCAAATCCGCTGAGTTGGTGGTGACCCATGCCTTTTCTCTTCTCTCTCGATCCTTCTCTGCCCTCAATTTCAATCTATAGCCTCATCTATTTCATCAACTCTTCACGCCTAGGGTTCCAGCGAGAAAAAGGGGTGATGGGCTGATGTAATAGATGGCTATAGAGTAGGGGGATGTATAGGTGATTGAGACAGAGGAGTTGGTGGTAGAGATGGTGGTGACAGGAGCGATGGATGATGGAGTTGCAGTCGGGAAAGGTGGTAGCAGGTCGGGAGAAAGAAGAAGAAAGAAGGAGGAGAAATGATTTGGGTTAGGGTTCTCTCTTTTGGGGTATAGGGTAATTAATGTTTGGGTGTGAGGCAGTTTCATCAAATTTCGATGTCTTGCGATGCTTAGCCGTGGGGTGTGGAGATGAAGATTGATCTAACGGCTAAAAGTGAAGAGGCTGGAAGCGACCGTTGGATGCAGATATACAACGAAACTAACGGCGCCAGATGGAGTTAGGTGCTGTAGTGTTAGACAGGAGCTTCCGATTTCGATGAATGACGATGAAGCGACCATTGGATGATGAGATGGATCCAATCCGACGGCTGAAGATGGAGGCGGGTTTGGATATAGGAAATGGGTTTGGGTGAGGGTTTTGGGCCTTGGGTATGCCAAGCCCATATCTTCTTTAAGAACAATTCTTCCTTCTTGAGCCCATTCCTAGCTTTTTGGACTTGTGCGCACCATTCTTTGCGGCTTCCTTGCGTAATTTCTCCCGTCTTTTCACTACTTTTCTGCTCTTTTCGCTCCGCTATTCATCCAAACTTTATTTATTACCTAAAAATGCAAAATTAATTAATAAAAATATTTATTCTTGAAAACAATGAAAATACAGAATATGGGATAAAATGTAGAATTAATGCACAAAAGATGAGTTAAATGCCAAGAAAAATATATAGAAATATGCACTTTTTAGCACTCATCACCTCCGTGCCGCTGACTACCAAACGAAGGGTCGCAACAATCGACGGCTACCCTTCCTTCTGAGATGCAAACCTCAGCCGTACAAGTTCGCGACCGAACGCGTGGCAACTTCTGGCCCAAGGCCAAAATTCCACGGTTTACGGCAAACCCTATTTTGGCCACGCCTAAACAATGCCAATGCCAGGCCGGCCATGCCACTGGCTGCCAAAACGGAGGGTTGTAACAATCGACGGCTACCCTTCCTTCTGAGATGCAAATCTCAGCTGTACAAGTTCGCCACCAAACGCGTGTCAGCTTTTGGCCTAAGGCCAAAATTCCACGGTTTATGCCAAACCCTATTTTGGCCGCGCCTAAACAATGCCAAGTCAGGTCGGCCATGCCACCATGCCCCTGGCTGCTAAAACGGAGGGTTGCAACAACCAACGACTACCCTTTCTTCTGAGATGCAAATCTCAGCCATACAAGATGGCCGCCAAACGCGTGGCAACTTCTGGCCCAATGCCCAAAATCCATGGTTTATGCCAAACCCTAATTTGGCCGCGCCTAAAACGCGCCAATGGCATGCTAAGCATGCCAGCCGTGCCACTGTGCCAAAGGCGTGCCAACCCTGCCACGCCACTTAACCAAAAACACTGCTAAACGGCTCCGCCCAAGCTGCATCATGCGAACTGCTCCAAGCCGCACCATGCCGACGGCTTCATCCAAGCCGCACCATGCCGACGGCTTCATCCAAGCCGCATCATGCCAACGGCTCCAAGCCGCACCATGCCAACAGCTCCATCCAAGCCGCATCACGCCAACGGCTCCAAGCCGCATCACGCCAACGGCTCCGTCCAAGCCGCACCATGCCAGCAACTCGTTCCCAAGCCGCATGATGCCAACTCTTTGGTCACGGTGCCAAACCCTAATTTGGCCACGCCAAGGATCTGGACATGCAGCCATGCCGCTAGCCGCCAACGAAGGTAGCCATAATTGACGTCCGCCCTTCCTCTTAAGATGCAAATCTCGGCCGTCAAAGGTCGCCACCGAATCGGCAAGCCTCTCAATTTCAACTTGCCACACGCAACAACATGCTACACGTTTTCCACGAACACACTCGAGACATCAAAACATGTCACAAACTGGGGGATGCTTATCAGGGTATTGGTCTGGCGGTTTACAACGTCCGGCATGCAATGCGCCTGTTACAAGAAAGTGTCATAAGAGTAAGACGGTTAGTAACGACAAGAAATAATGGTGAAATGTATCCTTCATTATGGAAACATCAATGATAGGTGTTACCCGTTACCATTTCTTCCACTACTCAACCGTTTCACTTCTTACGAGGCCAGGGTACGTTTTGTTACGACTTGTATAAATAGGTCTCACCTGTTTCCACCAAAGAACAAGTTTTAGTCAGGAGCATACAATACTCAGAAATCACTTGTTATTTTTCCAATATGCTAGTGTTTCACTTCCTTATACAAGTCGTCAACTACTCTTCCCGAATCAACTATTCTGGTCTCAACACTCTCTTCGCTTCCCTCCCTAAGACCAACCTTTCTCATTAACTTTGTGACCGAAGCAAGTATGGAACGGTCATTTCTTGGTTTAGGCCAGATTTGTACAAATTGATCTCTCGAATTAAAGTACTCCCTTGCTGTACATTGTTTAGGATTTAGACTCGTTTCTCATCTATACACCCGAAATAACCAAAATCAGCAGAAACTGTTTTCACCCTCAAACAATTGACGACCACAGTGGGGGATCAATCTCTCGGTTACGATATCAATTTCCAGTTCTCAAATTCACTTGTCAGATAGCGAGATGATAGAAGCAGACTAGCCGCTCGGAGATCAACGATCTCTGGAAAAGTTGGGGACTTAAAAACGACTGGGGACTTTCCACAGTCACGGCGGCGCCACCCACAAAACCCAGACTTACCGGGAGATCTATTTTGTTAAGAGATTCTAAAAGCAAGTCTTGTCAGACGAGGTGTATATTCCACTACGTCGAATTTTCACATAGATGATAGAAACTGATAGACATATTATTCCCATGTTTCATTTCATGCTTTCTACTGTCGCACGATGTTCACAGTTCCATGACTTTCCTGGGGTATTTATGCTACTTACAATCATAACCAAGACAACATTATTCTAAAACAATTCACTCCAAAAGAATAATCCAAAACCCTCATGGGTAACAATTACCTACCAATTCAAAAACTAGAAAAATCAAACCATAAACTACGCATTTTTTTTGCCTTTCAAAAAAAAAACCTAAATAAAGAAGTTCAGAAGACAGGGGTACATTCAAGGAAAATCATCTAGTAATGGCTTGCTCTTCTTGGAGAAAGCCTCTTTCGTGCTTTCGAGAGCCGCCCGTTTCAGCTTCAGCTCCCTGGACAACCTCTTGATCTCCGCCTCCTGCTGTACGACCTCATCCACGGAAGGGCCTTCAACCACCGTGGTCTGCAAATTTTCGATCTCAGAGAAACCTTCAACAAACCAGGGAACGTTGAACCCGTGGTCTACGCACACATCATGATGGAACTTCCATCTTGATACCACGTCCTCATAAATGGTATGGCCAGTCACTTTGCATATGTCGTCAATCGAAGATAAAGCTTCCTCCACACGCTTGACCAGCGCAAACCGATCAGTGACCTTTTTGGTTGTGGTGATGTGTCCATACCTTTCGCATATCTTGGTATATAACGTCTCGTATTTGGCTGGCACGCTGAAGGCCCCGATCAACACATGATATGGATAAGGAACCAGGTATGGAGGAATAAATACGGCGCCCGCAACTGAATCAACAACCGATAAAGGATTCTTAACTACAATTGCGCAAGCGGTCACTGGAGTACTCTCCATTGTTTGAGTCGCAACAACACCTTCATCTCGATCGACCTTCGTTTCAAGGTCACCAGGTGCGGCTGCCACGGTTGGAGACAAAGCTGTATCTCCACAAGTCTCCGTCTCAGGGTCGTCTTCAGAAACGGCTTCCCCCTGCTTTATCACGAGTTAAATATTTTCCAAAAGAATAGAGAGAGAGAAGAAGGAAAAACATGTAGGAGGCTCACTGATTCACTTTCAGACACACTGGAAGAAGACTCGGCACTGCTGTCGGAAGAACTATTCTCACCGTCACGAGATTCCAAGCTTTCCTCCTTTAAGGATCTTCTTCACCGTGGGAAGGCTCAGCATTGCCTCCGTCCGCCTCAAGAGATGCCGCTTTCTGAGGACGTGCAAGTTCAGTAAAAGCGTTCACGCTGCTGAGACCCTGAACAAAGCACAAACACAGATGCTCAGAAATGAAACGAAGATATACACAATCCGACTAAATCAGCAAGAAAGCGATACATACCCGAATATTGGAAGAACTGAAGGTCACGTGGTGATTAAAGATTTTTCGTGGTTGTAGTAGTAGTGGTAAGGATGGTTCGAACTCTAAGACTTGTGAAGGTGAAGGATTTTTAGATTTATAAAAATTATATACAAAAATATTGACAAATTGGTAGAGAGGTACTGGGACTAATGATTCGGCCAATCTTCATAACATAGGGCTCAATGATTTATTCTCAACAATAATCGCTCAAAACATAAATTATATGGACTCTTATTTTGCCAAAGTAGATTCTCAAAACATTGATTGTAAATGTTAAGCATGGAACATCAAATCACCTAAGCTAAGCATGACCCATCTAATCAAATAACAACCAATTTAATTAAATCATATTTCAATTAATTTTTAATGCAAAAGTCTTAAAAAGAATTAACAAAATTACCCATGTATGAAGCTCGGCCTCCTCCGTCGTCCCAGTGATGGGTTCTAACTCCGCATATTGGAAACACGCTCAAAGGAATTTTTCATTGCTCAAAAGAGGTGTACAAATGATGAAATGGAGATAATAATGAAAATCGGGTGTTTGCAACGTTTATAATTGTTGCAAACACCGTTACAAAGAACGATAAATGAAAAGTGCTGTAGTATACAGAATACTACGACCCTCAAGTGACAGTCGTTGTTACTGTAGTATGAACAACTGTCTCTGGTTGTCTAATGTTCTTCGTGTTCTTGAGTTGCAGCAGCAGAAATGGTGGCTCTGCAACTCGATTTTTCTTCACTCTGTAGCCTTCAAAGCTTCCCCAAACTCTCGACAGCCCTTCTCTACCAACCCAAGATGCTATTTATACACAACAGGAGGAAGAAATCATTCACAATAACTCGAGAATCATCCTCTTTACTATAGAAAATATTTTTCAATATTTTCTTCTCCTGCCAGTTCACGAGAATCATTTTTACGCTGGAAAGTGCTTCGAAATATCTCCCCATCAATAGTGTATAATCCACAATCAATATCTTTCCTTTACTGCATATATATTTCCCGGAATACAACCAAAAAAATCCCTGTATCTCTTCCTCTGTTTTATGAAAATATTATTTCCTGTTTTGAATCAAACAGCGTGTACAACCCATTTTGATTGATTCCAACATGCATGTTAACTCTGTTAATATCAATCAAATCTTTCCAAAAGATTCCAGCCATTGAATCGATCTCCAGCACGCCCAAAAATCAATTGGTAAATCTGCCAAAGAGAAAAGATATTTTCCCGCCAAAAATCTAAATTCAAATGAAGAAGATGACTGCCCCCTAACCAAACTGGGGGTGCGAATAGCAGTTGCTGTCCTGGGGTGTAAATAGTAAAGAAGGTGCCCCTTAGTAAATGAGTGCCCTTTAACCAATGATGAGAGTCCGAATAACAAATGACCTTCAAGGGTGCCCCTGGCAACTTTTCGAGCTGATTTTTCCAAAAATGTTTATTTCCAAAAATACCTAAAAAAACACACAAACACCAAAATTAGTACAAAATCGAGTGCCAACAATATATAGTATTAAGATCAAATTAGACACAAAAATGTGTCTATCAAATACCCCCAAACTTATTATTTGCTAGTCCTCGAGCAAATTTATTCTTGAAAGGAAAATCATTTGAACCCCTAGGTACCCTAGTGGTGGAGTGTTGTCTCCAGAGGATTTACCAGAGGTGTACCCACAAAACCTTTACTCCAGACCCTAGCTATCTACGCAGAACCTTGGAAAGCACTAAAGAACCTCCTTGGTTGGCATACAATTATTGACTTTAAGAGGAAGAACCCTGATGCGAAATTCCAATTGTTGTACACGAGTTTGCACTCAAGCATACTAAAATTCATATAAGTGACAGAGCTCTACTAAGATAGTTGCACTATGGACATCATATTCGGAGTCAAACTAATCATATGGATAGAAAAAGGAGATGGAAATAGGAAAATGTAGATGGTTTTGATGTTAACCAAATGATCGATGTTTCACATATCTGTCTGAAGGCCACTGCCAGAATGAACCTATCCTAATGGACTGAGATACCGGTCTGACTAATATCAACACAACTGGCATATACAAGGGAACCAGTGGTTAATAACTTAAATCTAGATCAACAAAATAGCAAATACAAGGGAACCAGCAGTTGACTACACAGAACAATAACCATTTTTTTTAACTTAACGACATGAATAGATCTTTTTGATCCAAGCGCATGCTTCTTTTCAGAAGATTACACTATAGTTCCCACGGGTCCTGCATTCCACGCTTGCTTAGGCGACGGAAACAAGGAGAACACACGCATATTGCTATCCAAGTGTTAATACTTATTCCGATTGGTCTAACTGGTCCAGTCTTTTTTTATTTTTTTTAGTAACTCAGTCACTCTAATTCACCCTAGCAGCGGTAACAACTTGAATCGTGTGCCCCACCTAATCACTTAGAGAAACATAGTTTAAAATGAAAAAAAAAGAAATGAAAAGGACTCAACGAGATATGGTGCAACTATCATGTTATTTCTAACACCTGAGCTCTGTGCTTTTATGAATAGACTCTATAGATGTTTCCATCTAATCAGATTGGTTCCTCAACTCCTACAACCAAGATGTTCCCATCCACTTAGATTGGTTAGTGCAAACCTTAATAGGCATAAATTTCTAGGCTATGGAGTTTACTAATTGCAACTAAAAAGTTTCTCCCGTACCCCCAAACTTAAATCTAACATTGTCCTCAATGTTCTAAAGATGAAACTAAAAGCATGAATAAGGAGAAACTGTTACCATTTGAAGCGAAAGAGTTAAGGAAGGATATTACCGTGTTGCATGAGATTGGGTTACCTCCCAAGAAGTGCTAAGTTTAAAGTCTTCAGCCAGACTTAGAAAAGGATTGGTCAACTCGAACCATAAAGTAACAGTCGAAATAATTGTGGGTCTTCAAAACCAAAAAGAGCTGACCATAGGAAACTGCAGTGAACCAAGAAAATGGACAAGAAAAGCATGCCCTTACCTAGTTTCCTGAAAACTATCGCTAACTGCGGTTCAGGTTCAGGTTCTATGAAAAGGTCTAAATAGAATATTTTCATTGGCTGCGTTTCTTCATAGATGGGATCCGAATCACTAGGTATTAGAGTTTGTAAAAACTCAAATACGAACTTAGAATCACGAAGTAATAACCTAAATAATTCCGGATCCTCTAAGTCAATCAGATATGACTTACATAGTTGACCACAGTGAAAGAGGTGGTCTTCCTTAAGAAAATGTGTCGACCCTAATATCCTAAAGTGATTAGGTTTAGTCTCAAAACTTAATAACCGACACATCTTAAGATCAAAACTTCCCACATTTGGTTGAAAAGTTTTTGGTGGGAAAACAAAGTCAATCTTGGTATCATAGCCTGGGTTAACCACATCAACCAGAGGATGGGTTTCTAACAACTGAGCTTCTTTCTGGACATCATTAGGTTCAGGAAAACGTGTATGAAGATAATCTTGTAAGATGGTTGAGGCACAAATGTCAAGTCCTACAGGAGGGTACTTAAGAGTTAAAGCACACGGAGAATGATAATCACCCCCAAACTTAGAGTTTTCTATGTCTCTAGAAAGACTAGTCACAACTTCCCTAATTTCTAGGTCATCAGATTCCTGGAAATGATCAATAGATTCTTCTAAGTTGGGTTCATCCTCACTCATTTCTACGAGTTTATCATCTTCTAAGACTAGTGTTTCTAAATCGCTAGATTCTAAAACAGTATTCTCAGGGTAGACTCTTTCCTCTAAACCATCATCGGTTTTGTAATCATCGTCTAAAACGGGGGTATTTCTAGTCAAATCCTCGTCCTTTTTAATAGGTAAATAATTATTAAAATTATTTGGATTTGAACTAGAAATATCATTATAATCATCATCACCATCCTCCTCCTCCTCATCATCACAATATAATTTTTGATATTCACGAATTCTCAAGCTTTGTTCCCAACTACATGGTCTATGTTTATAATATTTCTCATAGATCGTTAGAGGTGATTCCTCAATAAAAGTTGGAGTATCCATATATCGCTTACCACACATATACTCACCAAGATTCATTTCCGAAGACGTCTCTTGATAACGAGAATTTCTAGATATATATTCTCATAACGTCATCTCAGGTGGCGTCTCCTGAAAAGGATTCATCACCGAGGAAATACAAACTACAAAGGAATTCTACACAATCACAAACAAGGCTGACTCGACCAAATCAAACCTATAAATTCTAGCAAACAAAAAGCATGATGGCTCCACTTAGATTGTTTCTAGACTTGCTTCTATCTCTTGAAGGGGAATTCGTTACAATTTAAGCAAACCCCTTTGGAATCAATCCGAGTCAAAGTAAGTTGAATTGAGGCGAGGGAAGCTCAGTGGAGCTTTGCTACCCAAGGCCTCACCGCTATCACAAGGCGGCGCAATCACACATTCAACTCAAAGAAACCATTATGAACTTCAAGGTGTGCTTAAGAAAGTAACCAATATCCTTCGAATTTTTTTCCTAATAAGCGCGTTACCCTATCGGTCTCGTTCTAGTCAAGTTTTAAGCTTGGGTTCGCGTTAAGTTTCGTTTTCCTAAGGCGGGAAAGAAGGGAGCGGTGATGAAATCCAAACCCTTATCTTGTATTTGCCAGGCCTTGCCCTTTACTAGGAATTTAAAAATAGTCCGATTCGTCCTCAAACAATTATCACCTTAAGGCAGACAGTAACCCGCTTGCAGGAGATTCGCGGGTGTTTCGATTGGACTTACCTCCCGTACCAGACGGGCGATGAACCGTTGTCGTCGACTCGGGCCACGACTCCTATGCCGTGTACGAACCCGAGGGGCCGAGACGATATAGTAATCGTCGTCCTTCCCTGCAAACAGTTTGTATTTAAGGGTACCCTTCCGTAGGGTTTAAAAAAATAAATAAAAATAATGTCCCGATTGTCCAGTCCAAAGAAAAGAAAAATAAAATAAAATAATAATAATAATAATAATAATAATTACAAAAAAAAATGGAAAGTCTCTTAAAAAAATAAAAAATAATTCTCTTTTTTTTTTTCTTTTTCTTTCTTTCTTTTTTTTTTTGCTTTGTCTTTTTTCCTTCTCTTTTAGCTTTAAGCTTTGATTCCAAGGTCTTTAGTATCCAACTTCAAACGTGTAATACAAAGACATACCAAAGAGACGTATAAAGAACAAATGGAATAATAAAAAAAATAAAATAATAAAAACCTAAAAATTCTACCTAAACACAAATCCGCGTCGGCGACGCCAAAATGATTAAAGATTTTTCATGGGGGTTGTAGTAATGAGGTTCAAACTCTCGGACTTGTGAAGGATAATTTTTTTAGAAAATAAATATATGTACAAATATTGACAAATTGGTAGAGAGTTACTGGGACTAAGGACTTGGCCAATTCTCATGCATATGGTACATTTTATTTATCCTTAACAATTATCGCTCAAAACATAAAATGTAAGGACTCTTATTTTGCCAATATAGATTCTCAGAATATTAGTTATAAATCGTAAGCATGGGACATCAAACATTTAAGCAAGCATGCCGCATCAAATAAAATGATAACTAATTAATCAAAATCATTTTTCAATTTTAAATCAATGCAAAAGTCATAAAAAGAATAAATTAAATTTACCATAATGACGAAAATCGCCTCCTCCGTTGTCCCAATGTTGGGTTTAGCTCATCATGGTGAAATACCTCTCAAATTATTTTATTAAGCTCAATTGGTGTTTACAATAAAGAGAAGAAGGGAAAATGGTGTGAAACTGTAATCTGCGACGCACAAAAGGCGTCCAGAATAAACGATAAAATCTAACTGCTATGGTCGCTATGATTCTAAGACCCACACCTATGACCCACGAGCCGCTGTCGTTGTCACTGTTGAAGAACGACGGTTTCTGAGAGTCTGTTCTTCGTGTTCTTCATCTTCATCAGCAGCATAAAACAGCAGCAGGAAGCTTGCTGTTCATGGTGATTTCTTGCTCCTCAGTTCTCCTCAAGACCCCAAACTCTCGACAGCCCTTCTCTACCAACCCAAAATGCTATTTATATACAACAGGAGGAAGAAATAATTCACAATAACTCGAGAATCATCCTCTTTACTATAGAAAATAATTTCAATATTTTCTTCTCCTGCCAGTTCACGAGAATCATTTTTACGCTGGAAAGTGCTTCAAAATATCTCCCCATCAATAATGTATAATCCACAATCAATATCTTGCCTTTACTGCATATATATTTCCCGGAATACAACCAAAAAAAATCCCTGTATCTCTTCCTCTGTTTATGAAAATATTATTTCCTGTTTTGAATCAAACAGCGTGTAGAACCCATTTTGATTGATTCCAACATGCATGTTAACTCTGTTAATATCAATCAAATCTTTCCAAAAGATTCCAGCCATTGAATCGATCTCCAGCACGCCCAAAAATCAATTGGTAAATCTGCCAAAGAGAAAAGATATTTTCCCGCCAAAAATCTAAATTCAAATGAAGAAGATGACTGCCCCCTAACCAAACTGGGGGTGCGAATAGCAGTTGCTGTCCTGGGGTGTAAATAGTAAAGAAGGTTCCCCTTAGTAAATGAGTGCCCCTTAACCAATGATGAGAGTCAGAATAACAAATGACCTTCAAGGGTGCCCCTGGCAACTTTTCGAGCTGATTTTTCCAAAAATGTTTATTTCCAAAAAATACCTAAAAAAACACACAAAACACCAAAATTAGTACAAAATTGAGTGCCAACAATATATAGTATTGAGATCAAATTAGACGCAAAAATGTCTCTATCACGTGGGCCGCCGAATCTGACCGAAAACCGCCTGCACGATATTTTGACCTTCTCTACCGCCTTTGGGGACTGTCCAGTCCGGGCTAAGGGACTTTCCTTTAGTCGAAGAGGGATCCCTCAGCAGTGGATGCTCAGCTAAAACCGCAGGGGAAGGCTTACCACGACGGTTTTCTACCACATCATTCACAAATCCATGGATGGGGAGAAACTCATCCTGCCAGAACATGTTGTACTTGTAGGTCGTCGATGGATTTCGTTCCGAGAGCAGAAACGGGAGACTCTTATCTGGCATAAGAATACTAGCATCAAGAGAGGCTGGCAACGAATCTTCTGGAGCAACCGGCTGATGATTGAGTCGGACCCCCTGGTCAAATCCCATATGCCGAGCCTCCCTATCGATATTATAAGAGACTTCCTTGCAAGATCCTCGAAAAAAAGACTGTACATAACCAGGCGTGCACCTTCGCATGAACAATACCTCTCCAGCGCTCATATTCTTTTCGTCAGAGAGAAAATACATGTTCGTAGCAGGAGCAAAAGTGTCAACCTGAACTATGGATGCATGCATCGGAGCCCATGGACGAAATTTGACCGCATGCGAGTTGTCGAGGAATTCAACCAGGTTTGAACCGGCTTTTGGACGCCTGTTCAACCAACGAAGTATCCTGGAACCACCACAAGAATCGGGAAGTGAAACCAACGGTTTGGCAGCGTATCTCTCGAAATACTCCCATAACCATGCCTGGAGAAAAGCGGCATGGACATACGAGTCCACTTTCATGTAACCGTTCGAAGCGCACATGTCCGCAACCAGATGATCCAAGTGTGTGTATGATGTAGTTTTGAAAGTGGTAAATAAAGTTCGTTCAACTCGGACTTGATAAGACTGGATTTAAGACTTAAAAATAAAAACAAAGAAAATATATATACAAAAGTTGTCACGATATCGAGAGAAACTGGGACTCAGGATTCGACCAAATTCCATTCATGTAATTCAAATAATAATTCTAGACATTTATAGCTCCAAAGATAACAATTATAGACTCTGTTCTTTGCCAAAAGTAGATTTTTGAAAAGCAATGACTGTAAATCGAGAGCATGGGATATCAAAAGACTTAACCTAAGCATAACCCATCAATTTAAATCACAACCATTCAATAAAACCATAAAACATTTATTAATCAATGCAAAAAGTCATAAAAGAATTATTAAAATTACCACATGCGTGAAATATGGCTTCCTCCATAATCCCAGTTTTGGGGTTTAGCTCCTCATATTAATCATGATCTCAAAATACATGTATAAATCTCAAAAGTTGATTAAAAGGGAGTAAAACGATTGAACAGAAAAATCGCAACAGAAATAACTGTTGCAAAGGCGTTGTTCAGCTGTTACAAGAGGAACGATATATATGAAGTGTTGTTGAGACTGCAGCTACGACCCCCACCCTTTTTCTTAAACACTGTTGATGAACGACTGTCTTCGGACGTCCGTTCTTCGTGTTCTTCAGCTTCTTCCTGCTGCTGCTACAACTTTCTCTGCAGCGTTATTTCTTCGTCCCTGAGCTTCCCCTAAGATACGTATAGACCCCCAACTCCTCGAATCCCTTCTATGAACTCTCATCAACTTATATATAGCCAACAGAGCGATTTAATCTCCCCAAAACTTCTCGAAATCTCTTCTTTTATTTTCTTGGCAGTTACGACAATAATCTCTTCCCAAAATTGTTACACGCGTTTCTGAGCTTTCCAACTTATCTCAAACTCTTCCTTAGATAGATATGTATCTTTGGGAAGAGTTTCTTGCCTTTAGTCTTCATAGAATTCCAAAAATAAGTCATACAGAGACCCGTGCAAAACATGACTTCTATTTTTTTTCCGGCTATTCTCGCCAATTTGGGTTCAAACAAAAGACTTCACCAGGCCTGTTTAGGCCTAGGGAGTAAACCCAATCAATTTCAGCCATTGAATCACTCTGGAAATCGATGGAATTCAATCCCCAACTCTGCCAGTTGCATGCATATTTTTTCCGCCAAAAACTATAAAACTTGATTCATCTCATGCGGATTGTCTAGCCAATTCTGGGCAAAAATAAGACCATTACCAGCCATGTTTAGCCAAGAGGAACAAACTCTTTTGATTTCAGCCATTGAATCTCCCTAGAACACCTTCAATTCTTCAACCCTAATTTTGTTCTTATTTTCCCTCCAAAATTCAAATTTCAAATGAAGAAGATGACCTCCCCTTATCCAGCAGTGGTTTCCCTTTATCAGCTTCCTGAAAATGGATGCCCCTTAGTAATTAGGCTACCCCTTATTAATTGGTCACCCCTTATCCATTTGAGGGGTCCGAATAGCAAGTGTCCTCCGGGGGTGCCCCGCGCAACTTTTCGAGCCGATTTCGCCGCAAAAGCTTATTTCTCCAAAAACACCTACAAAGACACAAAAAGCCATAATAAATACAAATTCGAGCACTAACAATATATACAATTGAGATCATATTAGACACATAAATGTGTCCATCAAATACCCCCAAACTTATTATTTGCTCGTCCTCAAGTAAATTAAATAAAATAAAATCCTAACTCACTGTCGCAAGCATCGTCGATTGCATTTAGCGTATGCATTAATCCTTTAAACCCCTAGGTGGCCCTAGTGGCCGAGTTATAGTCTCGGGAGGGCTTACAAGATATATACCCACAAAACCTTTACTCCAGACCCTAACTATCTACGCATAACCTTGGAAGGCACTAAAGAATCTCCTTGGTTGACATACTTATTGACTATAAGAGGAAGTACCCTAATGCGAAATTCCAATTGTTGTACATGAGTTTGCACTCAAGCATACTGAAATTCATATAAAGTGACAGAGCTCTACTCAGATAGTCACACTATGGACATCAATATCCGGAGTCAAAACTAATCACATGGATAGATCAAGAAGATGGATATAGAGAAAAACATAGATGGTTTTGATGTTTACTAAGTGAACGGCGTTTCCCATATCTGTCTGAAGGCCTCCGCCAAAATGAACCTATCCTAATGGATTGAGGTACTAGTCTGACTAATATCAACACACTGGCATATACAAGGATACCAGTGGTCGATAACCTAACTCTAGGTCAACACAACTGGCATATACAAGGGTACCAGTGGTCGACTTTATTGAATTTATTCCCTTTTGGTCAAATGGTCTGGTCTCAATTTTATTTTTTTCATCTCTTTTTTTTCAACTCTTTTTTTTTCAACTCTTTTTTTTCAACTTCTTTTTTTTTTCATGGTATCTCAATCACTCTAATTCACCCCAGCATTGGTAACAACTTGAATCGTGAGCCCCACCAAATCACTTAGAAACATATTTAAAAAAATAAATAAAAACAGAAGTGAAAAGGACTCAACGAGATATCGCGAAACTACCATGTTATTTCTAACACCTGAGCTCTGTGCTTTTATGAATAGACTCTTTAGATGGTGCCATCTAATCAGATTGGTTCCTCAACTCCTACAATCAAAATGCTTCCATCCACTTAGATTGGTTAGTTCCATCCTTAATAGGAATAAATTTCTAGGCTCTGGAGTTTATTTATTGCAACTAAAAAGTTTTTCCCATACCCCCAAACTTAAATATAACATTGTCCTCAATGTTCTAAAGATAAAATTAAAAGCATGAACAAGGAGAAATTGTTACCATTTGAAGCAAAAGAGATAAGGAAAGATATTACCGTGTTGCATGAGATTGGGTTACCTCCCAAGAAGTGCTAAGTTTAACGTCTTCAGCCAGACATAAGAAAGGATTAATCACCTCGTATCATAAAGTAATAGCCGAAATATCTGTGGGTCATCAAAACCAAATAGAGCTATCACAAGTAAAAGGAATCTGCAACATGCCAAGAAAATTAACAAATAAAGCGCACCCTTGTCTAGTTTCATGTTTAAGACAACTACATCTAGCTGTGGTTCAGGTTCAGGCTCTATGAAAGGGTCTAGATAAAATATTTTCGTGCGCTGGAATTCCTCAAAGCTAAGGTTCGGTGCAGGTATTAGAGTCTGGAAAAACTCAAGTAAAAACTTAGAAGCACATAATAATAACCTGAATAATTGTGGATCCTTAAAGTCAATCAGTTTTGACTGACACGGCTGACCACAATGAGAGTGGTGGTCTTCCTGAAACAAATGTGTCGACCCTCATTTCCTAAAGTAATTAGGTTTAGTCTCAAACTTAATAATTGACACATATGAAACTTATACATTCCCACAATTGGTCGAAAAATATTTGGTGGGAAAACAAAGTCAATTTGGATATCACAGCCTAGGTAAACCACATCAACCATAGGATGGGTTTCTAACAACTGAACTTCCTTATGGACATCACTAGGTTCAAGAAAACGTGTATGAAGATAATATTGTAAAATGGTTGAGGCACATATGTCAAGTCCCAAGTGAGGGACCTTTCTAATAGTTAAAGCACATGGAGAATGATAATCACCCCCAAACTTAGAGTTTTCACTGTCTCTAGAAAGACTAGTCACAACTTCCCTAATTTCAAGGTCATATCATTCCTGAAAATGGTCAATTGATTCTTCTAAGTCAGGTTCATCCTCACTCATCTCTACGAGTTCACTTTCTTTGTCTAAGACTAATGTTTCTAAATCGCTAGACTCTAAAACAATATTCTCAGAAAAAACTCGTTCCTCTAAACCATTATCGACTTTGTAATCAAAAGGAAATACTACATCATCTAAAGAAGTGGTATCTCTAATCAAATCCTCGTCCTTTTGAATAGGTGAATAATCATTAAAATTATCGGGATCTGAACCAAAAATAACACTATCATCATAAAGTTCATTTGGAGTAACAAATTCCTGATCATTATGCCTACATATTTCAAATTCTTCATCAACACTATCATCGTCATAATCATCATTATAATAGCATGAAAATGGTTGAACCTCATCTAAAGTAGTGTTACCAATCCTATCCTCGTCATCTTGATTATGCAAGTAACTATCCTCATTTTCAAGGGTACTATTGGAAACATTGTATTGGAAATTTCGAGCAATTCTTTCGCTCGTCTCAGCTATCACCTTGAAGGATTCCTCTATAGAAAGTTCTCTTTCGTCATGAACTAAGTTGTTCATCTCAGATAACTTACGTGTCGACTCCTCTAATTTCCCGAGGGACTCTTCTAAAGGAGAAATATTAGAATTTTGCTTGTACGACCGATGCGTGTGTGGATAGTAATTGGGATCATCAAGGTATGAGCCATAACCTTGAAAAGGCTGATGTTCCCAACCACTATTCACATTATGGTCAAAGTAGTAACATCCATTTTGAAACTCAGTCGGATATTCGTTGTATTAGCTCTTGTAATACCAGTTTGACATTCTATTGCAGGGTTGTGAGTTGTCACACAAAATAAAACCCATTGACAGGGGATTCGTGGGTGGATAGAGTCTTACCTCCCGTACCAGACGGGCGATGAACCGTTGAAGTCGACTCAGGCCACCGACTCTGATGTCAGTGTACGAACCCGAGGGGCCGAGACAGTATCGTAATTGTCGTTCTTCCCTGCAAACAGTTTATATTTAATCTTAACCCTTCCGTAGGGTTTTAAAAAATAATGTCCAGTCCAAAAATAAAGTCCAAAAAGTGTCCAAAAATAAAAAGAAAAATTACAAAAACTAAAACCCTATTTACAGTTTCTAAAAATAAAACAAAATAACTATATACAAAATATTCTTCTTCACTCCTTTTGGATTCCTCTTTTCTTTCTTTCTTTGGCGATGCTTCCTTTTATAGCACTTTTTCTTTCCTTGTAGCTTCGCTCGAAATCTGAAAGAATCAAAAAAATACCAAAGGCGTAAAAGAGAAAAAAAATTCTAAAAGAAATAAAATAAATCTAAAACCTAAAACCTAATACAAATCCGCGTCAGCGGCGCCAAAAATTGATGTAGTTTTGAAAGTGGTAAATAAAGTTCGTTCAACTCGGACTTGATAAGACTGGATTTAAGACTTAAAAATAAAAACAAAGAAAATATATATACAAAAGTTGTCACGATATCGAGAGAAACTGGGACTCAGGATTCGACCAAATTCTATTCATGTGATTCAAATAATAATTCTAGACATTTATAGCTCCAAAGATAACAATTATAGACTCTGTTCTTTGCCAAAAGTAGATTTTTGAAAAGCAATGACTGTAAATCGAGAGCATGGGATATCAAAATACTTAACCTAAGCATAACCCATCAATTGAAATCACAACCATTCAATAAAACCATAAAACAATTATTAATCAATGCAAAAAGTCATAAAAGAATTATTAAAATTACCACATGCGTGAAATAGGGATTCCTCCATCATCTCAGTTTTGGGGTTTAGCTCCTCATATTAACCATGATCTCAAAATACATGTATAAAGCTCAAAAGTTGGTTAAAAGGGAGTAAAACAATTGAACAGAAAAATCGCAACAAAAATAAATGTTGCAAAGGCGCTGTTCAGCTGTTACAAGAGGAACGATATATATGAAGTGTTGTTGAGACTGCAGCTACGACCCCCACCCTTTTTCTTAAACACTGTTGATGAACGACTGTCTTCGGACGTCCGTTCTTCGTGTTCTTCAGCTTCTTCTTGCTGCTGCTACAACTTTCTCTGCAGCGTTATTTCTTCGTCCCTGAGCTTCCCCTAAGATACGTATAGACCCCCAACTCCTCGAATCCCTTCTATGAACTCTCATCAACTTATATATAGCCAACAGAGCGATTTAATCTCCCCAAAACTTCTCGAAATCTCTTCTTTTATTTTCTTGGCAGTTACGACAATAATCTCTTCCCAAAATTGTTACACGCGTTTCTGAGCTTTCCAACTTATCTCAAACTCTTCCTTAGATAGATATGTATCTTTGGGAAGAGTTTCTTGCCTTTAGTCTTCATAGAATTCCAAAAATAAGTCATACAGAGACCCGTGCAAAACATGACTTCTATTTTTTTTCCGGCTATTCTCGCCAATTTGGGTTCAAACAAAAGACTTCACCAGGCCTGTTTAGGCCTAGGGAGTAAACCCAATCAATTTCAGCCATTGAATCACTCTGGAAATCGATGGAATTCAATCCCCAACTCTGCCAGTTGCATGCATATTTTTTCCGCCAAAAACTATAAAACTTGATTCATCTCATGCGGATTGTCTAGCCAATTCTGGGCAAAAATAAGACCATTACCAGCCATGTTTAGCCAAGAGGAACAAACTCTTTTGATTTCAGCCATTGAATCTCCCTAGAACACCTTCAATTCTTCAACCCTAATTTTGTTCTTATTTTCCCTCCAAAATTCAAATTTCAAATGAAGAAGATGACCTCCCCTTATCCAGCAGTGGTTTCCCTTTATCAGCTTCCTGAAAATGGATACCCCTTAGTAATTAGGCTATCCCTTAGTAATTGGTCACCCCTTATCCATTTGAGGGGTCCGAATAGTAAGTGTCCTCCGGGGGTGCCCCGCGCAACTTTTCGAGCCGATTTCGCCGCAAAAGCTTATTTCTCCAAAAACACCTACAAAGACACAAAAAGACATAATAAATAGAAATTCGAGCACTAACAATATATACGATTAAGATCATATTAGACACATAAATGTGTCCATCAGTGTACAGAGAACCGAGAAACAAACCACCAATGGGGAGAACGACACCTTTTGCTAATTTTATGGCGAACTTGATAAGTTCCTGTTGTTGATGGTGGTTTTTAGCCTAGGGTTAAAATCATAAAACCGCACATATGGCATGACATCATTATGACCATTAGCGCATTTATTAAATTAATCAGCATCCTTACGTAAGAATTAACGGGGTACCTTTTTTTTTACGGGTCAGGTTCCACGGAAGATCCCTTAACACTAACTGACATCACCTATACCAAACCCTAAAATTCTCATGCTACCGCGCAAGGCATGCCAACCATGCCAGCCGCACCACTGTGCCAATGGAAAACCGTGCCAGCCACATCCCCGCGCCAAGGCATGCCAACCATGCTAGTCGCACCACTGTGCCAATGGAAAACCGTGCCAGCCACATCCCCGCGCCAAGGCATGTCAACCATGCCAGCCACACCACTATGCCAATGGCAAACCGTGCCAGCCACATCCCCGCGCCAAGGCATGTCAACCATGCCAACCGCACCACTGTGCCAATGGAAAACCGTGCCAGCCACATCTCCGCGCCAAGGCATGCCAACCATGCTAGCCGCACCACTTTGCCAATGGAAATCCGTTCCAGCCACATCCATGCGCCAACGACATGCCAAACTCTTGGCCCCACATGCCAAGCCAAACCACACCTTGCCTTGTCCCTAACCATGGTAGCCGCACCATACGCCAACGGCATGCAAAACCCTTGGCCCCACATGCCAATCCAAACCGCACCTTGCCTTGGCCCTAGCCATGGTAGTCGCACCATACGCCAACGGCATGCCAAACCCTTGGCCCCACATGCTAAGCCAAACACACCTTGTCTTGGCCCTATCCATGCTAGCCGCACCATGTTCCAAACGACATGCTAAACCCTTGGCCTCTCATTCCATGCCAAACCGCACCTTGCCTTGGCCCTTAGCCATGCTAGCCGCACCATGCGCCAACGGCACGCCAAACCCTTGACCCCACATGCCAAGCCAAACCGCACCTTGCCTTGGCCCTAGCCTTGGTAGCCGCACCATACGCCAACGGCATGCCAAACCCTTGGCCCCACATGCCAAGACAAACCTCACCTTGCCTTGGCCCCTAGCCAACCTAGCCGCGCCACCATGCTGGCCTTCCCTGTGCGACTACCAAAAATGAAGGCGTGCGACAATCAACGGTCGCCCTTCAATCCCAGGATTGAATCCTAGCTATCCAAGGTTACTAGACAACACATGGTAACCCTTGGCCCGAAACCCTAGTTTGGCCACGCCAAACCGCGCCAAGGCATGCCATGCCAATGACATGCTAACCTAGCCGCACCACCATGCTGGCCTTCCCTATGCGGCTAATAAAACGAAGGCGTGCGGCAATCAACGGTCTCCCTTCAATCCCAGGATCGAATCCTAACCATCCAAGATTACCAGACAACGCATGGTAACCTTTGCCCGGAAACCCTAGTTTGGCCACGCCAAACCGCACCAAGGCGTGACTGAACAAGTTACCTTCCCGGATCTGGGAAGGATGTACCAACGGGACAATGAACATCCAAACGATTTTGTTAAGAGATTCAGGGTTCAGGCACTAGACTGTCACGACCCAAACGTAACCGAGCAACAGTTGTTGAATTCATGCATCAATGGTATGAATCCCATTTACCGCGCCTTGCTGGAGAATCTACGTTTTCAGACATTCTCTGAGCTCCATGAAGCTGCCAGACGATCAGCAACGACAACACCAACATTATTTGAGAGAGCTAGACCATCCAGAGCCGAAGACGTACGCGAAACTCGCAGCATTAGACGCCTCATCAACAAACCGTACAACGCCGGTCCCTCCTCTGTGAGTGTAGTAAACGAGGGAGGAAAATGGAAAGCTCCAACTGCGGACCAGCAACCTAAACGCGAAACACCATCAATACGAGTAACTCCGCCACGGAAGGCCTCCGCTAAAACTCCCGTACATCATCGTGAAGCTGAAGGAAATACCCTGGATTTCCCGTTTCCCATCAAGGAGGTGATCGATATCTTAGAAGCATGGATTCAAGATGATGTTATCAGACTACCATCTCCCAGACGCCCATCAACTGAGGCCAAGATGGCAAACCCCAAATACTGCCACTACCACCGATTTGTTAGCCACCCAACCAGTGATTGCAACAGACTGAAACATATCTTCAAAGAAAAGATAGAAGCAGGGGAACTTCAACTAGGAAATGAAGGAGTACATTGAGACCCACTTCCAGTGAGGAATTGTGGGATCTCCGGGGACTCCGTACATGAGACTGTGTGATATATGATATAACACGTGTGCGAAATCCTTTACCTTTCCAAGGTGCAGCGTCAAGACATCTTCACGGCTCTCAATCGTGTCATGTCAGGAAAATGACTTTTTCCCTCCGCGGAAACCACCCCGAAGGCCCATGCTCTCCCAGCGGACGGATTCAAAAAAGACGACTGGGTACTGCTGACCACGTCCTATTTAAGAGATATGTAATTCGACAACATGTTAATCGACACAGCCTCTGACTTCAACATCGTTACTTTCAAGACTCTGAAAGCCGCGGGATTTACGAAACAAGAAGCTACCCATTCCCCGTCCGTGATTAAGAGACTAGGAGGAGAAGCATTGAACGCTCGTGGCTACGTTAACCTCGAGATCAAGGTGGGAGATGCTATAACGCGTAGCAAATTCAATATTGTCAAAGAACTGGGATATGACATGATATTGGGACGCCTGTGGATAATCTCCAACAAGGCGAAATTGGGAACATCCCCTCTCCCCATGTTGACACCCGAAAGAATCTCCAAAAAACCATCCCACTTGCTTCCACATCGACAAGTTGCCGACGGAACCTGGGCACTTGGGGATGACCTGTTGGTGCTACCTCAAAGATTCCAAACACAAGTAAGTTTGGCCGAACAATCTTCTTTACAACCAGTCGTTTCTTCCCCTTTTCCCTCATGGGGACTCCGCACGATTACTGGCACGGACGCTGTCAAGAGATGCGAGTAGGGCGCGGGGCCATTCAAACGCTTTGCAAAGAATTTGGAATCTACCATTGAAACCGACGAGACCAAGACTCAAACAGTTGCACAACGCCCGAACTCATTCCAAATCGGGGATATGGTGGTCAAAGTGAACTCGTTTCAAGTCGTGGAGATGACGGTGAAGATGGATGCCCGGACCGATTCACCAAGGGAAAAAAAAAGACGAACCGTATCTGGTGGCAGACGTCCTTTTGGGAGGCTATTGCAAGATCATCAACACAAACAAGATGGGAGGCGTGATAATTCACCCGCGATGGCTCAAGCTCTTCAATCCCTAAAAAACTGTACCACTCTCTTCCAACACTCTCCCTTTAGTATTTTCTTCAGTGATTTCTCCTTGATATCTGTATTTCCCGAAGATGAATACACCGCTTGTATTCTTCTTTAGGTTTTCGTTTTATTCAAAGGGCATACATTTCTTTCCGATTCGCCAAATCTCAGAAAATATGACAAACAAATTTTAAATCAATAAGAAGCCATTAACCATCCAATCACAACCAGAAACACCAACTCATTCTAAGAGAAGGCTTGCGTCTTTCAAAAATGAGAAATTTTATTCAAAGACAGAAACCGCAATTGGTCGCTGCGAACACAAAAAAAGAAGAGAGGGGGAAGTCTGCAAAACATCAAGACAACTATACGAATAATAGAAACAACGAAGAAGAGGAAGCTAATGAATCGCTGACGCCTCGGTCAGATCTCTTTCAAACACTTTCCACAACAATCTTACGGACAACAAAGGTTCCATCCGGAAGCCACATCAACCACAACAGCCTCAACGTCCCACCCAAAAGTCGTCTCCACAACAACATCATCTGTCTCTTTGTCGATATTTGTCTCGGCATCCAACCCAGCATATGCCACCACAACTTCTCCAACGCCACCGACAACAGTTCTGCCGCCTTCCCCAAAAATTGTTTCAGTCTCATCAACCGTGACATCGTCATCTTCCTCGGAAGTCTTCTCAGCGACCTTTCGAGTAGAATTTTCCGATCCATTAGAACCAAGGGTTATGACATCGTCCTGGACAGGGGAGCTACATTGGTTTTCCCCCTAAAAGTTTCACTAGCTCGGTTTTCTGCCATTTTGACTGACAAGCGAACCGTCCCGCCCTAACAGTGGATCGTGAAGAGGTTTTGTTGCACAAAATCCTCTCAACGCGCTGGGATGCTTCGCCGCCTTCTCGTTCTTCCTCCAGAGGTATGTCTCGAATGATTTCGTCAAATTCACGAAACAAAGATTTAATTCTATTCACTGCCTCCCCATGGGAAGAAGACTGGTATCCGTCGGCTCTAAAGTTTTCCCCCGAAAAATGGGAGACATTTCTATCACCGGATGATCCCATTATCCGCTGCAAAACCTGAAAAGAGATAGAGGATAAACACGATTTCAAAACGATCTGTGCAAGTGAAGGATTCGAAATCATCCCTTATAATCAGCAGAGTGATGAAGTCCCGAAAAGGAAAGCCTCCTACTAACCGCGGATTGAGGGGTGACATCAGATTCCAATAAAACCATTTTCTGCTAGCGAACAATAAGGGAATGCATGGACGCGGGAGGTAAATTAGGGTTTCATGAGAAAACGTGGAAGCACATGTTCAAAACACACCAAGCCGTCCGCATGTTTTGCCTCTCCAAGCCATCTGCGCATGCTTTGCCCCGCCAAACCGTGTCATGCATTGCACAGCCGTCCGCACATGCTTTGCCTCTCCAAGCCTTCCGCGCATGCTTTGCCTCTCCAAAGACCGCGCCATTACCTTGGCCCCCGCATGTCGAGCCGCCCGCACCGTGACTTGCCGGTACCAGCAAACTCGCCGGGCAGCATTACGATGTCCCCTAACCCCGCCAAGGAGATGCACAGCCAGATCAGGCCAAAAGTTTTCATCTCACCACATCACGGTCTGCATCACTAGTAGAATTTATGCAAGGCCGCCAACACGGGAAGCACAAACTCTCTTTACCTCTTTAAAAGGTTAGTCGGACTTTTCTGACCATCTTATCACGACTTGTTTCGATTTCTTGTCCTAGCCTGGAACTATCTAATGCTTACCTCGCAACGACGCTCCCGTTCCAAGCTAAGCAGGGGAATTAATATTGATGGTGGTTTTTAGCCTAGGGTTAAAATCGTAAAACCGCACATCTAGCATGACATCAATATGACGATTAGCACATTTATTAAATTAATCAGCATGCTTACGTAAGAATTACCGGGGTACCTTTTTTTTTCACGGGTCAGGTTCCACGGCAGAACCCTTAACACTAACTGACATCACCTATACCAAACCCTAAAATTCTCATGCTACCGCGCAAGGCATGCCAACCATGCCAGCCGCGCCACTGTGCCAATGGAAAACCGTGCCGGCCACATCCCTGCGCCAAGGCATGCCAACCATGCCATCCGCACCACTGTGCCAATGGAAAACCGTGCCGGCCACATCTCCGCGCCAAGGCATGCCAACCATGCCAGCCGCACCACTGTGCCAATGGCAAACCCTTCCAGCCACATCCCCACGCCAAGGCAAGTCAACCATGCCAGCCGCACCACTGTGCCAATGGCAAACCATGTCAGCCACATCATCGTGCCAAGGCATGTCAACCATGCCAGCCGCACCACTGTGCCAATGGAAAACCGTTCCAGCCACATCTCCGCGCCAAGGCATGCCAACCATGCCAGCCGCACCAGTTTTCCAATGGCAAATCGTGCCAGCCACATCCATGCGCCAACGACATGCCAAACCCTTGGCGCCACATGCCAAGCCAAACCGCACCTTGCCTTCGCCCTATCCATGGTAGTCGCACCATACGCCAACGACATGCCAAACCCTTGGCCCCACATGCCAAGCCAAACACACCTTGCCTTGGCCCTAGCCATGCTAGCCGCACAATGTTCCAAACGGCATGCCAAACCCTTGGCCCCTCATGCCAAGCCAAACCGCACCTTGCCTTGGCCCTTAGCCATGCTAGCCGCACTATGCGCCAACGACATGCCAAACCCTTGGCCCCACATGCCAAGCCAAACCGCACATTTCCTTGGCCCTATCCATGGTAGCCACACTATCCGCCAATGGCATGCCAAACCCTTGGCCCTATATGCCAAGCCAAACCGCACCTTACCTTGGCCCTAGACATGGTAGTCGTATCATCCTCCAATGGCATGCCAAACCCTTGGCCCCACATACCAAGCCAAACCGCACCTTGCCTTGGCCCCTAGCCGCACCACCATGGTGGCCTTCCCTATGCGACTACTAAAACGAAGGCGTGCGACAATCAACTGTCGCCCTTCAATCTCAGGATCGAATCCTAGCCATCCAAGGTTACCAGACAACGCACGGTAACCTTTGGCCCGAAACCCTAGTTTGGCCACGCCAAACCGCGCCAAGGCATGCCATGCAAATTTCATGCCAACCTAGCCGCGCCACCATGCTGGCCTTCCCTATGCGGCTACTGAAACGAAGGCGTGCGACAATCAACGGTCGTCCTTTAATCCCAGGATCGAATCCTAGCCATCCAAGGTTACCAGACAACGCATGGTAACCTTTGGCCCGAAACCCTAATTCGGCCGCGCCAAAACCGCGCCAAGGCATGCCAACCTAGCCGCGCCACCATGCTGGCCTTCCCTATGTGGCTACTAAAACGAAGGCGTGCGACAATCAACGGTGCCCCTTCAATCCTATGAGAAAATCATATCCATCCAAGGTTACCAGACAACGCATGGTAACCTTTGGCCCGAAACCCTAATTTGGCCGCGCCAAGGCATGCCATGCCAATGGCATGCCAACCTAGCCGCGCCACTATGCTGGCCTTCCCTATGTTGCTACCAAAAACGAAGGCGTGCAACAATCAACGGTCTCCCTTCAATCCCAGGATCGAATCCTAGCCATCTAAGGTTACCAGGAAATGCATGGTAACCTTTGGCGCGAAACCCTAGTTTGGCCACGCCAAACCGCGCCAAGGCATGCCAACCTAGCCGCGCCACCATGCCGGCCTTCCCTATGCGGCTACTAAAACGAAGGCGTGCGACAATCAACGGTCGCCCATCAATCCCAGATTCGAATCCTAGCCATCCAAGGTTACCAGACAACGCATGGTAACCTTTGGCCCGAAACCCTAGTTTGGCCACGCCAAACCGCGCCAAGGCATGCCAACCTAGCAGCACCACCATGTTAGCCTTCCCTATGCGGCTACTAAAACGAAGACGTGCGACGATCAACGGTTTCTCTTCAATCCCAGGATCGAATCCTAGCCATCCAGCCTGAAACCCTAGTTTGGCCAAACCAAACCGAGCCAAGGCATGCCATGCCAATGGCATGCCAACCTAGCTGCGCCACCATGCTGTCCTTCCCTATGCGGCTACTAAAACGAAAGTATGCGACAATCAACGGTCTCCCTTCAATCCCAGGATCGAATCCTAGCCATCCAAGGTTACCAGACAGCGCATGGTAACCTTTGGCCCGAAACCCTAGTTTAGCCACGCCAAACCGCGCCAAGGTATGCCGTGCCAATGGCATGCCAACCTAGCCGCGCCACCATACTGGCCTTCCCTATGCGGATACTAAAACGAAGGCGTGCAACAATCAACGGTCGCCCTTCAATCCTAAGAGCAAATCCTAGCCATCCAAGGTTACCAGATAATGCATGGTATCCTTTGGCCCGAAACCCTAATTTGGCCGCGCTAAAACCGCGCCAAGGCATGGCATGCCAACCTAGCCGCGGCACCATGCTGGCCTTCCCTATGCGGCTACCAAAAACGAAGGCGTGCGACAATCAACGGTCTCCCTTCAATCCCAGGATCGAATCCTATCCATCCAAGGTTACCAGACAACACATGGTAACCTTTGGCCCGAAACCCTAATTTGGCCGCGCCAAAACCTCGCCAAGGCATGCGATGCCAACCTAGCCGCGCCACCATACTGGCCTTCCCTATGCGGCTACCAAAAACGAAGGCGTGAGACAATCAATGGTCTCCCTTCAATCCCAGGATCGAATCCTATCCATCCAAGTTTACCAGACAACGCATGGTAACCTTTGGCCCGAAACCCTAGTTTGGCCACGCCAAACCGCGCCAAGGCATGCCATGCCAATGGCATGCCAACCTAGCCGCACCACCATGTTGGCCTTCCCTATGCGGCTACTAAAACGAAGGCGTGCGACGATCAACGATCTCTCTTCAATCCCAGGATCGAATCCTAGCCATCCAATGTTACCAGAAAACGCATGGTAACCTTTAGCCTGAAACCCTAATTTGGCGAAGCCAAACTGCGCCAAGGCAAGCCGCGCCACCATGCTGGCCTTTCCTATGCGGCTACTAAAACGAAAGTGTGCGACAATCAACGGTCGCCCTTCAATCCCAGGATCGAATCCTAGCCATCCAAGGTTACCAGAAAACGCATGGTAACCTGTGGCCCGAAACCCAATTTTGGCCAAGCCAAACCGCGCCAAGGTATGCCGTGCCAATGGCATGCCAACCTAGCCGCGCCACCATGCTGGCCTTCCCTATGCGGCTACTAAAACGAAGGAGTGCGACAATCAACGGTCGCCCTTCAATCCTAAGAGCAAATCCTAGCCATCCAAGGTTACCAGATAATGCATGGTATCCTTTGGCCCGAAATCCTAATTTGGTCGCGCCAAAACCGCGCCAAGGCATGGCATGCCAATGGCATGCCAACCTAGGCGCGGCACCATGCTGGCCTTCCCTATGCGGCTACCAAAAACGAAGGCGTGCGACAATCAACGGTCTCCCTTCAATCCCAGGATCGAATCCTATCCATCCAAGGTTACCAGACAACGCATGGTAACCTTTGGCCCGAAACCCTAATTTGGCCGCGCCAAAACCTCGCCATGGCATGCCATGCCAACCTAGACGCGCCACCATGCTGGCCTTCCCTATGCGGATACCAAAAACGAAGGCGTGTGACAATCAACGGTCGCCCTTCAATCCCTGGATCAAATCCTAGCCATTCAAGGTTACCAGACAACGCATGATAACCTTTGGCCTGAAACCCTAGTTTGGCCACGCCAAACCGCGCCAAGGCATGCCATGCCAATAGCATGCCAACCTAGCAACGCCACCATGCTGGCCTTCCTTATGCGGCTACTAAAACGAAGGCGTGGGACAATCAACGGTCGCCCTTCAATCCCAGGATCGAATCCTAGCCATCCAAGGTTACCAGACAACGCATGGTAACCTTTGGCCCGAAACACTAGTTTGGCCACGCCAAACCGCGCCAAGGCATGCCATGCCAATGGCATGCCAACCTAGCCGCGCCACCATGCTGGATTTTCCTATGCGGCTACTAAAACGAAGGCGTGCGACAATCAATGGTCACCCTTCAATCCCAGGATCGAATCCTAGCCATCCAAGGTTACCAGAAAACGCATGGTAACCTTTGGCCCGAAACTCTAGTTTGGCCATGCCAAACCGCGCCAAGGCATGCCATACCAATGGCATGCCAACCTAGGCGCGCCACCATGCTTGCCTTCCCTATGCGGCTACTAAAACGAAGGCGTGCGACAATCAACGGTCGCCCTTCAATCCCAGGAGAAAATCCTAGCCATCCAAGGTTACCAGACAATGTATGGTAACCTTTGGCCCGAAACCCTAGTTTGGCCACGCCAAACCGCGCCAAGGCATTCCATGCCAACTTTGTGGCGCC
The DNA here is from genome assembly GCF_003573695.1 of Papaver somniferum. NCBI lineage: Eukaryota > Viridiplantae > Streptophyta > Magnoliopsida > Ranunculales > Papaveraceae > Papaver > Papaver somniferum. The sequence goes on from NC_039367.1 coordinate 96,129,682, forward strand.
TCCATACTAGCCTTCCCTACGCGACTACCAAAGAGCGTGCGACAATCAACGACTACCTTTCATCTTAAGATGCAAAATCTCGACCGTCGAAGGTCACCAAGCCAGTAAGTTCCCAAGCTCGACTTTCCAGGCAAACAACAACATGCTACATGTTTTCCACGAAAACATTCGAGACATCAAAACATATCACAAACTGGGGGATCCTATTTGGGTATTGGTTTGTCGGTTTACAGCGTGCGGCGTACACTACGCCCGTTATGAGAAAGTGTAATAAGAATGAGGCGGTTAGTAAACATGGGAAGTAATGGTGAAATGCTTTCTTTTATGAAACATCAATTCCAAGCGTGACCGGGCATCACCTCCTCCCATTTACTCACTCATTTACCATTCCTTAATGAGACCAGAGTACGTTTCACTTCGACTTGTATAAATAGGTCTTACCTATTTCCACCGAACAACAAGTTCAGTCAGGAGCAATACAACACTCAGAAAACATTTTCTAGCTTTCCATCTGTTAACTTCCTACTTTCTGATACAAGTCGTAAAACAACTACTCTTCCAGAATCAACTATTCTGGTCTCAACACTTTCCTTGCTTCCATCCCCAAAACCAACTCATTCTCCTTCACTTTGTGACCGAAGCAAGTCTGGAACGACCAATTATTGGTTTATGCCGGACTTGTATAGATTGATCTCTCAAATCGAAAGTACTCCCTTGCAGTACATTATTTAGGGTTTAAATTCGTTTCTCACCCACACACCCGAAATTACCAAAATCAGCAGAAACCATTTTCACCCTCAAACACCTGTCTTATCTCCTTCTTACCAGAACCATCATCGAAAATATCTCTGGATAACCAAAGAGCCAAGAATGCCGCGACATGAAGTGTACTATTCTTTTGATTCGGCTCCAACTCATTAGGAAAACATTGAGACACCCACCATATATAGAAGCACCTCGTCTCGTTTTCCTTCCGAACGAACCCTTACGACTTCGCAACCACAACGGCGCGCATTCCTTCTTCATCTTCAGACAACTTGATATCAAGGTTTCCTATTACGGGAAGGTTCGGCAAGACGGCCACACTCTCTAAGGAGATAGTCATTTCGCCCCACCTGCATATGGACGTGTGAGTATATGGACACCATCTGGAGATGAAAGCAACCAAACCCGGTATATCTTTCCTAATTTGAAGTGTTGCAGAAGCCATGACTGCATCAATGATTTGCACCTTGGTCAAGCTAGCTCTTACGCAGTCCTGACTTATCATGAATCACATCCATTTGTCAAAAGAGCGCAATGGACTCGGACATATTTTAAAGTCAATAGGAGAAGCAGAATAATCTTTCCTATGGAGGCAAAACCGTATTACACCCCCTGGCCGAACCGACCGGGTCCCTCCTCCACCCTCCGAGCTGGTCAGAAGAATCATCACATACTTGGGATGGTTTTTCCTAGCTGTGGCAGAATACATTGTAAAGAACTCGTCACCCATGTTTGGCTTGGAGTTGCCAACGTCTTTTTGTACGACAAGACTTTTCTCAGGCGACATCCTAACGAAAATTTTTTGCGCTGCTTTCACTATCAAGGTAACTACAATGGAACAAAACAAAGAGGAGTTACTACAAAGTACGTGAAAACTATTTTATCAACAACGGAGAGTCCATTTTGGACACGAGCCAATTTTTTTTAAGTTACAAGTCATAACATGCATGGCCGAAGAAATGGAGACTGGAAAACCCTACGTCACAGCGGAAAACACGCCCCTTGCCAAAGTCATACCTTGCAGCGGAAAGTAAGCACCCGGCCAAGAAGGTGCGCCCCCACCGCGGGAACTATGCGCACGACCACACCAAGGAAAATGAGGAAACCCTAAAAACTAGGTTTTCGTAGGAAGGAATAGGTGGCAGTCACCTTTCCGTGCATGCCTACTTTGCGTAATAATTGGGGTGGTCAACATTACTGCGGTATTCACGCTGAAATATTTCTACAAATTCATGGAAGGTATACCTACGACTAGGGTTTACACCAATACAGAAGCACAATATTTCTACAAGTTCATGAAAGTACACCTATGGCTAGGGTTTGCAACAATAGAATAAAAAAAATTTCAAAGAGAAGCGATGGAGTACATACCTGGAATATGCTTGCCCACTTTATCGCTACCACTCTGCCGCTAGCACAAGTACATGAGAACAAATATACGAAATAAAGAGACGAGCAAACCCTTTTATAAGCGTGACACTTTTGGAATTTGAATAAGGAAGTGATTTCCTATTTTAGCTACGAATGAAAAGAGGAAACCGGGCCCGCAATGGCAAGCCGCATGGTGCCAACAGTCCGCGTCCAAGCTGAGCAGCGAAAAAAGCACATGCCATGCCGATCCAAAGTCCACGCCCAGCCAGCGTCCAAGCCCAAGCCACCGCCCGCGCCAAGCTTTCGCTAACGGCTCCATTCCGAGCCGCACAATACCTACGACTCCCATTCCAAGCCGAGCAATGCCAGAGGCTCACTTCGCGCCAATCAATGCAAGCGGCTCCCCACCGAGCCAGATTTGCGCAAAGTCGCCAACATGGGAATCGCAGATGTTCCTTGCCTCCGAAAAAGGTTAGCCGGATCTTCCCGACCATCTTTTCATGACTTGTCGTTTCGATTTTGTCCTTGTCTGTCACCATCTTATGCTTACCTCGCAACAATGCTCCTGTTCTGAGCTAAGCAGGGGACTTAATGTTGATGGTGGTTTTTAGATTAGAGTTAAAATCGTAAAACCTTAGTCTAATATGACGTCACTATATAAAGAAACGGATTCATGAGTATCAAACACCCCACTAGCGCATTTATTGAGCCTTTCAATACATCTAGGAGAAAATTACCAAGGTACCTTTATATATATATATATATATATATATATATATATATATATATATATATATATATATATATATATATATATATATATATATATTGTGCTCCACGGTAGAGCCCTCAGTGCTGACTAGCATCATCTCCGCGCCAAAGGCATGCCAACCATGCCAGCCGCACCATCGTTCCAATGGAATTCCATGCCATCCACGTCTCCGCGCCAAAGGCATGCCAACCATGCCAGCCGCACCACCGTGCCAATGACATGTCATGCCAGCGACGTCTCCGCGCCAAAGGCATGCCAACCATGCCAGCCGCACCACCGTGCCAATGGCATGCCATGCCAGCCAGCCGTACCACCGTGCCAATGGCATGCCAGCCCTGCCAGCCATCCCGTCCATGCGTCCGTGCCGCTGGCTTCCAAACGAAGGGTTGCAACAATCGACGACTACCCTTCCTTCTGAGATGCAAATCTCAGACGTACAAGTTCGCCACCAAACGCGTGGAAACTTCTTGCCCAAGTCCAAAATTCCACAGTTTATGCCAAACCCTATTTTGGCTGCGCCTAAACAATGCCAAAGCCAGGCCGGCCATGCCACCATGCCATTGGCTGCCAAAACGGAGGGTTGCAACAATCGACGGCTACCCTTCCTTCTGAGATGCAAATCTCAGCCGTACAAGTTTGCCACCAAACGCGTGGCAGCTTCTGGCCCAAGGCCAAAATTCCACGGTTTATGCCAAACCCTATTTTGGCCGCGCCTAAACAATGCCAAAGCCAGGCCGGCCATGCCACTTGCTGCCAAAACGGAGGGTTGCAACAATCGACGGCTACCCTTCCTTCTGAGATGCAAATCTCAGCCGTACAAGATCGCCGCCAAACGCATGGCAACTTCTGGCCCAATGTCCAAATTCCACGGTTTTTGCCAAAAGCCTAATTTGGACGCGCCTAAAACGTGCCAATGGCATGATAACCATGCCAGCCGTGCCATTGTGCCAGAGGCGTTCCAACCCTGCCACGCCACTTAGCCAAAAACACTGCTAAACGGCTCCGCGCAAGCCGCATCATGCCAACGGCTCCAAGCCGCATACCGACGGCTCCATCCAAGCCGCATCACGCCAACGACTCCAAGCCGTATCATTCCAATGGATCCAAGCCGCACCATGCCGATAGCTCCATCCAAGCCGCATCACGCCAACGGCTCCAAGCCACATCATGCTAACGGCTCCGTCCAAGCAGCACCATGCCAGCAGCTCCTTCCCAAGCCGCATGATGCCAACTCTTTGGTCACGGTGCCAAACCCTAATTTGTCCACGCCAAGGCTATGCTGGCCATGCAGTCATGCCGCTAGCCTCCAACGGAAGGTAGCCATAATGGACGGCTGCCCTTCATCTTGAGATGCAAATCTCGGCCGTCAAAGGTCGCCACCGAATCGAAAAGCCCTCAATTTCAACTTGCCACACTTAGCAACATGCTACACGTTTTCCACGAAAACACTCGAGACAACAAAACATGTCTCAAACTGGGGGATGCTCATCAGGGTATTGGTCTGGCGGTTTACATCGTGCAGCGTGCAATGCACCCGTTACAATAAAGTATCATAAGAGTAAGGTGGTTAGTAACGACAAGAAATAATGGTGAAACATATCCTTCATTATGGAAACATCAATGCTAGGCGTTACCCGTTACCATTCTCTTTCATTACTCAACCGTTTCACTTCTTACGAGGCCAGGGTACGTTTTGTTACGACTTGTATAAATAGGTCTCACCTGTTTCCACCAAAGAACAAATTTTGATCAGGAGCATACAATACTCAGAAATCACTTGTTAGATTTCCAATCTGCTAGCGTTTCACTTCCTGATACAAGTCGTCAACTACTCTTCCTGAATCAACTATCCTTCACTTTGTGACCGAAGCAAGTCTGGAACGGCCATTTCTTGGTTTAGGACGGATTTGTACATATTGACCTCTCGAATCAAAGTACTCCCTTGCAGTACATTGTTTAGGGTTTAGACTCGTTTCTCACCTGTACACCCGAAATTACCAAAATCAGCAGAAACTGTTTTCACCCTCAAACAACAGTATACGTATATGTATACATATCCGTGAAATCTATTTCTACAGTATACGGATGAGTATACTTATCCATGAAATCTCTTTCTACAAAGTACATATATGTATACTCACCATGTATAAAGGATTCACAGTCTCTTTACCAATAAACACATTAATTCGAAGAATTCTGTTCTCTGTCTTCAAAAATAAACACTTATTTTTGTCCAAGTTATTATCCACAACACTTATCTTTCTTAATTATGGTGGGTTATATTCCGTAGGAAGACGAAATGATAGTTAGTTTATGGGTTGATGTTCATGTAGAGAATGAAGAAGAAGATTAACAACTAAATAACACAATCCTTTTGGAGCACTTGCTGCAAAAGTTGACCATACACAACGGGAATCCGAATGAACGCACGTTTAAGTATCTGAAAACAAGGTTAAACGTTATAACTTCAGACGTGAAAGTATATGTATCGATACAGAGATCGTTATATTTATGGAGGGCTGCAGTACCTGCTGAAATCGTAAAAAACCTTACCGGTTACCTATCAAACAATTTTTTGTGTATGTGTACTGAATTGTTTGGTAATGTAATTGTAAATTTATATTGTTTTCTTTTGTTGTAGGAGCAATCTGCTATGGATAGTTACAAAAAGAAGGAGCGGAAACCTTTTAGATTTTTTAACTGCTATGTGATTTTGAAAAGCAGTTTCTCAGAGTGTAACCCTTCCCCCTTTGAAGATTCAGCCTCCGAATCATCATATGAAGAGTAAAGAATTTAAATAAAGATAGGTTTTGTGAGTATATCTCTATGTAAACCCTCACGAGACATAACTCGTCCAAATGTAATCGCTAATCATATGAATATGAAAATATCTATTATCATTTATTGTAGAAGCATAATACATCAGGCTCGTCACATTTAAACTCCAACACACACATATTAATTATAAAAAAGCACATTACATCAATTGATATTCAAACTCTTGATTGAACTAAAACATAACAACACTTATTCAGCCCATGCTGCCGTTCCACACTCAAGGCATCTCCGGTAATGTTTTCCAAATTTTTCTTTGCACTTGACCGGTGCATTTCCATAAAGAAATAACAACCCTCAGTTTCACACGGAATCCCTTTGGTGCATTCAAACTCCACCTTTCCTTTTAGTTTCAAGTCCTGGCAGAGTTCTTCAACTTTTTCTTGTTTCATTTCATCTTTCATTGTATCCTCCAAACATTGTGCTTCTCCCGGACATTTAGCATACTCACATTCCAAATACCTTATCTTCTCTGGTATCGACTCTTTTACCTTCCTAGTGCCGGTGCAACCTCGTTGTGGACATTTTGTATATAGCCATGGGCATTGAAGCAGACTATGATTATCTATGAAACAACATGGACAAACCTCTTTTGCTTCCACACATACTATTTGTTTTCCATTTTTACTTGAACTGTTAGAATACATGATTGAGGTTTATATTTGAGAATGAATTGAGATTGTTGTTGGTTTGAGAAAATTTTATATATCTATAGAAATAAATATATAGCCGTTGGACACGAGTTTTAAAAAATATAGCCGTTGGACACGAATTCTAAGAAATATGGCTGTTGGGAACGATTTCTAAGAAATATAGCCGTTGGACACGAGTTCTTAGAAATATAGCCGTTGGACACGACTTTTAAGAAATATGGCCGTTGGGAATGAATCCTATATAAGGAAGATATCTCGTTCTTCCTTGCAGCAACAATCTACCCATTCTTTTGCAGTATCAATCTTTGAGGTTAAATTCAAAGCTAAACATCTATTGAATGGAAAATCAATCAAGAGCTACCAACTCAGTCGAAGAGATTCTAAGAAGATGCAAGCGAACCACTCAATGAATTGCTGCAATGGAAAAAGAGATATGCAAAAGAGGAGATCAAGCTTCTGCGAACGTAACAACGTCTTTATCACCCACCAAATTAACTAATGTGATGGATGAAGTGTTATGCAAACGAAAATCCACAAAACAATCCAAATATTCATCATCCATTGCGACAGATACGAAGAAAAACTCAAGGAATACGAAGAAAAACAAGAGGCAAAGAAACGAGGTCAAGAACAATTCCAAATGAGGGAAAGGTTAAAGGATGTTGAAGAAGAGACAAAATGGATTAGAAACTTTTACCTTCTCAAGGATGAATTTCCAGAAGATCCTAAAGATCATACTCTGTTCTGGACTGATGTTGGTTGGGGTCCTTAGGTTAAACAGACGGGCAAGCAACCAGGCTTTGATTATGAGCCATCCTACATTTGTTCAAGGAAAATTCATGTTAAGAAATTATGCATCAAGTACAATGAGTTTCTCGATAGGGCCAGAGGGGACATGATCGCTGCACAAAAAGCATACAAATCCTGGATAGGAAAACAATTTTATCATATCGAAGTGACATTGATCGTTAAATCTCACACCAAGAAAAATAATAACATGTAATGTATTCATTCCTATCGTCGACCATGTTAGGAAACGAGGGCAGAGTGATACCCGCTTAATGATGTGATAATGAAGTTATTAATTTTAATCGAATGATCTGTTATAATTTCTTTTGTACGTTATTAATGAACATTGGTTTAATGAAGTTATTAATTCGAATATGAAATCATTGCGTTGCTACACATTCAAATTTTTTATTAATTCAAAGAACAATTTAAATTCATTTAGACAACACTTTTAAGATAACAACAATACTACCTACAAATTTAGGACAACACTTTTAATTTAAACCTACATTAGAAATTAAAAAACTAAACTCAATAAAAGATAAAACAACTAGAGCTGGATTACATCGTCATCTTCTAAATCTTCAACGCTGATTATATTCATCCCCTTCAAGATCTCCTTTTGCTTGCGTCGATAATATGTTTTTTCGTTGGGAGCTAATCGACCAAGGTCCATATACATTATTGCATTATCTTGATCTAAATGCATTTGTTGTTCATGCATTTGACTAGTCTGTTGATGAAGCTGTTGCAAGTTGAGTTGTTCTTCCATTTGATAACTCGGTTGTTGAGTATACTCCCAAATTGTTTGGTATTGGGATTCTTATTCCATTTTCATTTTTTCCTTCCTTGATCGTGTTTCCTTAAGATACTCCAAAATACTAGCACTTTGTTGATAGATCCTATCTTCTTCCATCTTAATCGAAGAAGTTCCCTCATCACCTTTTATAAATATACCTTGCTCACGATCCTTCTTCTGTCTGGCTAGCATTTTGGCTTTTTTGGCTCCTATAGGACGTGCATTCTCCTTGTATTTCCAACGAGTCTCTCCATTAGAAAGAACTTCAGTACCATCTTCGTGTGATACAAAGTTGCGATGATTGTTAAACAACTCACTGTTTCGCTAACAGTGAGTTCATAATTATATCCAGGGACCTTTTCTCTAAACAATTCATAACATGCATCATACTTGAATGGTTGTCCTGTTTGATTCTGAAATTGCTTCCAACCATCTTTTGTCTGAAAATTTATATAACAAACATTAATTTTATTACTATTATCACCAACTATATTAAAAAAATTAATAAATATAACTTACCAAATCTTCGTGGCTCGCACCGCTTTTGGTTTGCCGAAATATAACACTAAGAATGAACACGAATTCTTTGACATCTTTTTTTATATTCTTCATCTTGGTTTTTAAGGCTGACCAATCTCTTTCATATGGATTGTCATTGCGTTGGACAAAAATTTGGTGAATACGTATCCAAAACATAGAGGTTTTTTGACCCGAACCCACAATTTCATCCATACTCACATAAATAAATGCAGTAGTAAGATCAATCTCTTCCTGTTGAACAAAATAAAAAACCATTCTTAATGAAACTAAGATATAAAAACTTGAGTACTAGAAGATAAATATAAAAATCAAAGAGGTGTAGTATGAGGAAGGGAAAGAAGAAATAAATTGATGTAAGAAGATAAAATAAGAAATCAACTTATTGGGTGTGGTTTGAGTAGAGAATTAGAGGATTTTGAAAAAATGACCGTTGGGATCCGACGGTGGAGAAGATAGAACCGTTATTAATGATGGATGGTTAGGATCAGATGTGAGAGAGGTGTAAACGAAAAAGGTCAAACAAATATTATTTCCGAAACGGCTACTCAATATCCGTAAAGCAGAATTTCACAACAGCGGTGTGATTTCCCTTCCCTACAAGCGGGATCAAATGTGATCCTCCATGCAGGGAGGAGGGTTAATATCCCTACATGAGTAGGGATTTGGGAGACCATAGGGATTGCCATTTTGGTTTTTTTGAGAGAAACCGAGGGATAGGGAGGGGATGAACCCCTCCATTGTGCTAGCTCTAAGGGGGCGAACAAAACGAATTCTAGGGTCTTACCAAAAAAAACGAATTCTAGGGTTTCATGTCTTTGAAGGGGGAGTTTAATGTCTGAAATTCAGAAATGGCGATCATAAACCCTTCGTTTTCACGTCAATTTCATTTTTCCAAGTAACGTTTTCTTTCACGACTTGTTTGGATTTTGTTTGGATTTTTTTTGCTTTTAACAAGAGGAAGAAGAGATGATGCCAGTGAGAAGGGGGAAGAGTATAAAGGGTATTTGTGTAGGCTTTCGATGAGAGGAGCTGCTAATGATGATACTCTACCGTAAGGTACATTTCCCGCATTTGCCTTGGTTTTTCTGTTTGAATTTTTGTTAGATTTAGGGAATTTTTTGTTTATTTTAGTGATTATTTTGATTAATTAATGAATATGGGTTGTTTTGAAGTAGTGACTTTCGGTTAGTTGTTGATGCGGTTATGTCTGACTGAAAATTCCAATTGCTGTTGAGCAATATATTTTGTTTTGATGTAACTGATTAGGTTTATGCTGTTATGCACGAATGTTTGAGTACCTTACTATGAAACAGATACTTTAACATGTTCGCATGCCGTTAGGGAATAATACCTGGAAACCATGTGTACTTACATTATTTTAGGTTTAAGGGAACGAAAGGGGGTGGGTATTTGTTTTTGTTTAATGGAAATTGTGTAATATATAGTGGAAGAGTACTAGAGTAGGATAACAGAAGTTGGTTAATGGAAACTGGAAAATATCGTTCTGTTTTATCTCACCTATGCTCTCACCAATGCTGCTTTTGGAGATCCGTACTCGGGTTAGAACTTGAACTTAAAAGGATTTTTCTTTGGAAAGTTGTTATTCAAACTGGGGTATCCGTATCTCTTGTTCCCGTTGCTGCTCTTAACATAAATGTCTTTATTTAATTACGGAGAGTTACACCAAAGTGATATACAATAGTTTAAGAAGTGAGAAGGATTGCAGCCTTCTATCCTTCTTTCTTTAAAAGAAAATAGCGAGAAAAAGAACTAATGAAGCATTTTTCATGAGTGGGTAGTAGTTAATGTGAAGTCCACTTTAAATGTTCTGGTGCTGGTGTAGCTCTGTGCACATTAGTCTAAACAGAAAGAGTAAAAACCTTACATATCAGAAAAGGAGAAAAGAAAAATAGGTTATAACTAAAGAGCTTGCAGTGGCATATGCAATGGGCATGCATCGTTGTTACAGCCTCAGGTCGAAGTTGTGCAATTGTTGACCACTATTCCGGCTAAAGATCTTCATGGTAGTTCAGTAACTTAAGTTCATTATTCTATTTATGTTTATTGCAAAAGTATGATCATCAACTCCATATTTTGGCATAGCCTGAAATTTTTAAATTAGATATTTAACCATTTTGGGTTGTTATTAAAGATTTATATTTGATTTTGACGATGTTTCTCAAGGACTTCACATCGGAACAGGACGGCATGATGCCACTTGCCAGTAAATGGATGAAAGGCATACTATGCTGCTATATTGGAGCAATAATGAAATCAATGCTGAATCCTTCACCATCATAAGAGATAGATCGGTTCCAGGGATGGGTGGTCTTTGGCTCAATGCAGATTATGTAAAGCGTATTCATATGTCAGGAGAAGTTTTCTCAGGTTATGATACTCCTATTCTTGTATTATTTTTCCTCGCTATTTCATTGAAAGAATTGAAGTATTAGAGCTGTAGGTATTACCGTTTATGAGTTTTTTTTTTTATATTATTATTAATTCTAAAGTTTACAGCTCTATTCCGTGTATTACTAAAGACTTGGCAATCTTATTTGTTGTCAACTAGTTTTTCAAGACCTAAACAAACTTTATACTTATTCGGCCCTCGGTAGAGCTGCTTGAACATGGTTGTTTGTTGCAAAGTGATATTTGATTTTATGTTCCCTAGCATGCTGCAGAGTTAGGTTATGACTTTTGTACGACTACATGTTAACTCAATCAAATGTCACATAATATATCTGGTTTTGGTTGAAGAAGCTTGATTGTTGTCTGTTGTGGAATAACATTTAATGTCACGTTATTTCAACCACTGCAACAAGTTACACTTGTTTCCTAAGAACTTTGAAATCAAAGTAGAAATCATGGTGGTCTACTAATACTGGTGATGATCACAGAAATAACATAACTTGGCTACCACTTCTTTTTTCCAATTTGTAAAACAGGTGGAATTTGACGTTTTTATGTTTACACTCTACTTGTTTTTGATCCATTAAATTTCGTTCTTCACTTCAACTCAAATGATATGATCAGCAGTTTAAGTTTAGGTGTTTTTTCTTTTGTTTAAATACATAACTCTCTTCTTGCTGTAGTTTTGATTTCATACTTTTGAATTATAGGAAAACCCTCAAAGTGGATGTATATGCTTCCCACCCAAACCACTAGTAATCTACTTGATTACAGAAAATTTCATGTGAACAGTGAGGAAATAAACTTGAATTGAATCAGTTTGTATTTGATATCAGTGGATGTATACTGAGGGCGTACTGCCTGTGTTTTCTTGTTGCTGTTCAGTTTACTAATTTTGGCTTGACTTTTGTTTACTCTAGATGCATTTAAGGTCGTCTATGTTTGTTTGTTTTTTCTTATATGGAAGAAGGAATTATCAGTTTATCAGGTATTCTTCGCATTAGAGGTGCATTATTTTGTATTTATCTAACAATGGCATAGTCACACAGGTACAAGGGTGTGACGTTATGTCTTAGGAAAATGAAATGGCTATATCCAGTCCTATAATAAATAAGATGACAGCCATTTTTGTTTTTCATGTATTCGTGTCTTTCTTTTATTTTTTAAAGCTTTAGAAAACCAAGTTGCAAAAGCACTAAAGGTTGACAGCCAGTGGACCTGACGAGTGCCGGTGTTGTCGCCTTGTCAGCACTGGGATATTCTGAAAAGACAATTCGTTGTACTGTCGTTGTCGCACAGACTTGTGCATTTTTGATTGAAACAACCACTTTCTCGTGTTCTTAACTGTGCAGAATATTCATATGGGTCATTTTGCTGTGCGAAAAGCTAAAACATCCCAAAGGATGTGCTGAATTTAAATTATGCTAGGAGCAGATGATGTAGTTGTTTTGCGATTTCTTAAATTGTGCCTATGTTCATAAATATATCTTCCCTCAAAGTTTCATTAGGTTTCCCTTCAGTTGACAATGTAATTTAATTTTTGTTTTCAGAGGACATCTTAGATCACCTTGGTCCTTGAGGATAAGAAAACAACCCCTTCTGCCTCAACAGTGGAAAATCTATTTGGCCCAGATGGAAAACTCTGTGATGGTGGAGTCAAGTCTTTGAAAAAAATTAGCAGGTGGTTTGAGTTTTTTCAGTTCATCCATACAGTACAGTTACCGATATTCTTAAGTTTACATTACATGAAGCTTCCTTGATGGAGGCCTATCTGCTTCCGATACTTGTTGCTCCTAGCTCTCGCTTCTCCTTGCAGAAAGCAGTTTGAGAAGTTGAGGAAACAGTTGAAACATGCATCTTTTGAAGCGCATTGTTGATGAGCGTGTTAAACAGAATGGAGTTGCTGGAGTTGCGGTAGCCGACAAGGCGACAACGATGGGGACATTGAGAGTGTTGTCGAAGATTCAGCTGCTCAAATGGATGTGATTGCCCAAGAGTCTTCCTCGACTGTTACGAGAGAGCCCAGAATGTGACGACTCAAATGATGAACAGGTTCCTGATTGATTTCCTGTAAAACCACCTGGAACCCTGTAGAGTCTTTACTACATGCAGGACGCATAGTTGTGATGCAGTAATGGTGATGAGATGTTGGATATTGTCCGGCAATGAGTGACTTTTTGATCACCTGTGGTTGTGATGGTGGTTATTAGGTTGTTTTTTTGTTTGTTTGTGGTTTTGTGGGATTCGTGAAGAACAACTTCAGGCTGGACGGAGTGGGATTCAGAAGGCGGTTAAACACTGTTGGCAAGATTACCAAGTTCAAAGAATGCTGAAGGCATCTGGAGAAGAAGATGCAGAGGCTGGTGTTGGTTCCTTTATAGACAAGAGGTTAGATTTGAGCAAGCAATATGTGTATTTGGGGTGTGATGCGGTCAGTAGACCAGGCAGCTACCAGGGCTAGGATCGAGAGTAAGTCGCTCAGTGCGGCATGTGTGCTGCAGCATATAGGATGAAATGAGAAAATGCTAGTCTTCCCCCACCCCCTTCCCCCACCCCTTTCCCCCATTACGTGTCAAGCAGATAGTGGTGTGATGCCACACAAAAGGGCCCCCTGTTAACTCCAATCCAAGGGATCAGGGTTAAGATCGCTGCCACCTAATGGGGGAAAGGGAATGGGGGAAGTGTAGCATCTTTGGATGAAATGTAATAATAAAAAGAGAATGGAAACATAAATCCATATCTGGTTTACATACACAGAGCTTGTATGACTTTTGTAAAAGGGTGCTGCCTGCCAGTGAGCTGTGAAGCACGTGAATATTGTACAAATAATTCTTATTGTTACTAAACTGAGGTTGGGTGTTGCTGCCTCTTATTGTCACTATTTGTTTTGTAAAATATCTCTCTTATGGTGCTGCTGTGATGTTTATTAACTCAGAGTCTCAGACAAAGGCAAAGAGCCGTCGTAATAAAGATTTTGAAATTTGAAATCAAATAAATTTGCTCCCCAAGAAGAAGTTGCCAGTTGGGCTACCGTGTCGCAGGAATGCATAACAACACAATGAGGTTGCATCTGTAAGCTCTCAGATTTCGCATCCATCTCTAATCACAGATCTGACGGTTTTGATGTGCATGTATATTCTGCGCTCATGCAGGTGTTCAACATAGTAAACAAATTGCTTCCACAACCCAATCACTTTAAATACCAAAATTAGCTCCACCAGAGATGAAATTAATCCTGCCTCCTCCTTCTTCTTCTTTAGATTTAGGGTTGTCTCTGAGTAATTTTGGTGGAAATTTTCTTTCTTTCTTCAGCTGGTTTCAATTCTCCCAGGTAACCTCCAATTCCAGTTCAATTTCAGTTTCAATTTGTTTTCGATTTAGGGTTTATTTAAAAAGTGAAGGTATTTGTTTGACGCAAACTGATTCCTTTTTTTTTTTTTTTTTAAATTTTGGTGGAAATTTATTTTCTTCAGCTGACAATATTGGTCTCCAACTCCCAGCAGGTAACCAATTTATTTTCTTCAGCTCACAGTAACTTCAATTTTTGTTTTTGATTTAGGGTATACGTTTTAGTTTTTTTTTTTCCATTCCATGTAGAGCTGCTGCTATTTTTGGGTTCAGTTTTTCAATTTATGTTTTTGGTTTAGGGTATTACTCGTTTTGATTTTTTTTTCCATGTTAAGCTGCTGCAATTTTTCGTTTCAGTTTTGAAGTGCATCTTAAAAGACATTACTGATTTCTTTTTTGATTAGAATACAGGAATTTTGGTGGAAATTTTCTTTCATTCTTCAGCTGGTTTCAATTCTCCCAGGTAACCTCCAATTCCAGTTCAGTTTCAGTTTCAATTTGTTTTCGATTTAGGGTTTATTTAAAACGTGAAGGTATTTGTTTGACGCAAACTGATTCTTTTTTTTTTTTTTTAAATTTTGGTGGAAATTTATTTTCTTCAGCTGACAATATTGGTCTCCAACTCCCAGCAGGTAACCAATTTATTTTCTTCAGCTCACGGTAGCTTCAATTTTTGTTTTTGATTTAGGGTATACGTTTCATTTTTTTTTTCCTTCCATGTAGAGCTGCTGTTATTTTTCGTTTCAGTTTTCCAATTTATGTTTTTGGTTTAGGGTATTACTCAGTTTTGATTTTTTTTTTCACTTTTCTTTTCCATGTTGAGCTGCTTGAGTTTTTCGTTTCAGTTTTGAAGTGGCATCTTAAAATATATTTTCTTTTTTAATTAGGGCCTCTCAGAAAAGAATACAGGAATTTTGGTGGAAATTTGAGCTGGTTTCCAGGTACTTGTGTATTCCAATTTCAATATCAATTTTTGTTGAGCTGCTGCTGTTTTCTTTGCATATCAATTTGGGTTGCATTATATATCATCAGATTCTTTGCATATCAATTTGGGTTGCATTATATATCATCAAATCAAGTAAAAATAGAATAATTGTTATTTCTTATACTGTAGGAAGCAACTAGCAGCTAGCTCCATCAATAATTATTTATTTTAAGTTATTGGCGGTGATGAACATCACACAGCCCCCGCAAATTGGTTGTGGTGGTGAGCATATAAGCACCACAACTACTATGACAGCGATTGAGATGAAGCAGAAAAGAGCATATAAAAGAAAAGATTGTGGTGATACAAATACTTCCACAGTCACGAAGAAGAAGAAACGAGCATATACTAGAAAAGATTGCATTGGTACAAATACTCCGACCGTGATGGAGAAGAAGAAAAGACCATATAGAAGAAAGAAGTACCTTCCTCATGATTTAGTCATGGAAGAAATATTAACCAAGCTTCCAGTCCCGACACTCGTAACGTCTGTTCTGGTATCCAAACGCTGGTATAACTCCATTCACAATGATCACAAACGCTTAACTTATTCTCATTTCCTTCAATCGCAGAAACAGCCCAATGTTATCCTTAGTCTTTTAAATGTTAGGGATTGTGATGTGGTTGTTAAAAAGACAGGTAAGCCTAGGTATGGATCTTACTTTTTCAAATTTACTGCTGGAATGTACGACCGTGAAAATGAAAATGCTCTACAGTTTGACAAGTTTCGAGGTGGTAATGTTGGTCGTGGTATATGTGAAATGGTCGGTTACTGTCGTGGTCTACCTTGTATAGCTGCAGCAGATGAATACTCGACTGATTACATAATTGTGGACCCAAACAGGAAAGACTTTCTCCATATCTTTTCAGACTTCTTCGGTGCCGGTGCCTGCATCATCTGTCACGGATTTGGTTTCGATCACTCAGCTAACGTGTACAAGTTAGTAAGCATTTTTCGTACTATTGAAAAGGAGCTTAACATTATGGTATTTACATTGGGAACTAAATCATGGAGAAATGTCACTGCTACAACCAAGCCCATATCAGGTCGTCCTATCACAAAGATAAGAGCGCCCACGGGTAGCGACAGATCAGCCATCTTGTGCAACACTAGTAGCAGCAGCGGCAGTGGATGTTTGGTTTGGAAGATAATAACAACTCTGGGGGGAGCAGGATCTGATGATATCCAGCATGATAACAGTAATGCTGTTAATGATAGTGAGATGGAGATGCTATTGTCGTTCAATCTCCATGATGAGAAGTTTCAGTTCATTCAACTACCAGCTAAAAGTACAACTGACGAGCAGCAGAAGCACTTGCATGTTGATTATCCTCATCTTCTGGAGTTCAAGGGATCTCCTTGTATTGCTCGTGTCGAAAAAATATCAGGGAATGGAAGTGATTATCCTCATCGTTGCTGTGATGATCATCAGGGTAGTAGTAGTAGTTGCTGCTGTTGTTGTAAAGTTCATTTGTACATTTTGAAGGATAAAGTCAAGCAAGTTTGGGTTAAGGAAGAGAGTTTTGATGTTCGTGTGACTTCTTCTCCCGAATGGTCAAGGAAGCAGGCATCAGATCCCTGCTGTTTTTGTTTCGGCAGTACTACTACTGCGCCTCCTACTCGCATCTTCAGTTTCTCAGATCAGATATTACTTTACTGGTTCAAAGGGATATCTCTTCAAATTTACAACTTACGTTCTGAAAAACTTCAGCATGTTGTTCCTTATAATTATACAGAGTATGTTCTCTTTGGAAATAAGATGAAAGAACCACGGCACATCTTTATTTCGGGTGATGATGATATTTATTGCTCCAATAAGGATTATCAGCTGCACCGTCATGAGGAGAACTTCCTTTCTCTGCAAACCTTCATACCAGAAGGAGTGGAAGGGGTTGATGCTGATGATTTCTATAAGTTAGATTTGGAGAAATCGTCGGGATACATATTTATCTACAGAGGCTCCAAAGTGTGTTATCCTCTTTTTAGTTAGTACACATATGTACCAACTTTATTATCATGGTAACTGTCTTCAGTTTACTAGATAATTAAGTTTTCTCGGATCAGATGTGTTACGTAACTGGTTCAACTGGGATTTATCAAGTTAAGAACTTGCGATCTGAAAAACTTCTGCGATCTGAAAAATTTCAGCTTGTGCTGCCTTTTAATCTTAAAGGGGTTGTTGTCTTTCGAGCTAAGGACACATTTTTAATTCTGGTGATAATGATACTCATTGCTCCAATATGAGAACTTCCTTTCTCTGCAAACCTTCATTCCAGTAGGAGCGGCTGGAGTCTAAAGTTTTCAATGAATTAGATTTGAAGTGTGATGACCGTCCATGTTCGGCATATATGTTTATCTACAGAGTTTCACAAGTTATGTACTAACTTATTATCTTGGTAACTGTCATCAGTTTGGTAAAGTTTTAGAGTTGCTGGCATGCTTTATTAGGAGAACGTAGAATTTAGACCTTTGATTATATTTATGAGCATATCATAAACTGCAATGAACTTCGATGTTATGGATTTATGTTGATGAACTTAAAAGGGTACAAAGTTCATTTGGGTTTTCTTTTCCTCACTCTCTACCAGAAGTGGGAAATTTAGGTACATGGATTGAACCAGCTTACTAAAATTCAAGTAAATGAGCCTCGAGTGATTGCAGTTACTCAGCAATCACTAACCATTGACACCGCCGTCGCAATTCGAATTACTTAGTTGGGTGCATTTGATTCTCATGGTTTAGTATCATATCTTCAACTTCAGGCTCGTTATCTGAGAGTTTACTCAAATTCATCTGACTTGGGGCGCAATTGAATTTGGGTCAAATGATTGCAGTTATTTGAATTTAATTAGATGAGCCTCACTAACCATTAGGGGTGTAATTTGGGCCGGGCCGGGCTGCCCGGCCTAATTATTAAATGGGACGGCATAGGGCGGGTAGAAACATCTCTTGCCCATGGAATTAAATGGGACGGTATAGGGTGGGCGGGATGATTTATCTATAGTTAGTACCCATGGCCTTCCCAAGCCTGTTATGTAATTTGGGCTCAGACGATAGGTTCGGGAGGGCCTTGAAAATTAGTTAAAATTAATATTACAAAATAGTCCGCGAGTTACAACACCAGAGGTATCACTATCCATACACAAAAACTCCAATAAAACAATTTTTTCACAAAAACCCCATTTAACATAAACTGTCTATATTACCCTCTAATTTAAATCATCCCAACAAAAATAAAAACCAACCCCACCTTTAATTTTATAATTTCCACCAACAATAGCACACCATCGTGCCACCACCACTGACCACCACCACTGCACCTCCACCACCATCGCCACCGCGCCACCACCACTGACCACCATCGCCGCCAACCACCACCTCCAACCACCACCACTGCACCTTCACCACCGCACCTCCACCACCTCCGACCACCACCACTGCACCTCCACCACCGCCACTGCACCTCCACCACTGCACCGCCACCTCCGAATACCACTGCCGCACCTCCACCGCCACCACACCACCACCGCCGTCCACCACCTCCCACCACCACCACCGACACACCACCGCCGTCTGCCACCACCACCACCGTCTGCCACCGCCACCGCCGTCGTCCACCACCACCAGCCATCACCACCACTATCGACCACCACCGATCACCAACGCCGTTGACCACAACCGACCAAAACCAGCACCACCTGCCACACCGCCACCAGGACCGCCCACCACCACCACCGACCAAAAATTAGATGAAACCGATTTTGGTTTCATCATAAAAATAAGATGAAACCATTATGTTAGTGTCAAACATTCACAGATTAGAATGTCAGGTTTCAACAACTAATCCCTCGACATATATAAATCAGGGGAAATCATCACATGTATCAAAGGGAATATCATGAAACATAATCATATAGAGTTATGAATTTCAGTTCACGTATCAGAGTCAAACCTTCTTGTTTTCTTCACTCAAGAGTTTTTGAAGCGAAGGTAAACCCAGAAACTGCAAATGATAAAATTGCCAAGCCAAACAGACATATACATGTCTGTAAGGCACTACGAACAACATGTAAACTGGGGACCAAGAAGCCAAATCTTAGACAGAAAATGAATAATGGGTGAATGATAGATTACACCAACCGCAGTTGACAAAAAGGTGAGAATTGACTCTATAATTTTCTTCCTTTTTGTAAGGCAATTCCAAAGCATTAAGGTATCCCCACATTTTTCCTCTGCTTCCTCCTCCCACACCTTCTTCTTATACTTATGCTTAAGTTAGGAATTGACTCTACCATTAAGGTGTTCTTCATATAAGAGTATCATCATCAAAAGCTCTTCATATGACCTTATTCTTCAATCATCATCTACAATGATGGAATACGAACTAAGATCACCAAATAAAGCTGCATAACAACATATAAAGCGAATCAGCATCAAAATCTCTTTATACGCTGCATATCAAAGCTGATTAATAAAGATTAATTAAGAGTCGTAACATATCAACAATGCAGTAGTACTAAAAATCGCACTAGTTGGAAAATTACATAACATCAGAATTACAAAGAACACCTTCACAACAGTCTTCCACTCAACAAGGCTTTATAATTTTGTTGGGTGAATACACAACTTGCTACTACAACATATATATAGTTTGTTCGAAAGAGAGTGGTGAGAAAGATATTTTCTCAAATCTAAGGTAGAAAGAAGACTATTAACCAACCGATTACTCCATCTGACAAGTTAACTATCTCATATGCTTATCACGAAATCAACTGTATCTAGTTATTCAAATCTTATGTAGCAATATTAATCAGTAATCGGTATCAAGAAATCTATTAGTTTTCACCAGTTTAGAATTTTTGATGACCCCAAAAACAACATCTGTTAGTCTGTTTCACCTTTAGCTAAGGTCACTGACAATGAGAAGTTAACTAAGATATCAAGAGAAACCAAAAAAATGTATATGAAAGGAAAAACAATGGTTTCCCAAGACAGAACCAGTAATTTGTGTATCATGTTTCCTAATAAACTTAAAGGTTCGAAAAGTTTAAGAGCATACATACATGTCTATTGATAACCAAAAAGTTTTTTTATCTCAAGACCAATCATAAGGAAGGAAAATATAATGCTAAATCTGAATAATGTAAGGTGTGGTCTCAGTTGGTCTTACCAGTTTAGGACCACTAGCTACATATGTTGACGTGAAGATCAGTCTCAAAAGAAATTTAAATTAACAAGCCTCGGAATTGCAGAATACGTAACCAAGGCGTTAAGCCATTCAGTTCCAAAAGATGGTGTTCTTTATAATTCAATATCCTCATAGGCTACATCTAAACTACAATTTGTTAAAAATATGTGAGTGACCAATAACGTCATCCAATGGGGAAAATGAAAAAGCGTCTTGCTCATTGTTTTACCATTCCAAGTAACATTTGGACCTTAGCAAAAATCAAATACTATAAGAACACAAGGAAAGGTGTAATCATAGTCAGTGGTGACTCAGTGCATCTGTAAGGCACATCACATGGTTTACAAAAAGCAAAATGAAAAATCAAATCCCGACATAGTAATGCAATTTCTGGTCTACAAAGACTAAAGCAACTATAAGAACTACAAACAATATTTAAATCATGGTAGTGGCTATTAACTACACAATAAGTCTCAACCACCAGATTATTTCTTACTTTCGGGCAGGTGATCAATCAAACCACTGCACATTGCAAGCAGAGAACAAAATTAGATCGGGCTACAACCTACTGTAAGGAACCCATCGACTACTAATAAGAAAACCAATCAACATCCGGCTAGAATTTCGTATGAAATTAGATGTTAAAACAGGAATCAGTTTTATTTATTCTAGAATTAAACTGGCCAAGATTAGTACATCATTAAGAGATAACAGAGTATGCATGAGACAACAGAGTACTTAAGATTAAAATATAATCATTCATATAAAATTACTAGCCCTCGTAAGCAGACACTCCAAGCAACTCAAAAGAGAATCATGACAAGATAATCATATATCTTACCACAGAAGGAAATACAAGTGAAAAAGCTTTAGCCCCCTGTAACTTCCATTTAATAGATGCAGATAATTTCCTGGCATGAAAAAGAAGAGCACAATCAAATCAATGGAAAACATAATGATAATCAGATGCGCATCACTTTCACTCCAATCTTAGAAACAACTGGAAGACATGTTCGTTACATTCATACAGAAATCAAGGATGACTTATACAAAGTAGAAAGATCTAGCACATAATCTTTAACCTAGCAGAAATATGTTATATTACCTTAAACACACCGAGTCCCATACCATTCCTCACTCAAAAAACAAAACTACTAAATCATATTCTCATTAGAAGGCGTTTGTATTAGCTGAGATACCTTGTTAGTTCTTATAATCTTAATCATACATGCATTAAGCATCTAATTATCCAAATCACAAACTGAAGAGATGGGAAAATGGATCTAAAAAAAACCCTCAACAAACTAATTTCATTCTCATAAACAACATTGGAAAACAAATAAACCCATAATTCATGTACAAATAAGGAACCCTAATTGAATTTCCCTAAACCAAATTAAGAAAACATGCAATCATGGTAATTACGACCTACCCAAGTAATGAATTGAAAAAAAATGAAATCAACCTACAACACCTTGATCAAATAACTAACCAATTGAATTAGGGAAGAAGAAATTTGTAAAAACAAAACTAGTTAGGAAGATCCTTACCTCTCGCACCCGAAATTGACAAACCCCAATGCTTAAATTTAGCTGAAATCCTAAAACTCTTGTGTTTGGAGGTAAAGAAGATACTCAATGGAAATGGTTACTTCAGATTTCTACTGATAGATACGTTTTGATTTCGGTTAGGACGATGAATGATTTGTGACAGTGAGTTTCGATCTTTGATGTGAGAGTGAGGTTCCTCTTCGATTTCTAACTGTGATTTCTAATTATTGAGAAACAAATTGGATTTTCAATCTAGAGTTCTGGGAGTTTCTGTGTAGAGAGGAGAAGTATGAAGAGGAAAATGAAAACGAAAATGAATTTAGTTTTTAGGATGAGTTGATTAATAAAAAATCAAAGGCAGAGATGATCAATAATAGAAAGATCAACGGCTACTATTAACTGTTATATAAATAGCCGGGTAGGCGGGTAGGGTAGGATAATTTCGATCTTTACCCGTCACCCTACCCATCTAGCAGCGGTTAAGAAATCTCTACTCGTTACCCTATCCGCCAAATAATGGGTAGAATAGGATACGGTTAAAAATTGGCGGATAGGGTAAGATTGGCGGATATGGACATGGTTTGTGCACCCTTAGTGGGAACCTATTCATCCATTTCTGGCGAAGTGAAATTCAGCAAGAGAGGAATACAATTAGTTAGGGTCGCTCAATACATATCAAGGACAAAATTTCGATTTAAAACTAACGCTTTACAGATTTTTATGCTTGAAGTTTTAAAATCATCATTTTTTTTCATTATTATTATTATTTTTTCATTTCATCATCTTTTTTTTTGTTAACAGAACATGTTATAAGATGTCAAGAATTGGTATCGAATACTTAGCTTTCTTTATGAGAAGGTGAATTCCGCCTACAAGCTTCTCTTTGTGGAATCTGTATCAATAGTTGATGTGCATTCGATGCCCCTTTTCGCTACAGGCTTAGCTCTTGTTTACCACTTCAATTTTTTACAAGCGACAATGGAAGCTCGAATTAAAAGCCGCTGATGTGGGAACGCCACTGCAGTTGATACGCCAGGACTCGGCTAATAGCCGCCGATATGGGAACGCCAACGCTGATAGCCGCTGATACCGGAGCGCCGATATTGGACGTCCAAAGTCGATTCATCAATTTTTATAATCAGAAGTCGAAGAGAGAAACCCGCTGCTTTCTCTTGATGGAAGCTGGTGTCATGAGGAGATAGCCACTGGGTGGAGGTGGTAGGTTGTTTTTGGGACGCCGCCATTGCTGAGTTACTCTCATTTCTTTTAGAGAAATTGGAGAGAAACGAAGGCGCTGAAGAGGGATGGAGGCGCTGTAGAGAGAGGTGGAGGCGCCAGAGAGAGATGGAGGCGTTGTAGAGAGAGGTGGAGGCGCCAGAGAGGGATGGAGGCGCTGTAGAGACAGGTGGAGGCACCAGAGAGGGAAGGAGGCGCTGTAGTTAAGTTTGGATGCCGCCATTATGGGTTTTGGTTTATTTCTTCTTTTATACAACTTTGGAGAGAGAGAAAAATTCAGAGAGAAAAGAAGAGAAAGGTGGAGGCGCCAGAGAGGGAAGGAGG
Organism: Papaver somniferum; assembly: GCF_003573695.1. Taxonomy (NCBI): domain Eukaryota; kingdom Viridiplantae; phylum Streptophyta; class Magnoliopsida; order Ranunculales; family Papaveraceae; genus Papaver; species Papaver somniferum. The sequence continues at coordinate 96,153,247 of NC_039367.1, forward strand.
CGTTGTTGAGATAGAAAAGTTGGAGAAAAGTGTGGGCGTGTTATGTGTTGACGCTGAAGAGATTAAGTTATACAAGTTGGCAGTGATGATTTGACGTTGCTGCATTGGTTGACACTGAATGATTATCAAGCCGCTGAAGAGAATGAATGACGTGTTGGCGCCATGATGAGTTTTTTGTTTTACTGTTGGGGAGAATGAATGATGTGTTGGCGCTATGATGAGTTTTTGTTTTATCTGTTTAGGGTAATTGAATAAAGAGATGAAGGCGCTGGACGAAAGAGAGGGGGAGGCGGCAATCTATTTTGGTGAGCTTTCTGCCGCTGAACCGCTGTCCTAATCCAATGACTATGAGATAGGTTCCCACTGTGGTCGCCAAAATGTAATGGGTACAATATCATAGTAGAGTTGGAAGTCTACTCTAAAAAGTAGTACATGGTTAGCCACAATAAGTTAGCTCTAATTTCTTAGTTGAGAGATGATTCCTATTTATAGATATTTTTTTGAAATGAGAATGTCCAATATGTGTCCTCTCCTATCTTTTCTTATCTTACATCTGTCCCTACAGCAGTACAAGGGTACCTTAGATTTTTCTTTATGAACCCACACGACTTGGACTGTGCACGTGCCTGTCAGCAGGGAAAGGGCGCTATGTAGTGCTTTCTCTAGGATATGGGGAGACTTCCCCAATCTTGGAGGGAATACTCTTTAGCATCTCTTCTTAGATATGGGGAGTCTGACATTCTACTTTGTCATTTTTCAGGTATCTACATAAATCACCAGCATTGGATGTTTCTTGAATTCCTTCTGCTCCACTTTATTACAATGATCCAGCTCAAATTTCTTAGCAATAGTTAGGTCTCGGAAGCTAGGCTGTTTCTCAACAAAGGCCACCATACGTCGTACTTTCCGAAATTCCTCAGGCCCGTCTGATAAACCAGGCATAGGTACAACTGGGTTGAAGAAACGAGGAACCTCAACTTCTTTCTGCACTCGCATGAAAACGGTATCCCCCATGACAATTCTGCGCTTAAACTTGCACTCCGCAATCCTTTCTGCAGCCTGTACAACCTTCCCAGGAATTCCGCTCTCAGTCCAAAGTATTGCATCTTTAAAACGATAAAATTCATCATCTGATTTAAAAAGGTCCTTAATAAGAGCAGTCTTCCCTGAGATCTTCCAAGGAGTTCTAGACCGCTTGCATTTCTTTATTATCTTCCCGATATCATAATCAACTACAACGGCAGTTGCTAAAATACGAAACGCTGCCTTTTTGTCCCGCAGATACTGTACAGCAACAATTCCAGTATTGGGGGATGCAAGAGGTCCCCAGAACATTGCAAGACACTGTGTGTCTACGGGTGTGTAGTTGAGCATTCGAGGCCATTTGCTGCGATGATCCTCCGTGGCATATACAGGGATCGTCTGGTACTGCCTCCAACCAATTGAAACAATGATAGGGTTTCTTGTCTTCAACAATTTCCTGTGCTTAAGTGTCGCCTGCATATATCCAACATTTTCTTCCACAGAACTGATACCTCCAACTAGAATCGGATGATTGGGATCAATATTTTCAACCATTTCGAAAGGAACGTCTCGGACCTCCAACCTTAGATAAGTCCCTGGTCTGAAACCAGGATACTCATCCTCCTCTTTTCCTTTTAGAGATCTCCTCTTTCTGAGAGTAAGGCAAGGATCGAAATAGAGGGAAATCACCCATACCAGCAATGTGCACCTTAGTTCCTTGCTCGATATCACTACCTCGAAGATAACCATACAAAACAATGTCCCTATCGCATCTGTTATCCATCACCACTCTTTCTGGCAGAGTGGCATCTTCATAACGGTCTACCAAGACGTAAGGTTGTGCAACTCGCCATGACAAAGGATGAAATTCCATAACAGATAAGAAGCTTGCCAGATCAAGAATCTCATGCTTCGGGTACTTCCCATTTTCCAGTCCAGATAAACAGAATAGTGTTGCTCCTTGATATATTTCAGTACAGAAACGATTCATGATGTATTTTTTGGTTCTTACTAGGTTTCCAATATTTGTGCAAACACCACGAGATATCAGCACCCCTATGACCTTGGGCATGCCATGAACACGTAAAATATTCACAAACTCGAATGTTTCCATTTCAAAACCAATAGATGTATCAATGAGCAATATGACGGCATCAGCATACTTGGCAGCATCAAGCATACCATTAAGACTATTCGGACACTCCACAAACTGTATTCGTCTTTGCTCTCCTGATACGATCGTAACCGGGCCTTGCATGTATAATACATTATTAAGATTTCCCTTGGTATAATGCTCTACTAGTGACCTAATCAACAGGGACTTCCCAACCTCGGGAGGTCCATGGACAACAATAACATACGGAGGTTCTTCTTCTTTCACAGTAAGATCAATAGCAGCTGTATCTTCAAAATGTTCTGCCAGCAAATATGGTTGTGCAGCTTTCCATGACAAAGGATGGAAATCCATAGCCGATATGAAGTTTGCCAGATCAAGAATTTCACTCTTCTTGTACATCCCATGATCGAGCCCAGATAAACAAAACAATCGTGCTTCTTTACATACCTCAATTCTGAAATGCTGGATGAGGCATGTTTCGATTCTTATTCGTTTGGCAAAATTATTTCCGAACATATCAAGAGATGTCAGCACCCCTATAACCTTTGGCAAAATTAAGACGTTAACAAACTCGAATGTTCCCATTTCAAACCCAACATATGCATTCATGAGCAATATGACAGCGTCAGCGTACTTTGCAGCATTCCGCATACCATTAACATTGTTCGGACACTCCACAAACTGTATTCTTCTTCTCTTCCCTGTTATGATGGTAACGGAGTCTCGCATGCATACCAAAACAAGCTTTCGATTTGCATCGGCATAATGGTCTGCTAGTGACCTAATCAACGTGGACTTCCCAACCTTGCGAGGTCCTTGGACAACAATTACATACGGAGATCGTTCTTCTTCTTCTTCCACTCTTAAATCAATAGAAGCAGATGTATCTTTGTGCTCATCAGATTGTAATCCCGCAGCAGATACCTCTGGACTGTTGTCGGCGGTAGTGGTTTTATATATTTTGAGGTAATCTGTACCACATAGAACATATTCTTGATTACTAGAAGAGGAAGAAGCAGCAGCACCAAACGCCATGTCGTTGAAATTTGAAACCCTAGCTAGAAACACACCTTTTGGCCAATTAATTTGCTTCACTTTATTCACGCCACTTCTAATTATATACAGTGGTTCTTCTCAGCCCACCAGTGAAATCCACTGGTCAAACCCACTGCTGAAGTGGTGTTGACGTGGATTGACTATTTAAGATTTCTTTCATTTCACCCTTCTGCCGCGTGATATTTTTTCTTTCCTTTTTTTCCGTTGATGGGTTGGTTGAAGAAAAAAGAGAGTAACACTAGCATAGGAGAAGAAAGACCGAGATCGGTTGGTTTCGCAGCAATGCAAAACATCATCACGGCTTCCTCATCCAAAAGGACCAAAATCATAATCACATCTCTACTAATCCAATCAACCGTATGATCACCAAGATTTCAACTTCCCTAATTAACTGAAGTTCTCTCTATTATCGATTAACGGTCTGCGTTACATGATCATCTAGATTTGGCTGTAAGTTGGAGTGCTTTCGTTGAATTAATCGAGTTGAGGGTTCCCACATTTCACAAATGTACTAACTATCACGAAGGATTATTCACCCAATTGTTTACTCCCTTCGTTCCACTTTTGATGAGTTTTTAGGGTTATTTTTTGTTCCACATTACTTGATAGTTTTCATATTTTCCCCATAAAATTACCAAAACACTCTCACAATTTGTCTTGGAACTATAAGTTTATTTTTAAATACACTATTAGCAATTAATATTTAAAGACTTTTCTCAAGGGCATAAATAGAATTTTTTTATATCTCTCTTCAGTTCTTAATCTGCGTGAAAACTCCTTAAACATCATCTAAATTGGAACGGAGGGAGTATATAATTGTATGCCTTTGGCAGGTACATAAAACATATGTTCTGAATTAAACTTATGTAAATAATTGATTTAAAATTTATAAAACCTAATAAAAAAAGAGGAAATTTTGATTAATTAAATTATAGGGTTTATACACAGTTTACCTGGTGGTAGTTCTTTTTCTTCTTTATTGGATTTAAGTTATTCTTTAGATGTTCTTATAGTGGTAGGGGAGAAAGACAAAACAATACCGTAGTAAAGAACGGAAAATACAACTAGAATAGTGAACCTACGTCAACGCCACATCAGCGGTGGGTTTGACAGTGGGTTTAGGGAGTGGGCTAAAAAGAATTTTTGAATTACACATGGTTTTATTTATTTTTTTAATAAAGAGAAATTTTTATTAGCAACTAACAACTGTATATCAAGATATTATGCCGATTTACAATACCATTTAGGATTTTGTTCTTAACAAGCAAAATATTGGAGTTATCAATAATATAATATTTTTGTTTTTTCCTACTCCATCTAGCTAGTTTATCCGCTTCCCCGTTATTCTTTCTATTTACATAGCTAATATCAACATGTTCAAAATTTCCCAACAAAATATGGACATCCTTTAGAATAGCTATTGATCTCCAATCACAAGTTGATGCCCTGTTGTTCAAAAAAATAACTGCATCCATACAATCCGCTTTAATCCTAAGATTATTTATCTTTAGCTCCTTTTCCCATCTAACTGTCTGTTGTAGTGCTAATGCTTCTGCTGCTGCTGATCCTGTGATTGTTCCTGATAAGAAATTGATGTCAGCAACTTTATTGTTTAACCAAAAGACAATTCCAATTCCAAAAGATCCATCCTGTTCATTATAAGAGGCATCCACATAGAATGTATCGTTTTTTAAAAGATTTGAATCCTCCCTGCAGTTCTGCAGACTACATTTTCTATTCATTTTTTTCGCTCACTGTTTCAGAATAAGAGTCGCACTGTTTCAGAAAATCCCTAATTTCTTTTATACAGTCTAAAGGATTAGGATCTAGTTTTTTGAAATTGACATCATTTCTGTAGTTCCAAATTTTCCAACAGATAATGCTAAATACTTCTTTGTAATCCCATAGTGCTTTTGAAAACCAGGACATAACCCAATTTAAGAAATTTCCATCATATGCTGGAATTTGTAAACCAAGACCAAACCAGACAGCTCTTGTAAAGTTACAAGAAATGAACAAATGCGCAGAGGTTTCCAGTATGTTCTTTTTACATAGTAAGCAAAAAAGCTCTGTGTGCTTAAGAAAATCATTCATTTTTGCTCTCAATGGAAGCACATCCGCTGTCATCTTCCAAGTAAAAAGAGATACCCTAGGAATCAATTTCATATGCCAAATTTTGTCATTTGTAATATGATCTTCTCTAGAAATGATCTTATAAGCTGATTTTGTTGAGAATTCACCATTCCTGTTTCCTAACCATCTCAATTTATTTTGATTTTGTGTGTTTATATAAATGGCCTTAATTTTAGAAGCCACAGTCTCAGGAAAAACAAAGTCTATTAAACCCTTATTCCATTGTCCATCTATATCAGTCAAATCTGAAACATAAACCAAGTCTTCATGCTGCCAGTTATTAAATATACCTGTTTTTGGAATCCAATTATCCTTAGCTATTTGAACATTTGTGCCACTGCCTATTTCCCAAATACTATTCTCTTTTATAATTTCTATACCTTTCCTAATACTTGTCCTGATCTAAAAAGTATTATAGAAAGAGTATTTGTGGAAAGGGTGGTCTCTTGGAAAATATTTCCCTTAAAGTAGTCTTACCCAAAGATCATTTGGATTATTTAGAAGCCTCCAAGCAAGCTTACTTAAAAGAGAAACATTCATTTTATGTGGATTACGAATACCTAAACCTCCACAAGATCTGGGTGTATAAACAGTACACCAAGCTTTCGGGTAATAAGCCTTCTTAGGATTATTTTTATTCCACCAAAAGTCTCGTTGAATCCTATCAAACTTTTCTAACACAGAGACAGGAAATTCAAAACACTGCATTTGGTAGCAAGGATATGCAAATATAGTTGATTTAATCAACACAGTATGACCCACCTGTGATAACAACTTTGCCTTCCAGCCATGCAAAGTTTTATATGCCTTCTCTAACAATGGTTCAAAATTCAAAGCTCTTTGCCTATTGAAAAATAAAGGCGTTCCCAAATATTTTTCATCCTTTGAACCCTCAATATCCTTGCTATATCTTTATATGCTTGTTATGAACTTTTTTACTAAAAAAGACCCCTGATTTGTGATAATTTATATTTTGTCCAGAAGAACAACTGAAAGTGTCTAGTATACCCATTATCTTTCTAACCTCAGCAATATTTTCCTTACAGAAGATAAAACAGTCATCGGCAAAGAGAAGATGTGAGATAACTGGACATCTTTTATTAATTTGCATTCTAGCGAAAGTTTTATCTTGTTCAGCTTGATAAAATAATCTGGATAACCCCTCCAAAGCAGTTATAAACAGATACGGATACAAGGGATCCCCTTGTCGAAGACCCCTAGTAGGGTTAAAAGGTATACCTGGTATCCCATTCAACAGAACTGTGGATTTGACTGTTGAAATACATTCAGAAATGAGATCACACCATTTCTCTGAGAAACCAAAATTTCTGAAAATACGAATGATGTAATTCCATTCCATCTTATCAAATGTTTTTGATAAGTCTAACTTCAAAGACAGAAAACCTTTCTTGGATTTACTAGTATGCATTGTATGAAGCATTTCATGTGATATAATCCACTATCTGCCTCTTTGGGATAAAAGCTGACTGATTTGGCGCAATGATTTTATTTAACAATGGCTTCAACCTAGTCGCCAGAATCTTAGAGATTAACTTGTAGAGAGTATTGCTCAGACTTATAGGTCTGAAGTCAACTGGTATTATAGGGTTTTCTATCTTAGGAATTAAAGAGATGTAATTATCATTAATTGCTTCCGGATGTTTCCCCGTAACAAAGAAATCAGTAACTAATTTTACAACTTCCTGTTCAATTAAACTCCAATGAGTTTGAAAAAACCCAGGTGGGTATCCATCTGGACCCGGTGACCCCCATGAATTCATAGAGAATAACACCTTTTTTATCTCATCCTTGTCTGGAATTGTAACCAAATCAGCATTGTCTGAGTCCGTAATTACTCTAGGAATAATATGATCAAAAACATGATCAATATTATTTCCTTCAGTTGAACTAATACCCAGAAAATGGTTCTTAAGAAGTAAATCAAGTTGCTCCTTCTCTTCCAACCAAAAACCTGTACTATCCTTTAAAGAATGTATAGTATTATGATGTTTTCGATTAGAAGAAACAACATGAAAGTACTTAGTACACTTATCATGCTCCTTAAAAAATTTATCTCTACTATTCTCTAACCAATATATATTTTTATCTTACTCCAAGTTTCTAACTCTGCCTCTAATCTTTTAAAATTTTTCCTAGAGTCCAAATGAGATGGTTTTTATTTTCTTTATCAATTTGATCTAATATCCTTTCTTTATTCTTAAAAATATTTTTGAAAACATTTTTATTCCAGCTCCTTAAGTCTTCTGATAAATCCTGTAACATCTGCTGAAATTCATCAGCATTATTCAATTTCTTCTCCGCCCAAGCATTCTAAATGAACATTCTATATTCCTTATGTTCCACTCAGCCTCTAAAAAATTTGTAAGGTCTATTTTGCCTAATTCTCACAGGATCAAAATCAATGAGTAAAGGATTATGGTCTGAAGAAGTTCTGGTTAAATGGTGGACCATAGCTTCTGGGAAACAGTCAAACCATTTTACATTCACAAGGCTTCTATCTATCCTTTCTCTGATGTTTTGAGATCCTTCCCTTTGATTAGACCAAGTGAAAGGGTCACCCGTAAATCGTAAATCAAGAAAGCCTAGGTGTTGTATAACAGATTGAATAACAGACACTTCACTTGAACTAGCGTCATTACCCCCCTCCTTTTCGGTTTTATCTAAAATAAAATTCATATCTCCCACAACCATCCAGGGATGATCAATTTGTTCACCTAATCCTTGAATATATTCCCACTGACAGGATTTCCCTTGAGAGTTTAAAGCACCATACATGCAAGAAGTATAACATGTGATACCTCTAACTCTAAAAGAGACAATAATTATATTAAATTTAACCTCCAATAACTTCACCTGAAGATTACTAAACCATGCCACTATTTGGCCACCCGATTTTCCAATGGATGGGATTATAATCCAATCATTGAAAAGAAGCTTTTTAGCAGTGATTTCCATTTTCTCTAAAGACATTTTTGTTTCAGAGAGAAACACTGAATCTGGCTTATGTTTCCCAGTTAAAAAATTTAAATGATTAAAAGTTTTAGGGCTGTTACATCCCTGAGCGTTCCAGGATAAAATTATCATTATTAAAAACAGAGAAACTCTAAACTCAGAAACCACAATCAAAACACACAAGAGACTAAGAAGCACACAGATACTAATGATGCTAAAAGTTTTTAAAAACCAAAAAACAACGGGAAATAAGGTAAACTCTAACAAACCAAATAATACAGAGAACAAGGAAAGGATTTGAAAACTAACCGGTTCAGAGCTTTTGGTACTTGAACTCCCCTTTCCAATCTTTAGGTCTTGCACTTTCCCGGAAACCATGACTTCTTCTTTTAGAACTTCTTACGCTGCAACTATTGGTGTTGGATTTGTAGCAACTAAGTTCTCTTGAATAACATCTAGAGCATTTGAAAACATATCAGTAGTACCCTTTCCCAAATCCTTATACTCAGCAAGAAGCCAAGCATAACCCTAAAGATAAAGTTTTCCTTCTATCAGCTCTTGAAAATATTTCTCCTTTTCTTTTTTCTTCATTTCCTCTTCATTGGTACCATCATATGCTACACTTTTCTCTTTTTCTTTTTCTGCAGTTAAGGACTTTCCTTGTTTTTCAGCACTACAAATTGTGATTGCTTTTGCTTTCGCATCAGGATTTGGACATTTCCAATCAATCTCTATTTTTTTCCTTTTTCCCGTGCTTCTATTAACAGCTTCTTTATCAATGAGACTCTTGAATTCCACTGATGTTTGATCTGTCATTTTCCAATTCTTTTCCTTATTTTTCTTCAGCTCCAAATAACCCTTTGCCTCTTGCTATGATCCTACCACTATTGGAATATTACCAGTTGCAGGAGGAGTTTCATTTCTACAATCATAACCTGGAGGGTGTGCTATCCACATGTATCTAGTGCAAACTTGATCTGGAAGACCAATATAATCTATTTCCACCTGCTTCTTTCTTGTTCCCAAATCCTCTAAAACCATATCAATCTTCTTAAATAAAGGTTTAGATGTATCTACAATGACCCTTGTATTCACCATCATGAGGACCAATCACCATGAGAAGTTCACCAATCTTCCTAACGACTCCAAACGTGCCCTTAGGCATTCCAAGGTGTGAATACACGTTTCCCGTTTGATAAGTTCGCAAACCCAGTCCGCAAACTTCAAATTCCAGAAGATATTTTCGGAAATAAGTCTGCGAACCCCGTCCGCAAACCCAGTTCGCGGACTTCACTGTCTTCGGTATTCAATGGAAACTGTTTTGGCCACAACTCCTTCATCCGAACTCGGAATGACCTCATTATTTTTGCGTTATTTTTATCTATATATTCTATTAAAGATGATGATGATAAATCCTTAATTTGAATGAGTTAAGATTGGTCTTTGTCCTGTGTCTTGATTTTGAGCGTTTTGCTCCTTTTCGTCACACTTCTTCTACTTGTCTTGGACTTGGGCACTTGGATACTTGGAATACTTCTCTTCCTAGCTATTTTAAGAACTTTGTAGCTCCTTTTTTGGATGATTCACCTATTTGAGACAAATAAGACAAAACCAAAGTAATGATACGAAAATACGCAAGAATAATAGCTAAAGCAAGTATGAAATGGATACTAAAATCATATGAATTATGCACTTATCACAATATCAACAAAGTGTTACCCAAAGATAGCTACCCACTGTCAAACATTGACCAACTGGTCAACGCAACCAAAGGGCACCAAAGACTATCCTTCATGGATGGATACTCAGGCTACAACCAAATAGCCCTTGCAGAAGAAGATCAGGAGCATACTGCGTTCTTTACTCCATGAGGCTTGTATTTTTATACAAGGATGCCTTTTGGACTAAAAAATGCGGGGGAAACATACCAGCGATTAGTGGACAAAATCTTTAAGCCATGGATAGGAAAGATACTAGAGTTCTACGTGGACGATATGCTCGTCAAGAGCAAAGAAGCAAAAAACCACCTGTCATACCTAAGGGAGATATTTGAAGCCATGAGAAATTTCCACATCAAGGTGATCCCGGAGAAATGCACGTTCGGAGTAACCTCAGGAAAATTCTAGGGATACTTGGTAACCAAGCGAGGAATAGAAGTAGACCCTGAAAGGTTCAGAGCAATAATAGAGATGCCATCTCCACAAACTTTAAAAGGAGTGCAAAAGCTTAATGTAATCTTGGATTCCATGGGAAGATTCATAGCAAGGTGATAGTATTTTTCAATGATGTTTTAGTAGTGGTAAAAGATTTATCGTTCACTCGGACTTGTTGAACTTGTTTTTAGGATTAATAAAGGAAAAACACTAAAAATATACAAATTATGTTACAAGATGAAGAGACGCTGAGACGCGGGATTCCACTACTTTTCATATTGTTATGGTTCAGTCATTAACTCTAGACAATATAGCTCAAACAAAACAAGTTGTGACTCTAGTTCTTTGCCAAAAATAGATTTCGTAAAATATTATTTGTAAGTTAAAAGCATGACGCATCTAAAGTATTTAGAACTAAGCATGCGGCATCTAACAAAATAACAAATAATTAATAGAAATCATAAAGCAATTAAATCTATGCAAAAAGTCAATAAAAGAATTAATTCATTTACCACAATCATGAAAAGTTGCTTCCTCCATTGTCCCAGTGATGGGGTCTAGCTCCGCATGGTGAAAACACACTCAAAGTAATTTTTTATTGCTCAAAAAGGTGCTTACAAGGAGAAAATGGAGAAATAATTCAAAACCGGGTTTGTAACAATTATATTTGTTACAAACCAGAGAACTACGACCCACAGTATGTGTCACTGATACTGTTGCTCTAAGACCCACGTTAAGCGTCATTGTCACTGTTGGAAAACGACTGTGTTTGGCAGTCTGTTCTTCGTGTTCTTCGTGTTTTACAACAGCAGAAAAATATGCTCTGCAACTCGTCCAATCTCTTCTCTGTAGCTCTCTATTCTCTTCCCAAACTATCCATCCCCGTCTATGGACCTAGAGCCATCTATTTATACTACTAAGCCTCATTTAATCACGCCATATCTCCCAAATAATCTTCATTCATCATCATTATTCTCTACGGCCAAAATTTCCACTTTTATCTTCACCACGCGTTAAACTTCTTCCAACACGCTCCAATTCGTCATGTATACGCCTCAGATGTACTTATACACAATTCTATCTCACGCCATGCACAGGAGAACACGTCCAATCCCGTGAAACACTTCTCCCGTTGATGTGCTGCCCTATTTTTTTCTTGCGAGTTATCTAGCCAAATTTAACCGAAACAATCAACCATACCACATTTGTTATGCTCAATCAAGTCTCCCCATAAAATTTTAGCCATTGAATCACACTATAACCCCTCCAAATCACGAACTGAAAATCAGTTTTCTAAAAATATATTTTCCCGCCAAAAACCAGTTTCAAACGGAGAAGATGGGTGTTGTGGATTAATTTGGGCTATACATAGCCGTGGGTGCTGAGAATAAGGGTGCCCCTTAGCAAAAGTGGGGGTCCGTATAGCAAATGTCCTCAGAGGTGCCCTGAGTAACTTTTCGAGCCGAATTTTTCAAAAATGTTTATTTCCTACAAACACATAAAACACCATAATAAATACGAAATCGAGTACCAACAATACAGAAAATTGAGGACAACTTGGACACAAAAATGTGTCTATCAAATACCCCCAAACTTATTATTTGCTAGTCCTAGAGCAAATCTAATCTAGAAAAATAAAACCAAATTAATCTCGGGTGGGTTTATCAGAGGTGTACCCATAAAAACCATGACTTCTAATTGGTCACAAGTATCCAAAGAGCTATGAGGACATACAAATTCTCAACCTATCGCCAAGTAATTAGAATTTCCAGAGAAATTAAAGGTGCCAGCTCTAAAGCTGACTAAAGAAAAGGGGAGACACATCCGCAACACTGCTAGATAAGGAGATATCCTCTACACAACTAGATAAACATTGTAAGATGCGTCCGCTGATTTACAGCTGGATAAGATTAGGAGGGAGATAAAGATGAGAGGGACATCTGCTACACAGCTGGACTAATTACGTGTGATGAGTTAAACCAGTGCTAGAAAGATTTTGTGCCAGATTGAAAGCGGATTAACAAAGCAACCAAATGTATCTTTCTTCGACTCTCTCATAGTGCTCAGTAGAAACAACGTCTTCTTCGGCTTCAACTGTTGATGATAAACTCGCGAACCTCGTAGAACCTTGACAATTTAACTTTTCTCCTTAATTTCATGCTCGAAACTTCCTTATAGATCTCTACTTCCCTATGGACTTATTGAAAACGATGATTTTTTCATTTTTCAATTTTTTTTCTTTAATTTTTTTTTTTTTAATTTTTTTTTTCAACACAAAAATAACAAGACAAAAATTTAAATGGCCATGAGAGAACAACTTTAGAACTTGGATATTTGCAACTTGTGATGTCTTGGTATCATGAACTTCAACAACTTATATCATTTGCTCTTATAAATTTTTGAATTATTCTTTTCTATTGTTGCTTCTAAACCTTAAACGTCTTCAACTTTCTTAATAGATTTTGATGTCACCCTGCTTGTTGATGATGAGAAGTTTCTACTGAGAGAGAGTCATAATCCAGTAACTAAGACTACATTGTGAGGTTTCTTTGTCTTTCTGGCATTTCCTTCTGACCTACTTGCCTTTCCATCATGGATGGTTAGGTCCATCACGATTACCCTCTAAAAGGAACAAGTTCTCTCCTGAATTTCAAATATCTCAATGTCTTTTTCTCTAATGTCTCAATAGAATGTTATCCCTAGCAATTCCAATTTCCATCTTTTCGGTGAGAACCAATATGTAAACTTAGCTAACCGGATACTATGTGATGCTAGAAGTTTCTCCCTTACCCCCAAACTTAAATCTAACATTGTCCTCAATGTTCTAAAGATAAAATTAAAAACATGAACAAGGAGAAACTATTACCACTTGAGGGAAAAGAAATAAGGAAGAATATTACCGTGTCACAAGAATATTGGGTTACCTCCCAAGAAGTGCTAAGTTTAAAGTCTTCAGCCAGACAATGGAAGAATTAGTCACCTCATAGAATCATAAAGTAATAGCCGGAATAATTGTGGATCACCAAAACCAAATAGGTCTATCACAAGTAAAAGGAATCCGAAACATCCCAAGAAAATTAGCAAATAGAGCACACCCTTGTCTAGTTTCCTTTTTAATACAACTACATCTAGCTGTGGTTCAGGTTCAGATCCTATAACAGGGTCTAGGTAAAAAGCTTTCATTGGTTGGATTTCCTCAAAGGCATTCTGAATATCAGGCTGAAGAGTCTGGAAATACTCAAGTAAGAACTTAGAAGCGCATAACAACAACCTGAATAACTGGGGATCCTCTAAGTCAATCAGATTTGACTCACACAGCTGACCACAATGAAAGAGGTGGTCTTCCTTAAGAAAATGTGTCGACCCTATTCTCCTAAAGTAATTAGGTTCAGTCTCAAAACTTAATAACCGACACATCTGAAAATCATAAGTTCCCACAATTGGAAGAAAAGTTTTTGGCGGGAAAACAAAGTCAATTTGGGTATTATCGCCTGAGTAAACCACATCAACCAGAGGATGGGTTTCTAACAACTGAGCTTCTTTCTGGACATCATTAGGTTTGGTAAAATGTGTATGAAGATAATCTTGTAAGATGGTTGAGGCACAAATGTCAATTCCTACACGAGGGAACTTTCTAATAGTTAAAGCACACGGAGAATTACCCCCAAACTTAGAGCTTTCTGTGTCTCTTGAAAGACTAGTCACAACTTCCCTAATTTCTAGGTCATCAGATTCCTGAAAATGGTCAATTGATTCTTCTAAGTCTGGTTTATCCTCGCTCATCTCTACGAGTTTATGGTCTTCGTCTAAGACTATTGTTTCTAAATCGCTAGACTCTAAAACATTATTCTCAGAATAAACTCGTTCCTCTAAATCATTATCGTCTTTGTAAACAGGAAATACTACATCGTCTAAAACGAGGGTATCTCTAGTCAAATCCTCGTCCTTTTAAATAGGTGAATAATTATTAAAATTATTTGGATTTGAACTAGAAATAATATTATCATTGTAAAGCTCAATTGGAGTAACCATTTCCTGATCATTATTCCTACATAAGTATGATTCTCCATCAACACTATCCTCATCATAATAACATGAAAAAGATCGAACATCATCAAAAGAAGTAGTGGTACCAATTCTAACCTCGTTATCTTGATTATGTAAATAACTATCTTCATTCTCAAGGGTATTATTGGATACACTATATTGGCAATTCAAGTAATTTCGAGCAATTATTTCGTTCGTCTCAGCTATCCGCTTGAGGTGGTCTTATAAAGAAGGTTCAATCATTATTGTAGTTCTTTCGTCTATAATTATACTATTCATCTCGGCTAACATACGCGTCGACTCAGCTAACTTCCTGAGGGACTCTTCTAAAGGAGGAATAAGAACAGAGGGATCATAAAAAGGACTACTTTTCAATAGTTTGATTGTATCCTCTAAAGACGAAGAACTAGTACTATAATCTTCTTGCTCGTAAGACTGATGCACGTGTGGATAGTAATTGGGCTCACCAGGGTATGGCCCATATCCTTCCAAAGGTTGGCGTTCCCAACCACTATTCACACTATGGTAACAATAATGTCCATATTGTTCAGTTGGATAATCATATTCATTGCGATGGCTATTATAATACCAGTTTGACATCCTAACTGCAAGGAAATTATAAACAAACAAAAAGAAGGCTGACTCGACCACAACAAGCCTATTTTATCTAGCAAACAAAAATCATGATTGCTCCACTTAGATTGTTTCTAGACCAACTTCTAATCCTTCGAAAGGGAATTCTTTACAATTTGAGAAAACCCCTCTGGAATCAATCCGAGTCAAAGTATGTTGAATAGAGGCGAGGGAAGCTGCGTAGAGCTTTGATACCCAAGGCCTCACCGCATTACAAGGCGGCGCAGTAACGCATTCAACTCATAGAAACCATCATGAACTTCGAAGTATGCTTAAAAGAGTAACCAATATTTTTCGAATGACTTTCCTATTAAGCTCGTTACCCTATCGGTCTCGTTCTAGTCAAAATTTTAGGCTTAGGTTCGCGTAGGTTACGTGTTCCTAAGGCGGGAAAGAAGGAAACGGTGATGAAATCCGAGTCCTTATCTTGATTTGGCCAGGCCTTGCCCTTTACTAAAAAATTAAATCCGATTTCAGGTCCTCAACATATAGGCATACAAAATATCCAGTAAACCCGCTGACAGGGGATTCGCGGGTGTTTAGAATTCTTACCTCCCGTTCCATACGGGGGATGAACCGTTGAAGTCGACTCGGGCCACGACTCCTATGTCATGTACGAACCAGAGGGGCCGAGACGATATCGTAATCGTCGTCCTTCTCTGCACACAGTTTATATTTAAAACTACCCTTCCGTAGGGTTTAAAAAAAATAAAGTCCCAAAGTTCAATATCCGAAAAAAATAAAATAAATAAATAAATAAATAAATAATTAAAGAAAAAAAAATGAAAGAAAAAAAAATGAAAAATGAAAAAATCATCGTTACGTTTTGTTCAATAAGGCCATAGGGAAGTAGAAATCTATAAGGAAGTTTCAAGCATGAAATTAAGGAGGAAAGTTAAATTGTCAAGGTTCTACGAGGTTCGAGAGTTTATCATCAAAAGTTGAAGCCGAAGAAGACGTTGTTTCTACTGAGCACTATGAGAGAGTCGAAGAAAGATACATTTGGTTGCTTTGTTAGTCCGCTTTCAATATGGCACAAAATCTTTCTAGCACTGGTTTAACTCATCACACGTAATTAGTCCAGCTGTGTAGTAGTGGTAAAAGGGTAAGGGTGACAATATAGCACTGGTTCCCCGGCAGCGGCGCCAAAAATTTGATGTGTTTTCAAAGTAGTTGTAGATAGTGATAAAAGGATTGTTTTAAGACTTGTGAAGGCAATGAATTTTAGACTTAATAAAAATTTCAAAACAAACAAAACTTATTACAAAATTGACTTCAAGATATTAGAAAACAACCAAGACACTGATTTCACTATTACACATGAATAAATTATGGTAAACAATCCAAAACTCTAATTATCTTTTAAGTCTCTTATTTCTTAATTCACAAATAATCTGGAAAATTCTCAAAAATTAATTATATCCCTAAGCATAGATTATCTAAACAAAGCATAACCTATCTAATTGAATCACAAATAATGAAGAAATTTTTTGCAAACAATTAAAAACTCTGCAAAAGCAGTGATTGAGTGAATTGTAAATTATAAATTATAGGAAATAAATGATTACCAATTATTCATGTGTAAATAGATTCCTCATTGCCTTGGTTGTGGTAGAATTTAACCTCTCATCATGTTGGAAACACGCTCAAAAGTTGATTTCATTTATGCTCAAAGATGGGTTTACAAATGATAAAAGTGTGAAAATAATTAAAGTTACAGAGAACGATATATGTTGGCTGTCGCTGTCACTGTAACAAATAAGACTGTCTTTCGACAATCGTTTAAACTGTAGCTTTTAAGACTGTTATGTAACAGTCGCAATCACTATAGCATAAACGACACAAGGGTGTGCGTCTTATGTTCTTCGTGTTCTTCAGCAGCAGCAGAAAAATGGCAGCTCTGTAACTTGATTTTTTTCGACTTTCTGGTGCTCTAAAACTCTCCCAAACTATCTGTCCCCCTTCCATGATACCTTGTGAACGTATTTATACGTGATTGCGACATTTAATATCCTCCAATAACTCCAAATAATCTTCATTTATTCGGGTTATTTTCTTTTCATTTTTATCACTGATATTGATTTTCACGCGTTCTGAAGCTTCCATATTGCCATATTTAACTTCTTCACACTCCAAATAGTGGTTAGGTTCTTCCAAACACGAGAATCACACGTCTAACTCGCTGTAATCCCGTGGATATCTTCTTCCGTGTACGTGCTGCCCTGTTTTCTTCTCACGGATTTTTCAGCCAAATTTGATCGAAACAAACACCAGTACTAGCTTTGTTATGACATATCACGTCTACCCATTAAGTATCAGCCCTTTAGTCTACCCAGAACTCCTTCAAGAATCGATCGAAAGTTACACAGTTGAGAATAAAATTTTCCCGCCAAAACGAATTTTTGAAATGTTGAAGATGGTGTCCTCCTAACCAAACTGGGGTGCGAATAGCAGGTGCCCAACTGAGGTTCCCCTTATCCAAATTGAGGTTGCCTTTAGTACTTTTCTCCGGGAGTCCAAATAGCACTTTTTGAGCAACTTTTTCCACACAAGTGTATTTCTCCAAAAACACCTACAAACACACAAAGCATCAAAATTAGTACAAAAATCGAGCACTAACAATAGTGACATTGAGTACAATTTAGACACAAAAATGTGTCTATCACAAGGTTGTCGGATAAATGCAAAACATTTTTCGATACGCTAAGGAAAGGAAACAGGTTTACATGGACCGAAGAATGTGAACAATCCTTTCACAAGATCAAATAGTACTTAACATTAGTACCTATCCTTCAGAAACCGGAGCCATGTGAGATACTCATCTTATACTTAACATCAACAAGCTACGCCGTGAGCGCAGTATTGGTACGAGACCAGGGGCAAGGAGAAAAGCCTGTATACTACATTAGCAAGACACTCAGTTCACCGGAGCGTAACTATACCAAGGTGGAGCAGCTCATATATTCCTTAGTAGTGAAAACATAGAAACTAAGGATATATTTCGACGCACATACCATCCAGTCTTCACAAAAGCTCAGATAAGTCAAATCCTGGACAATATGGAAAAGATCGGAAGGGTAGCGAAATGGAGTGCCATGATCAAACAGTTTCACATAATCTTCGAGACAAGGAAAGATGAGAAATCACAAATCTTAGCGGACTTTCTAGCGGACCTACCTCTCAACGACGAAGCAGAAACAGACGACATCCCAGAAATGGAGGAGGATAAGCCGGAACCAGAAGACATCTTGGAACCACAAAATTTACGAAGGTGGGATATATTCGTAGATGGCTCCTCCAACGGAGAAGGCACATGCATAGGGATTGTGATAACAACCCCTACTGGAGATCGACTCATCTATGCATTCAGTTTAGAATTCAAACAATACACTAACAACATGACAGAGTACGAGGCGGTCATACGCGGTCTATGCTTGGCACAGGATCTAGGCTTATCAGATGTTGGTCTCACTAGTGACTCACAGCTGGTCATTAGATAAATCGAGCTCAAATATCAAACTCTGGATCCGATATTGTCTTCATAGATAAGTTAGCACAGGAGCATGCATCAAAGATCGAAAAAGTCACATTCAGACACGTCTGTCGGAAAGACAACAGACACGCAGATGCCTCAGCATTTATATCATCAATCCTGAGGGACAAGAATACCACCTCCGTGCAAATTGGGAGGATATACGAACCTTTGATAAAAGGGCCAACCTCAGGCGTTGTAGAAGCCATGGTCGTTCAAACTCGGGCCATGAGGGAAGCATAAAAGTAGAAAGAAGACAATGGGATAGAAGAGCCAGATAACGAAGTTGACGAGTCTGATAAAGACTTGTCCATGTCGAACGAAAGCAACGCAGACGAAGCAGAAGATGATTGGAGAATCCCAATTCACCAGTATCTTGATAAAGGTACCTTACCAGCAGACGTCAAAGAAGCTCGTAAGCTCGAGTCCAAGGAAGCTATGTACAACCTACGTGATGGGATACTGTATAGAAGGTCATTTCTCGGACCTCTGATGCGGTGCCTCTCACAAACGGAAGGCAGGAAAATACTGCATGGTGTACACAGCGGAGAAGCCGGCAACCATAGCGAAAGAAGGTCCTTAGAAATCAAAGCCAAGATGCAAGGATACTATTGGCTGAGCATGGACGAAGATTCAAAAAAATGTAGCTAAGCGCTGCGAAAGATGCCAATGCTTTTCCAGGAAGATTAGGGCACCAACAACGGAGATCAACTCAGTCATCAGCCCATGACCATTCGTCAAATGGGGGGTTGATATTGTTGGACCTTTGATAGAAGGGACACCAAAAAGAAAATACCTTATCGTGGCTACGGATTATTTCACCAAGTAGGTGGAAACAAGAGCTTTGGAGAGAATTGCGAGACACATACGTCTTTAAATTTTTGTTTGAACAAATCATTTGCAGGTTCGGGATACCAGCCGCCATAACCTCTGACAATGGAAATCAGTTGGAGAGAAAGAATATAGACATGTTGTTCAACATTTTCAACATTCAGAAAAACAAGTCCACAACAATATACCCTAAGAGCAATGGACAAGCAGAGGCGACTAACAAGACGATAACGATGAACTTGAAAAAGAAGCTAGGAGCATACAAGAAAGATAGTGTGAACAACTACACAATGTCTTATGGGCCTCCGAACTACAAGAAGAGCAGCTACGGAAGAAACTCCGTTCATGCTAACCTACGGAGCCGAAGCACTCATCCCAACGGAGATAAAACTTCCAATAAAAAAAACGGAGGCATGGGAAAAGAACCTGACGATGGACCTGATACTCGAAAAGCTTGATGATCTCGAAGAAAGACGAGAAGTGACTTTGAAAAAGATGGTAAAATACCAACGAAGGCTAGCATGTGAATACGACAAACGGGTTATCCCAAGAAACTTTGTGGTCGAAGAGTACGTGCTACGACAGATACCTCCGTATTAAAGAAAGAAGGAGTGGGGAAAGCTAGCTCCGACATGGGACGAACCCTACATCATACACGATATTGTCGGGAAAGTATCATACTACCTAAGGAACCTAAAAGGTGAAGTATTACAACACCCCTGGAACGCAATGTACCTAAAGAAGTACTACCCGTAAATGGTTATTACTCAAGAGAAGAAAGGAATGGGAAACAACCCACCATGTTCTATCCCTGATCAAAGGTATTATAAACCTTACTAATCAATGAAAAAAACTTTTTTCCTAAGAGAAAAGTTTGTTTGATTAAACACAAATTGGGTTAGAATAGACACCCTCCGTCAGAATTGTCGATGAGACAAGGCAAGGCACAACTGCGCATGTGTCAATACTCGGATCCTCGGAGTGATAGCTTCGTTCATGAGGCAATAAGAAAAAGTAAGACATCCCCTATAAAGATACCTTGTCGAAGTAAAGCAGTCATCGCACTGAACACGTAGGGTTACAGGAAAATTATTACCCACGTAGGAGCCCTCTCCACCACGGTACCTTCTGGCCAAAGGATACTTGGGTAGGATGATGAATGTTCCACCAAAGGTCAAAAAGACCTTAGCACCTTGTGATGACTCGAATGTGCGAATAACTAGACACAACATGTCTACATATATATATTCATGCGATACTAAGGGTACCATAATAATATTACCAAAATACGACTTCATGTCTTGAAAGTT
The DNA here is from genome assembly GCF_003573695.1 of Papaver somniferum. Taxonomy (NCBI): domain Eukaryota; kingdom Viridiplantae; phylum Streptophyta; class Magnoliopsida; order Ranunculales; family Papaveraceae; genus Papaver; species Papaver somniferum. The sequence continues at coordinate 96,174,055 of NC_039367.1, forward strand.
GAAGATAAAAAAAGCCCCTCAGCTGGGGGAATAACACATTAAAGAGTTCAGTTAAAAAGAAACAGGACACATCAAGGATAAGGAAGACGAGGAAAGACAACTCCTTCGGCTTGGAGCTCATCCTCTGCAAAGGAATTGTTGATATAATCAATGGATGAATGCTCGAACTGCACCTTCATCTAAGAAGCTTGAACCTCCAGATCCGAAGCGACCTTTGACGAAGTTCCATCATCTGAGCACTAAGCTAATCGTTAGCTTGCTGAAGCGCCTCGACCTTAAACTTAGTAGAAGCATCAAATTGGCGAGAAATATCCAACGAGGATATCTGGCCTTCAAGACGGGTAATCTTGGCGTTTGCACCCATCAGTTGCTTATGGAGACCTGCGGAAGCACAGGGTATCAGCAATAAGAAAAAATCAGTTAAAGACACAAAGGATGCTGTGGAAAAATAAGGGTCATAAGCTACCTCCTGCATGGCTAAGGGATTATTCTAAACTATGTTGAGCCTCAGCAAGATCCACCTCAGCGGCTTCGAGATCCTCCACAAGGGTATCTCGTTCCGTCCGGAGATCATCAACATCAATCCTAAGTGAAGCATTCTCAAAGGACAAAGCTTGCTGGCAGGCGAAGGATACCTTAGGACTATGAAGCCAAGCTTGAATGAAGAAAAAACTAAGGTAAAGAAGAAACGAACCTATGACTTTAGAAGATTCAGCAGCTAAGGCAGAGTCGGAAGCTTTACGACCATCCTCATCGAATTTGGAAGCATTATTGGCTCTTTCAAGAACCAAAAAACAAGCCTCCAGGGATCTCCGAGTCTCTCTCAAATCGTCCTCCACCGAAGATATGTTAGCAGCAGTAGCAGCATTACTAGACGAAGGTTGTTGTGAGACAACAAGGGCATGTTCTTGACGGGTACGTTCTAATAGAGCACTCAAATGATTACAATTAGATCTATGAACCTTGAATAAGGTATAACCAACATCGATCTGCTTATAAAGCTGCCGAAGAAAGAAGTATAAGAGCAGATGAAGGACAAAAACGAGAAGCAAAACAATAAGGCAAGAATTACTTACTGAGAACACTGAGAGGAGAGGGAGGAAATCGGTGTAGGTGTCCATGAATGACTCCATCTCCTGGATGCTACCCCTACGGATCTCACCAAAGATCTGACTAGAGCGGAGGCAATCCGGGTCAAAGAACAACTCTTTAGCCGCACGATACTGAGCAGATAACACATTCAGCTGAGAAGCCACCTCAAAAGAACTACCAAGACGATGGTGATCAACCCCAACAGAAAAAGGACCCTTAGAGTCCCGCAAGACGACTTCGATAATGGCATCATCAGAACTACTAAGGCTCAAGTTCTCAGAAAGCTTACCCTGGATAGGCTCAACAACAACTCCCTCAAACGCTTGAGAACGAACAAGGGTCACGACTGATGAGCCCTCACCACGACGAAGAGACGATATGGTGGATGAGATAGGAACCGAAGGGAAAGCATGAGGACCTCCTAAGTCCATATCACCAGCAGAAGGAAGATTACCCAGTCTAGTCCAATCTAGTGACGAAGGAGGAGGTCCAACAACTTTGCTAACAGGGGAAGTAGAAACAGACTGACCGCTCCCAATGAAGTTAGTGTAGCATTGAAGGAGAAGCTAGATAGTGAAATCACAACCTTTTTCTTCGGCTGGGAGTCTGAAATAGTAACCCTAACCACGGGGGTAACAACCTTTGCAAATGAACCATTAGATTGAAGCGAAGTAGCAGGAGATGAAGGAAGGCTCTTGGAAGCTACGACAACAGATTCAGCAGTAGCCAAGACAACATGCAATGTTCCGCTAGGGGCAGAAAACAAAGGCATCTTCAAAGACGAAGTAGAAACAGGAGCTTGAACGCTAACATGGTTGATCAACTGAGCACCATTACCAGCAAGGAGAGTCTCACCCTCCACCGAACGAGCACGAACATGACTTAGGATATCCTTGGAAAAATCTTCCTCAATATCATCCAAATGAGGGCTGAGGCCGGTATCCTCAATATCCCCCATGACTTCATCCTCCGACACCCCCTCGGAAGCCTTGGGATCCTCATCCGAAGCTTCAAGATCAATCACAGCCTTCAACTTTCCCTTCCTCTTGGAAGACTATGGAAGAACACATGCGACATCTAAGGATCAGGGGCAAGATACTAAGGAACTTACAAGCACAAAGGTATGATAGTAATCCTTACCTCCGCAAGTGTTGGTGTAGCAGCGTCAACTGAAGCCTTCCTCTTCCTAGTCCTGGTAGCCACAGAGTTACCAGCAGAGCCCGGACCAGTTCCAGCAGACGAAGCAGGGGCAGACTACAAAAGAAAGCCATCAGAAAGTCAAGCAAAGTTATTAAAGCAAAAACCTTCAAAAGAAAAAATCTTCAAGAAGAAACGAAGCGTACCTCGTGAGAAGCAGCAAGGTTGAAGACCCAAGGCTGATATCTATCATACTTCTCAGGTATATCGAAAGCTGTGCGAGGAACGTGAGGATCAACAGTAGTAAAAACGAAGAGGGGTACGTGCCCAGCGATCATCATGGTCAAGACGAATGCGATCAGACTTCAACAGAGGTAGCTTGGCAGAGTAAGGGATGACAGTCAAACTAGTCTTATCAATCTCCTCCAATAGACGAAGGACATTGCCTTCCAGGATTTTCCTGGCAGTAACATGGATAATACGAGGGCCAACACTCCAAGGAAGAAGATTACTCTTCTGGATAACATCAGCATACGTAGCATTGAAGTTGGCGGGGGTATAATCCTCTCGCTTAGATCTCCCCTCAGCAAAGGTATCATAGGACTCCAAGGTTGTTTTACCCTTGCTACGGTACCAGCTTTCGCGAAGGGGACGCAAAAAATTTCAAGTATACTTCATAACTCCTCGGACCCGAGTCTTATTTACCGGGTCATCCCTGGAAGACAAGACGTCGTAGTAGCAGGGATCCTTTCTACTGAACAAAGGGAGGAGCATACCAGTAGCCAACTGACCAATACTGATTAGGAGGTTATTTTCATCATAAGGAAAACTCCGGATCAAGGACTCGGTGAGAACATCAGGACCATCGACAAAGGAGATCTCGAACTTATGAAGACGAAAAGATTTGGTGATCTCGGCTATGGACAGATGATCAAAGATATCCTTGTCATGCAATTGAAGCCTATGAATCTCATAATGAGGAGGATGAGGAGGAAGGTCCTAAACATCAACTTCTTAAACCCCAGGATCCTCATCATCCTCAGAAATCAGAGCCACATCCGTAACAACAGGTATCTCAGTGTCCTCAGGAGATGGAGATGGAGTAGCATCAGGATGATCCATCCGCGGAGGCGGATCAGTTGACGAAGAGGTCCTCGAACCCTTGCGCGTAGGCTTCTTCGGAAGTCTCATATTTCCTAACATCAATATGGAAAACAGTTCATCATCAATGGCGGATGGAAAATCACAGTCGACTAAAAAGCAAATTGGGGGGAAAAACCAGTGTACTTTGGGCATGGGTTTTACTAAACCAACCAAGGGAAGCAAATTTAAACCCGTCACAGGGAAAAATCTAAGATCATTCATCACATTATCAAAGATGCAGACGAAGAAAGATCATGGCAGAATTATCATCAAAACGCGAAACAGGATGAAACCCAAGTTCTCATACAACATGAATAAAGGGAAAAAAACTACAATTCTTACATGAAAGCACCACAGCAACACCAAACAATTAAAAAAGGAGAAACATAATCATGCATGGAAAAATATGAAGGAAACAGTGCAAAGAAAGTATCACTTACTTGTATAACCAGAGGCTGAATCCGAGTCTTTAAAAATCAAAGAGAAGATGGGGCAGTTAGCAGCAGGAGAAAAATCTCAGTGAAAGATATGGAGAACGACAGTTCGACGAAAAAGAAAATGAATTAATGAAAATTCATTCTCTTTGTTTCCTTCTTATAGGCGGCTGAAGAATCCAAAAATTTGGATTGGGTGTCCCGAAATTCAAGGGGAAGTTATTGCATGAAGGGACATGAAGGGGCCACCCAATCGGTACGTGCAAAATGGCGGCGTAACGGAAGTTTTCTTCCAATCCTACTAATCTCTTGTGTCTCATGATAACTTAGAAGATTTTACATTATATTTGAGTTCTTTGTTATTATTGTGATCTTTAATATATTTTACTACTTAGCATTATCAGTTCAACATAGGTATCGATACTACTTAGCATCTGATTCTCTGAGCTGTATACATTACATAGACTACGGGAAAACGAGTAGTTACAAAAGGCACTAAACGTGAAAAGGAGGAAGATGAACGTCTTAGTAGACTAACTAAAGAGGAGAGGGAGAAAGAGAAAAAGAAAGAAGAAGAAGAATGGAAATAAGGTGAGATCAAGTTTGGGTTATTCATGAAAACGTGGGATATGGTGGTTTGGTCGATGAGTGTTGCAAGATATGAGATAAACTTGAAGGAGTTCGAGGATGAGTGGGGGACTAATTACCCCAAAGTAGTGGAATATTGCAAGAAACAATGGTTGATGCCGCACAAAGAGAGGTTTGTGTATGGTTTTACTTACGACTATAACCATTTAAAACTTGAATCCACAAGTATGGTAGAGCAAGCTCATGGGAGACTAAAATGTCTACTTTTCACAAGTCAAAATGGGATTGTGACGGTGCAACATGCTATCCATGAGTACACTAATAATGGTATCAACAAGATAAAAAAGAAATTCCAAGAAAGTAGCTTCCGGAAGTTAAGGGAGTTTAAGGAGGATAATTGGTTGCTTGTTGGTATACGTTGCAACATCTCGCATTAGGCAATACGTTTTATGATAAAACATCTCAAGTTGTATCAAAAGTATGACAAGACGAGCACTCCTTGTAAGTGTGGGATAATGAAGGCTATCATAATTCCATGTCGTCATATGCTTGGTAGGTATAAAACTCCCATTCCTTTTGAAGATATCGATCCTTATTGGAAGCAACTATCTTTCAAACCGGCTCCAAGAGAAGATCCCGGTGAAGAGTTTTGCGACATGGAACTTTGGATAATAATCCTCGAAAAGTACCCCAAGTTGAATAGGTTGGACAAACAAACTATGAAGCACAAGTTGATGCCGATTGTTTACCCTTTTATGGAAGAACTTCAAGAACCGGCGAAACAAGATCCTTGTAGTAGAACACCTACCACAAAGACGATGGAAGAAGAAAGGGAACAAATTAAAGAGTATTTGAGTACAAAATGCGATCCATCCGGACATGTTTATATCGACGCGCAATACAAGGAGGAGCCGGCTAAAAAGAAAAGAGGTCGTCCGAGGAAAGAAACAACTATACCAACGGTTTCAAACTTGAATCCAAATAGTACTTCACTTCTTGAGAGTCAAAAGGGGTCGGCCAAGGAAGGATTCAACTACACCAACGGTCTCAAACTTGAATCCAAATGGCACTCTACCTCTTGAGAGTCAAGCAAGCCAAGGGGATGTTGCGAAGAAAAGAGGCCGTCGAAGGAAGGTAGTACAACCGGTATTGCAAGAGTATCGCGTACAACTCCTTCAAATTATTCAAGAGTTCGTTATTGGTACCGACGACGTCCCAAAGGATGGAAATTGTGGGTTTCACGTTGTCTCGCAATAATTGGAACACCTTAGTGGAGCGGTTGAGGAGAATCTCACCCAATGCCAATACATAAGAAAGAAGATGGCCTCCCGACTAGAAAAAGACAAGGAGTTTTATATCTCAATGATGCTAGAAGGTTCGATGGAGGACAAAGAAGCGACTTTTAAAGAATTGCTTACGAGTGTTAAAGGCCCGGAGGGAAATGCACCGATAAAATGGGAGCATTGGATGAGAATGATGGAGTGTGGCCATCTATTGGCGGATACGTGGTCATACGTGGTACATTTTTTTAGTAAAGGACTATCTATAGCATTTGCACCGAAACATGCGGTTTGTGTGGAGAAACTCAAGCATAGAAGAATTGTTATGGCTTTGGTGGATAAAAATCATTTTATTGGTCTACAACTCAACAAGGAATGTCCATTACCTCCTCTTTGTAGGTTTAGTTTTTGGGAGAAGTTTTTAAACAACAAGAGCAAGGAATGGGTGAAACTTAATGAGGACAACATGGACCTTTGGAATGTTTTAGATGAGTCTGGGGACTGTCCCATAGATTTGACTAAAGGAGGTTCGATAGATTTGAATGAACTCCCTCCCATAGATTTTAGTGATGAGTGATTATGATTAGGGAATAAGGAATCTTTTTGGAGTACTTTTGTAATCGCATTCGTGTTTTGTGTAATGTACTTTGGAGTACTACAAATGAATGAAATGGATGTGGTTTTTTTGGTGTATACTCCTTTGGTTGGCATTTTATTTGTCACACGACCCAGCCGACTACCAGAGGTTCCGCAAGGTCTTGATTTCGTCAGGTTGCCGGTTGCACTGCATGACAACACAAGAAAAAAGGCCTGGGACGATCGGCATGGTTGTTTCCTCCTACAGTGCCGATTGTACCAGGGTATGCAAGGTCTTGATTTCGTTAAGCTTCCGGCTTTTTTGAAGTCGGCATGGTTTACGAGGACAACCATGCTGACCAAAACAGAAAAAAAATTGTTCCTGGATGTTCTCACACATTGTAGTCGGCAGGGTGTATTAGGAGAACCCTGCCGACTATACGTATGCCGGCAGTGTTAATAGACTTATGCGTACCGACTGCTAAGCATCCGACACGCTTTGAATTTAGTATGATGCCGACTAACATTGAATACAAGGATTCTTAAAAACTTAAAATATTTTTGAAACTTAATTAGAGCATATAAACCTTAATTAAAGCATACAAACGTTAAAAAATTAATCCTAACACGATAGTATCTTTTTCCGGTACACAATTTCTTAGGAGAGGTAATTAGATTCATCTTACCGTCGCAACATGGATCTGTGCATGGTAGAAGGTTGATTTTAGCAACTTCATCTTCATACGGAGCTAGGCGCTCATCTATCCAATAGAAAAACCCACAACAAATACATTTTGAAGCATGAGGATGATATACATCTGCTACTGCAGCTTTCATGAGAAATAAGAATCCCTTACAACCTTCAGTAGTGCATTTTCTTCCTTCAAAGGGATAATCTTTTGCAAAATGACCACTTAGTGTACAAAGACTACAAATATTTGGTTGTGTTGCACTTGAAACTTCCACTCTTTATGCAAGGTTGAAGATGAAATTCAGAATGCTTTTATAATAACAACACACCTAATATCTTGATTTTGAAATTTATAGTCGTTGAACATTAAATGGCTTGTACTTTGTACCTAAAAGTAATATTTTATACTACTAACATTTAGGTCGGCAGGGTCGAGATTTCAAACCACGCCGATTACTTATCCCTGACAGCACTATAGTATATAACATGGGATGGTCAGCAGGGTCGAGATTAGAAACCATGCCGACTTACTGCAACTCTAATATTTTTTAAAGCTGAACAAAAAAAGAATAAGTTCTAAAGCAACTGAAACTGAAAAATAACATAAGTTTAACAAGTCTAAAACCAAAAACTAACAGTTCAAAACATTATGTAATAGTTCAAACCACAATTTAAGTTTCTAAACCAAGTGAAGCATGATAAAATTGAAGAATTTCATGGATCCTTATTGTTGTTGTTATCTTCCTCCACATCACTAGCTTTTTCAGCAGCATCAGCTTTTTTTTTCCCTTATCTGGACCTATGTAGTCACCGGCCTCATTGTAATAGGGGTTCACTCCATAAAAGTCACATGCCCTGAAAAAAGTCCTTGGATTAGCCTCCTCTTCTTCCTCCTCTGATGATGTGCATTCTTCATAGTTGAGGGGATTGCTAGGACTATCCATAAACCTTAGAAATTCTTCAGGATCTTCCTTACCCATCAGAAATAACTTTCTTACAGGGAAATTCTTTTCAGTTTCATCTTTAGGATCTTCTAAATTGACATAAATAGCGTCAATAAATTGTAATAACTCTTCTGCATTACTAACAAGACAAGGGGTATATTCTATTTTTGCCTCTAGGAAACTAAAAAATACACAAATAAGAGATATGAAAATTCTAAACATTGAAACATGGTTCTGGTAATACAGCCGGCAGGATATAGAATCTAAACACTGCCGACCAACCAATGGTCAGAGGGGTTGTCATATACCACGCCGACCAATACAAAGTCCGCATGGTCTTATTCAAGCAAGGTGCCGACAATTAACTAATTAAAATCAAGTTTCTGTGACCTAAAGTCGGCAGGGTACAAGTCTAAGACAATGCCGACTAGATGTATGTCGGCAGGGTTTGTTAATATACCCTGCCGGTCTTGGTTATTGTCTAACAGTCGCCATGACTGCTATGAAAAGTCCGCAGGTTATTCATCCTGATACCATGTCGGCGTTTACAAAACAATAACATTCGGCATGGTTTTAAATTATCGACCTTGTCGACCAAAAACCCTGAAAATCATAATTTTCGATTTCTAACCTAATATAACAATCATACAACACATCAGAATAATGGGTTTGAGTTTAGAAATCACTTACAGTCTTCTTTTCACCGGTGGAGGATTTTTTTCAACATTCTCAGGGATTGGATTTTCGGGTTTGCTAGTTCCAACTTTTTCCTTACCTTTTCCCTCTGATTTGGATCTTCTCATGTTACTTGTTGAATCTCTCTTACTACTGGATCGAACCATTTTTGGTAGAATATCAAAATTGAAATTTTTGGTTGATTTTTGGTTGATGGAGTAAGATGAAGGAAGGAGAAGAGGAGAGGGATTATAAAAAATAGATTAGAATAAGATTAAACGTTTTTTTAGTTTTTAAGTTTAGGATTTAGTTTTAGGTTAATTAGTGGATGGGTACCAAAGTAACTTCATCCTATTTTGACCTCTCCTTAGTAAGGGCACATGTCCATTTAAATTTGGGTATACCCGGTATACCCCAAGCTCGCCAGGATAAAAATGTGGTTGTTTTATTTATTGACAATGGTCTTGAGTGGCCAATTCATGATTATATTTCCTACAAAGATTTTATTTTTAAATTTTTTCGGTTTAATTTTAGGAAGTATATTAAGATTACTTTTTTTAATTTAATTGTAATTTTTTTTCTTTTTTTCTTTTTGGACATTGAACATTTATATTCAAGATATAAAGAAGGTAAATCTAAATATAAAATGCACAGGGAAAGACGACAATTATTATATTGTCTCATTCCCTCTGGATAAGTTGGCGGTCCAAGTTGACTATAAAGTTCTCCACTCGTCTGTTTGATAGGTATGATTCAACCACCCATGAAACCTCTGCAAGTGGATTTACTTTATTCCTTCGTACGTGTATATGTTGAGGATCTAATACGGAATTTAATAAAGTGAAAATCATGTCGTACAATATAAAGAGGGCAGGTTTATTCAGGATTTCTCCGATTAGAATACAATATGTATATCCTGGTTTTCCCTTGATTACACCACTTACACCAAGAAATTTTCTAAATATAGGGCTTATTAATGCTTGCTTGAACATTAATTAGGTTCAATAAATTAGAATTGTTAATCTTTAATTTCTTTCGGAGATGAACGACAAGTGCGTTACACTGTCTGTGTAATTTTACGTGTCATCATATTTAGGTAAGATACACAGAGAATAACATAATTTGTAATGCTTTTACATCTATAAAATTAATCATAGATGCTTTCAAATATAATGCATTCTATATTCAATTCACCATTGATTCTTAGCATTAAAATTTCTATTTTGCGATCTATGTTATTTTTTAATTTGTCCTTGTCTGTTAACAACAACCATGAATATGTACATGAATTTTTACCATGTATATGTTCACAAAAAATTTAATTTCAAGCGAAAGATTAGTGTTCATCGGTTTATCGCAACAATAGAAACTATGAAAATCCAAAAGGCCATTCTTAAGGCCGCATGTTTGATCCCAATTTAGGCTCATAAATATCCTCATTCACTCCTTTTTTGAGCCATTTTTCACAATTTTGTGTGCATCGTGATGGCGTTTTGATGATGTTTCCTTCAATCTCACAAGTATGCGAGCAAAGTGGATTAATTTGATAATATACTCTGGTATACAATTTTGTCACGATCGATATCCACCGGAGTCAAAGAAAGGTGCAATAATATATTTAATGATTTATTTTCGTGGAAAGTAAGAATCGTAAGGAGGTTATGTATGGTATGAATTTAATGAATGTATTTCAATTTATTCTTCATTCAACGTTTCTCAGGATGAAAAGGTGAATATTTTGAGATTATTCCAAGTCTTTACTTTCACAAGATATACCAAAATTATACAAAAAAAGAGTGTTCTACTATAAATATATATATTATTTAGTTCCTCTATATTATCTTGGATTTGATATGTATATAATTGTATTTAGTCATTGCTTGATCATCTGTTAGGACTTTAAAATCTTTTCTGTTTCATGGATAAAAACATTAAATATCCTCTTGTGGAGCATTTTTGGGTTTGTCTCTAATGGAAAAGCTTACTAATGCAAAAGTTTCCTAATATCCCTTGGGACATTAAGCATTTTTTTGCTTTTTATTTTGTTTCATTTATATTTTCAAATCAAATTTATCCCGACAAGTTCAGTAACTACACTAAAGTATTAAACTTACGCATGTACGTTATATGCTAAAATTGTTAAATTAGGTCATCGACCTTTTGTTCCAGAGATATTTATACGGAAAATGGGTTATTTGTCCAAATATTTTTAAATCACGGTTCAAATGGACGAGTAAAAAATAGTTTTGGTGAAATGGCCAAAAAAATAAAAAGGATGAAACTGGATACATCCTGTGTAAATTAAAAATAAGAAAAAATATTTGAAAATGGGCACGATGAAACTGGTTACATCCTACCTATTTTTACATTTTTGTCCATTTAAACAGTATCAAAATCCAACTGTCCATTTCACTCAGGAATTGTTGATTTTGGTCTTTTTAACCAATTTTGTGATATTTATACTGTAATTTGAAGCACTTGATGAGTTTAGTCGTATTTCCCGATCAGTGTTCACTTTTATCATTATTTTTTTTCTTTGTTTTTAGTAAGTGTTAACTATATATTTTTGTAATTATTTTTTATTGATAATTATTTTTTCTTTGAGTAAATCAAAGGATTTTCAAAAGCAATATATCTCAAAAGAGAATGAGAATTTAGCTTTGAGTTGCTGCTGCATGGGGGTGATGGGCCAAAATGAAATGATAGACCCATTATTATTATTCATATCCATATGATCCCTACAAACACTTGAAACAATCTTGAGGTTTTTTATTTCTTTCTATACTCGTTAAAAAGAATTTTAGAAAATGCAAACCATAATATGCAAAAAAAAAAAAAATGGTTGGCCAATGATTTTTGTTTTGATGTGATCCTCGCAATCACTTGAAGTTTCTACCACAACAAAAAGTAGAATGAAGAAACCGGGTAAGAATACTCATAACAAAACTTATATTTTTTTGTATTAAGAAACTTAAAGAATGAGTAAAAAATTAGAATATATAATTGTGGACAATGTAGTCAACTTCGACCGAGACAGTCAGTCTTCGTCCATCGACGAGACGAATCTTTTAATATCGACAAGATGATATTTTGCCGAGAAACTCGATGGCCGAGATTCACCGAGATGCAGTTAAAATTTGCCGAGACAAACTTTATCATATAAAAATTTAGTAGTGTTGATGGTGGTTTTTTGACAAGGAAAAAACTTGTAAATTTGCATCTGAACATGTATCAGAGATATATCTATAAGTATGTATGTGATAAGGCTTCACCTAGATGTTGCAAGTCCTCTGTAGGTGTACTCTGACTTACAAAATATAGTTCATAATATACTCTTGTTCCTAAACGGACACCAATATTGAACATGTTCTAAGTTGCAATAATTCCACATCTGCATCCTTAACTCATTTCATATATTAATATTTAAACTCACACTTTCAAGTCGCAGAACTTCCACGTTTGAATTCCTCAAAACTTGTTCTGTATGCACACCATGTTCAGAATATTACCCGAACAATGTTAGTTCTCTATTATCCTCGTAATGGTGCCTAAACATAAAAGAAGAGTGCATACTCACCCTCAAATGGTAAACAAAGAACAATAAAAAGATCAACAAATGTGGTGCCAATCAAGTGCAGACACCAAGATAGGCGCTGCACCACAAATACCATGACACTTGAGAATGTCTAGTGTCAAACGAAATATGCTTGGAACTATGCGGGTCGAAACATGCACGAAAACAAGCAGGACATACGCCAAGCCTCATTGCGCGACTAAGCATTAGCGGCGCTAGGAAATGGAAAGTGCCGGAAATACGCCAAGCCTGCACGACTAAGCATTGCATGGCTCTAAGCAACGCCTAGCGCAGACATGCGCCAAGTTTACATGACCAAGCATTACACAGACGCGCACCAAAACAATGGCCAAGCCTTGCACAAACAAGAACGAAAATAGTGGCGATGTATCAGGAGTAGCTTGAACGACAATTAATACCCGTCTCCTGCTTTGAGAGTGATTGATTTTTCCATATAATGAAGCATCAATAGCAATTTCTATTGTAAGCAACCATAAATTCAACTCAATTCCTAGCAAAAACTCAGTTCCTTAAACATTAAACAAATATGAATCTAACACTTAGAGCCCATAAATCTTACTGACGTAACAAGATCACAAAATAAAACACTAATCAGTATAAATTACAAAAGCTCAAATTGTTTTAGAATAAAATAGATTATGTGATTTTTTATATTTATTTAATATGAAAGTAAAATTCAACTAAACTTGTTGTACATGGAGTTTCTCTTTAATAAGAGAGTCCAACCAAAATGATATTTCTGTTTTCCAACAAGTTTTCAAAGACATGCTAATTGCATCTTTGGCTAATAAATCAGCTGCACAATTTGTTTCTCTGGGTACATAAGTAATCACCCATTTATTGAAAGACCTAAGACACTCTAAATAATCCCTAAGTAGCTCCAGCTTTTTCATTCAGAGCATTAATAACACTAAGACAGTCACCTTCAATGTGCACTTTTATAAATTATTTCATCCTCACCGTATGTAACGCCTCAAATGCTGCTAATGTTTCTGCATGTTCATCATCCTCTGCTACTAATGGAAAGCCACATGCTCAATGGAATTTCCCTGCATCATTTATCATAATTAGAGATCCACCCATACATTTATTTTCTTTACAGAAGGAAGCATCAAAATATAGTTAAAAATAACCCTCTAAGGGGGTTTTCCATTGGACAACTGCTCTCTCCCAGTGATTCAGTCTCCTTTTTGAGATTACATCAGTATGAATGTCATTTCAGTCCTGAATTGACTTTTTGGTTATTTGCACAATCTTGCTAAACTGCACTTTCTTATTATAAAAAGCTAAATCATATCTCATTTTCCATATTTACCACAGAGTATGTATTAGAACAAAATGATTAATATTCGAAGTATAATTTGGACTAGTACTAAAACAACTTATAATCCAACCTAGTAAACTAGTTCCAGATGCTAATGTACCTGTGTATTATAAGCATTGGGTTCTTCATATATGTATTTGTAACTACTGAAAATCTAGTAGTACACCCCAAAGGAAAGTCACCAAGATCTAACACATGATAAGTAAATTAAACTAGAAAATCTTTATTGATAAATTATAAGGAAATAAGATACAAGTTCTTGAACACAAGGAAACCCTAATCATACTCCCTATATTAAGCTCTTTTTTCTCTCCCCTTTGCATTGCCTAAGGACCTATATTTATATGCCAATCAACCCTAATGGGGTACAACTCATTTTACTTCGCCAAGTCTTTTTAGGAGCGCTTTATACTTCGCGCAGGCCATTTTCCATAAAGTTTTTCCTCTTCTTTCGCTATCTTACATGGGTTTGTCGGGACACTTGTGTCCTTTCTTGTTCTCCAATATATTTACTTCGTGATCTACCTTTTCAACCAAGTTACCGTACTTCGCCCTTTCGGTTTCTTCGTTGGTATCTTGTTGGGTACTCGAGCTTGGTCTTTCGTATCTTAGATTCTTCGTGTAAGTCTCCTCGCTTCTGTATGATACTTCGAAGGATTGATTGGAGACGAGGTCATTCTGACATTCGAATTGACAAGTCTCCGACTGATATCTTTAAGTGATATTTCCTAGTCGTGCTTCTTCCTTTTTTGTTCGACACGCGGCGAGTCTATTTCGTGTACCCACATTTTTTCTTTTCTTATTCCATTTGAGCCATACGAGAATGGAATAAGAACTGCTTTGGATTCCTTAAGTCTCGGACTAGGATAAAAAGTGTAGTTGAGCTCAAGAACTTCATGGAGATTCATCATACAAGTAGAAGAACTACTCAAGGAACCGGTGAAACTTCTCGACAAAAAGGTATGTGAAGACTTGAACTTATCTGTCACTCAAAAGTCTATATACTTTATCTCCTACTTCTTGAGACAAAAAGTCGTATGCTATATATAGACTTAGATTATACACATTTGGTACTTTGAGCCGAGTATACCTCGCCTATCTATATCTCGAAATATGTGTTGGTAAGCTTTTCGCTTCGACCAAGTTTATCTTTACCTAGTGACGAAAGTCATGATATGTTTCAATCATCTTGAAAATTGCTTTGACGAGGAATAGTGTAACAACTATATAATGTCCTCTAAGAATATTTCAATGATTGAAATGAGAGTTTATATTACATAACCAATGATGAACATAAGCATTATTATGGAAACACATTTATGTATAAGTCATATTCCTTGAACCAAAGTTTGCGAACTTTGTTGATCAAGAGAAACCAGAAGAATGGCTTGTTTCCAAGTCCGCGAACTGCCGAAGTTCTCAAACCCGAGAATTTCTGCTGGAGTTGACAAACTACTTCCGCGAACCCAGTCCGCGAACCGGCGAAGTTCTCATCCCGAGAATTTCTGCTGGAGTTTGTAAACTCTGTCCGGTTGCTTAAGTCCGCGAACCTAGTGTGCGAACTTAAGAAGGTTATATATCTAAAGATGATTTCTGAATTTAAATTTTAAAAAGACTAAGGAATGCAGTTTGCAAACCGTGGCTATAAAAGTTCATGAACCGATTCAAGTGAATCAAATCATCTTTGCTTCAATTGTGTCTTGTGTAGTTACATAAGATTTCCTTGCAATTGAACAACTCTCTAACTAGTTCATTTGAGTCATTTGAACTAGTTATGTTGAAGAAGAACATGGTTGATATGAAATGCTCATATGGCTAACCTTTTGGTTAACTGTTATTGAACCAACAATGTACACGTTTGGGTACGGTTAACAAACCTAGAAGCGTGCAGTTCATTTGTGTATAAGAAGATAAGTTTTCGATCTAACAGTTGAGAAATATTAGCTTGAATTTAAATCATGTTTTCATCTAACGGTGAATATGGATTGCTTTGTTACCAAGGAAATACCCTGATTTGAAAGACTATATAAAGGAGACATCTAGTATTGTGCAAAACTAATCCCCACACCTTAGGTGTGATACTAGTTTTCGTACTAGAGTCGATTCTAATTTAACCTTTGGTTTTCTTCTTCTAAAACCAGGTTAACGACTTCATTGGGATTGTGAAGCCAGGCCGATACTACTTTTATCGTAGTTGTGTGATCTGATCTTGCATCTTCTATCGTACGAGTACAATCAGGTTGATTGTATTGAGGTTTGATATATCCGATAGGCAAGATATAAAAAGTAATCACAAACATCTTCGTCTCATTGTTTGTGATTCCACAACATATTGTTTCGCTACCATACGATTAAGATTGTTGTGAGTTGATTGATTAATCTAGGATGCTTTTCGGGAATATAAGACCGGATTATCAATTGGTTCCTGTTCACCTTGATTATTATCAAAAGACGGAACAAAAACTTTAGGGTTTTTCTGTGGGAGACAGATTGATCTTTTGATAGACTTGTCTGTGTGAGGCAGATTTGTTTATTGTCAAAGCCTGAGATTTTGGGTCGTAGCAATTCTTAGTTGTGGGTGAGATCATCTAAGGGAATCAAGTGCGCAGTATCTTGCTGGGATCAGAGGTATAGGGAGTACAACTGTACCTTGGATCAGTGGGAGACTGATTGGGATTCAACTACAGTCCAGTCTGAAGTTAGCTTGGAGTAGGCTGGTGTCTCTAGCGGCTTAGTACAGTGTGTGTTCAATCTGGACTAGGTCCCGGGGTTTTTCTGCATTTGCGGTTTCTTCATTAACAAATTTTTTTGTGTCTGTGTTATTTCAATTTCCGCATTATATTGTTTTATCTTTATAATTGAAATAATACAGGTTGTGCGTTAGATCATCAATTAGAGTAATCCAACCGTTGGTTGTTGATTGTCATTGATTGAGCCTCAGATATTGGTCTTTGGTACCATCCGAGTTATCCCTTGTATTTGATTATGACTCACTGATTTCTATTAGCTTGAGTAAATCAAAACAAGATAGAGATATTAACTCCTTGAGATACTTTTATCTAGATTGAGTCTGACTGTCTAGTTGATTCTCTAGAAAGTATTTCGGAGTTAGTCCATACAGATTGCTAAGCGAAATATTGGGTGGTGTTGTTAGACCCCTGCTTTTTAAATTGGTATCAGAGCAGACAAACACACTCAAGACCTTACAAGTATGTGTTTGTAGCAATCTGAATCTGAGGACAGAATCTCTTACGCATACCAAGATGCCTCCCAAAGCTTTCAACTATGTCAGTTGTCTTGGGAATACCTCAAAGGATTGCTCCTTAGTTGATTCTTCCGAATCCCGAGGTAAGAAGATTGACTCATCCTGTGATGATCACTCTTCCTCCAATGAGACATTGGACACAATGGAAAAAGCTGAAATGGAGCTCACCAGAATCGCAGAAAATTCTACTGAGGTTGTTGATCTTCAGAATCATGATCAACTCATCAATGAATTTGAAAAGTCTATTGATCGAGAACGTGTACTCTATAACATTATTGAGTCCTTCTCTAAGGATATTGAGAAACCTTTTCAAGAGAATAATCTACAGCGTGAAAAGATTTGTGATCTTGAAAGGATTATCAAATAAGGCTCAATTAGAGAAAAAAGGTTGATCAAGACGCATTCATTCGATCATGACAGACTTCGAGTTGAAAAAGAGAAGCTAGAAGCATCACTTTCACTAGCCCATGAACAGTGTGTGACCTTGGAAAAGGAAAACTCTGTTTTAAGGAAAAGTACTTCTGTTCCAACTGTTCCTCTTGACATACAGTACATGAAGAAATATCCTCCAAAAGAAAATTGTGTCGAGAAAAGTTTATATAACTTATAATCTTCTCACAGGGTTGTAAAGTTAAAACAGATGTCGCCTGTTGCGTCTTCTCCACGAAACTGTACCTTATATGGAAAAGGGAATCACTATGCTATCCGTTGCTTTGTCAGGAAGAAACAAATTTCTAAACTTCGTAATTTTCTTCTTTCCACAGTCAATGGAGTAAATAGTCAGTCGACTACGGCAGTGAACCTGATGCTCACAAGAAACCAGATATCTTATAAAAATGATCTCTTCCCCAGGAATCATTACAAGACTTATGTGCATTCTAGTAGTTTAAATTCTTATGCTGCTGAAGAAAGCATGACCTGTGCTTATAAGAAGAACACTGGTAAATCTAAGTCTAGAGTTTGGAAATCCATCTTGGAAAATCCTCTTGAACCGATCTCTAGAGGTCCTAGACTTAGTAATCAGGAAGATCCTTCTCTTGAGCTTTCAGGAAGAGCTATGAGAAATTTCCCTAAAAATAGAAACTACCATGGGAAGACAAGAAATGTTGAGATCAGATATCCTGGTGGAAATCACAACTACTCTATCAAAACCTATGGTGAGACTATGTCTCCCTCTGCTACCTAGTAGAAGAAAGTTCCGTTCTTGTATCCAGCTTGATAGATACAAGGATGATGTTTGAGATATGCTCAAGTAATTAGCTAATTTTCATTAGTGTGTATGTTTGATATCTCTTGATGTGAGTTTTTAGTATTTCTTTCACTGTGACCTTCTTTTTAGGACTGGAAGCGACACGATATGAAGTTTTTTCGGTTAGGTCCATTTTGTTTTATGGCTTAGTCCACAAACGTCCTTATCTCCTCAAGAAACTCTAGGGTTTATATTCAGGATGTACTTTTGAACACACACACACACACAAATATATATATATATATATATCATATATGCTTTCATTAATCTTCAGAAAGGAACTCGATGGAAACTGTTCCCAACGAAGAAGTTAACCCTACTGTAGAGGATGATCTCAAAGGAAGTGATCCTGCTCAAAATTTTATTTTGAAGAAGATGCATGAAAGAAAAGAGTATAACTCTTGGATTGGAGTATCAGTCAAGGATTTAATTCTCGTTCAGAATGAAGTAAAGAACGAACTTGCTAATCTTCAACTGCAGATGAACCAGCTTATTGATGGACAGTCAAAAATCCTTGGTAGGAATCAGAAGAAAGTTATTCTTGATTGCGCTAAGGCTCGACACTTTGTTCGCATTGTTGATCGAAAAATTAACATTCTGACTCATGAACATGGTGTCTCTACAGTCAACAAAATCAAGGATATCAGTAACTCCTATTTCGATGGACCATTCCAGAGGTATGGAATCATCAAGGAAAACTGAGTTTTATTTGTTGCCTAAGATGTCTTCTTTTTGATAGTTAGAAGAATAACTAGTGCTTGAATAGCAATGATTGTGAGTACACATAGCTGTTATCTTTCATATTTTTCTATTATTTTTTAGGTTTATTGGTTTCAAATTCTAAAAATATTTGGAGGATGATGTTTTTGCAGTATTAATCTTTATGATTTGTGATATTGCAACTTATTATGGGATATGTATGTTTGCGTCCGTGAACTTGAAGGTCCCATACTTTTTCAAAAGTAAAGTCGTTCGTGTTCGGTATTCACGTACTGGTAAAAGGATGAATGGACTTTTGACAAATACAAAAGTTAAGCCTATATTGTCAATTATGTTGATGGAAGATAGGTTAAAATCTTTTGTTTTCAAGGATTATGTTTATTATTTATTGTTATGCAAATAATGGTTGAAGATAGAATGAATCCTTGTGTATTCCGCAGTATTGATCATCCCTGATCCATATTCGTATATATTACTGTGAGGCTCGGTAATGTGTCTTATGTTGAGCACGATACAACCAAATTGATTATTTTTGATTAGCGTTGTTGGTTGTTCCGTAAGGTACTTTATGTTGATCACTAAATTAATCATCTTGTTTGGTTATTTAGTTATTGCTCCATGAGTTTTCTTATGTTGAGCACAAACAATTGAATTGATCACTTTTTGTGTTTGATTTGATTGCGTATACCGATTAAATTAATCACGGGTTTTACTTGTGATTAATTTGATTGAGTTTTTGGATATAAAAAATCATTCTTATGGTTTTTGGTGTCCAATAAGTTCCTTCTTTTCTTTTGAAATTAAGGTCGCTCTTGTTGTTCTTTCGGGAATGACATCAAATGGGGGAGAGTTCTTTTGAACTTGTGCTTAATGGTCATATCTTAAGGGGAGTGCGGCTGTGGTATTTTAGAGGGGTTATCTTGTATCTTTAAACTCCTTGATAAATGCTATTATCTTCGGCTATATGATTGCATCTAAATAAGATGATGCGTGTTCTTTCTTTTTAGTCATGAAATGTCTCTTACAGAAATTTCATTATGATCCCGTTCTTGTACCTTTGCCAATTTTATTGACAAAAAGGGGGAGAATTAATATGTAGTTCACACTACAAATACATATGGTCTTCGGGTCATTATGTAAGGGGGAGTGGTTTCCATGTGATATGGAGTATTGACTAAGGGGGAGTGATACATATCACCATGGTATTATTGTTGAAGTTGTGATACAATTGAACTTTGACGTTGTGCAATAATACTATGACACTGTATAACAATGATCGAGACCGATGCTTTCTCATTGTTATAGCTACGGATGTTCAATCGCGGTGATGCTAAACTTATAACCTTTGGGATCATTGGAGTACTTGGAAGGGACGAATATTTCTAGGAATGTTGAAGATTAGACATGTGGAATATGAGCTACTTAAGTTTCTTTATCTTTTTTGTATTCCATATGTATTGATAGTTTTGTCACTAAAATTGACAAAGGGGGAGATCGTTAGAGCATTGCTCGGTCGAACTCGCATCCGTTGCTATCTCAAGCATGTTTGTCAATGTTAGTGATCAAAACTATAAGTCTTGATTTCTAGTCTATTATAGATAAGTCTCGGACTAGGATAGAAAGTGTAGTTGAGCTCAAGGACTTCATGGAGATTCATCATACATGTAGAAGAACTACTCAAGGAACCGGTGGAACTTCTCGACAAAAAGTTATGTGAAGACTTGAACTTATCTGTCACTCAAAAGTCTATCTACTCTATCTCCTACTTCTTGAGACAAGAAGTCGTATGCTATATATGTAGACTTAGATTATACACATTTGGTATTTCGAGCCGAGTATACCTCGCCTATCTATATCTCGAACTATGTGTTGGTAAGCTTTTCGCTTCGACTAAGTAATTTATATTTACCTAGTAACAAAAGTCATGATATGTTTCAATCATCTTGAAAATTGCTTTGACGAGGAATAGTGTAACAACTATATAACGTCCTCTAAGAATGTTTCAATGATTGAAATGAGAGTTTAGATTACATAACCAATGATGTACATAAGCATTGTTGTGGAAACACATTCATGTATAAGTCCTATTCCTAGAACCAAAGTTTGTGAACTTTGTTGATCAAGAGAAACCAGAAGAATGACTTGTTTCCAAGCCCGCGAACTCAGTCCACGAACTGCCGAAGTTCTCAAACCCGAGAATTTCTGCTGGAATTGACAAATTACTTGCGTGAGATAAGTCCGCGAATCTAGTCCGCGAACCGGCGAAGCTCTCATCCCGAGAATTTCTGCTGGAGTTTGTAAACTCTGTCCGGTTGTTTAAGTCCGCGAACCTAGTGTGCGAACTTAAGAAGGTTATATATCTAAAGATGATTTCTGAACTTAAATTTTTAAAAGACTAAGGAATGCAGTTTGCAAACCGTGGCTATAAAAGTTCATGAACCGATTCAAGTGAATCAAATTATATTTTCTTCAATTGTGTCTTGTGTAGTTACATAAGATTTCCTTGTAATTGAACAACTCTCTAACTAGTTCGTTTGAGTCCATTTGAACTAGTTATGGTAACGAAGAACATAGTTGATATGAAATGCTCATATGGCTAACCTTTTGGTTAACTGTTGTTGAACAAAAAATGTACACATTTGGGTACGGTTAACAAACCTAGAAGCGTGAAGTTCATTTGTGTATACCAAGCTATTTTTTCGATCTAATGGTTGAGAAATATTAGCTTGAATTTAAATCATGTTTTCATCTAACGGTGAATATGGATTGCTTTGTTACCAAGGAAATACCCTGATTTGAAAGACTATATAAAGGAGACATCTAGTATTGTGCAAAACTAATCCCCACACCTTAGGTGTGATACTAGTTTTCGTACTAGAGTCGATTCTAATTTAACCTTTGGTTTTCTTCTTCTAAAACCAGGTTAACGACTTCATTGGGATTGTGAAGCCAGGCCGATACTACTTTTATCGTAGTTGTGTGATATGATCTTGCATCTTCTATCGTACGAGTACAATCAGGTTGATTGTATTGAGGTTTGATATATCCGATAGGCAAGATATAAAAAGTAATCACAAACATCTTCGTCTCATTGTTTGTGATTCCACAATATATTGTTTCGCTACCATACGATTAAGATTGTTGTGAGTTGATTGATTAATCTAGGATGTTTTTCGGGAATATAAGACCGGTTTATCAATTGGTTCCTGTTCACCTTGATTATTATCAAAAGAAGGAACAAAAACTTTAGGATTTTTCTGTGGGAGACAAATTGATCCTTTGATAGACTTGTCTTTGTGAGACAGATTTGTTTATTTTCAAAGCCATCGATTTTGGGTCGTAGAAACTCTTAGTTGTGGGTGAGATCATATAAGGGAATCAAGTGCGCAGTATCCCGCTGGGATCAGAGGCGTAGGGAGTACAATTTTACCTTGGATCAGTAGGAGACTGATTGGGGTTCAACTACAGTCAAGTCCGAAATTAGCTTGGAGTAAGCTGGTGTCT
The DNA here is from genome assembly GCF_003573695.1 of Papaver somniferum. Classification (NCBI taxonomy): domain Eukaryota; kingdom Viridiplantae; phylum Streptophyta; class Magnoliopsida; order Ranunculales; family Papaveraceae; genus Papaver; species Papaver somniferum. The sequence goes on from NC_039367.1 coordinate 96,196,272, forward strand.
GTAGCGGCTTAATACAGTGTGTGTTCAATCTGGACTAGGTCCCGGGGGTTTTCTGCATTTGCGGTTTCCTCGTTAACAAAATTTCTGGTGTCTGTGTTATTTCAATTTCCGCATTTTATTATTTTATCTTTATAATTGAAATAATACAGGTTGTGCGTTAGATCGTCAATTAGAGTAATCCAACCTTTGGTTGTTGATTGTCATTGATTGATCCTTGGATATTGGTCTTTGGTACCATCCGATTTATTCCTTGTATTTGATTAGGACTCGCTGATTTCTATTAGCTTGAGTAAATCAAAACAAGAGAGAGATATTAACTCGTTGAGATACTTTTACCTAGATTGAGTCTCACTGTCTAGTTGATTCTCTTGAAAGTATTCCGGAGTTAGTCCATACAGATTGCTAAGCCAAATATTGGGTGGTGTTGTTAGACCCCCGCTTTTTCACATCTTTCTCGAGATTCTGGGTAAGTTGCAGTGTGGAGCTTTCCAACTTTCTGGTAACGCAATTCGCATCTCCGGCGAGTTTAGGATTCGCTCAGGTAATGGTACTTTGCAAGTCTCATCAGCAACTGAAGAATTCGATTCTCGTGACTTCAATGTGGACTCTTTCGTGGCCAACTACTCAGCTAGATTCACCAGCATGAGAGAGTACCAGGAGTGGGGCATTTTGATATTGTTCGAAATGCCATTGTGGCTCCGACCAAAGCTCTCCTGTTAGACGTGGATTCCTAACTTCTCCTTCCTTGTGATGATGATTGGGCGATGATTCCTCTGGTGATTGGTGGCCCTTTTGTTTGGGGTTTTGGCGAAAAGGGGGCTCCTCGTCAAGGCCCTCTTCCTAAACATGGCTATCTCGCTGGTTGCGATCCCTGGAGATTTCGGTGGTCCGTGCCAGCTGAGGTATGGTTTTCTTTCTTATGATTTATGTCCTTTCGGGTCCCGACTCGTTCTTATGTTTCGATTTTCTTTCAGTTTGTTATGCCTATCGCTGGTCTTCTCAAGGCGTTCAAGGGAAAGGTTGTTACTTCCGAGTCCTCAACCCCCAAACAGGTATCTACCTCGTCTATTATTTTCTTCGCGCGATATCTTTATATCCTAACCTTTTATTCTTTGCAGGATGACGCTCTCCTTGCGAAGCATCCTGTTCATGAGTCAACTAAGGGGAAGAAGAGGCGTGATCCTCCTGTTCCACCTCCTCCTTCTTCTCAGGTATCTTTATTTCGTCATTATTGTCATTTCGCGTATTCCATCCTTTTAGCCATTTTTCATGACGAACTTGCTATCTCACAGGATGGTGTCCCTTCTTCTGGCGGGTCCAAGAGGCAACGAAAGGTCTTGGATCTGGATGCTTTGACCGAAGTCCCAAGTTCTGTCGTACTCACAAGTCTCTCTACCCCTCCCAAGCTTCAACCTTCTCAGGCTCACACAACTCCTCCTCCCAAAGTAGCTGATCCTCCTATTCATCCCAAGGTTGAGCGTCTGAAGAAGTCCACAGAGGATCCTTCTGCCAGCGAGAAGAAGAAGCATGCGACTCCGTCGGTGCTGTCTAACCCTCTATATGATCCAGACATGAAGTTTCTTCAAGAGGTCTACGACAAAGCTCGTGAAGATCCAGCCATGAGGTCCCGTGCCTTAGAATCTCTGGTGACTTTTAGTGCTGATGACTTCCTTTCTCAAGAATCGTCTGTAATGCTAAATGCCTCCATGAACTTGTCTCTCCAACAACATTCAGATTTAATGAACCAGGTGAGCTTTTTATGCTTTTCCCGTTATGTTTTCTTTCTGTCCCGAGGTTCATCTCTTGAATTTCGATTCTTCTATTCGTAGGAGGTTCACCGTCACATGGCCAGCCTCGTGGAAATTAGGCTTGTTCGCGAGAAGGAAAAAAAGGACGAGGCTCAAATCAAAGTTTTGACAAAGGAGCTTCAAGAGGAAAAATAGCATCCTTTTAGAGAAGCTTATGAGTAAGTTTTCCCCCCCCCCCCTCGTAGAATCGCTCTTTGCCTTTGCTTTTACTTTTGTTATTTTCTTATTTTGTATTTCTTCAAGCTCGTTGTATGCAACGCCAATGGATTCCTCTGAAGCATCTGCCTCGCTAGAAGATATTCGTGCTGAGAATCTGAACCTTGTGACCCAAAATGATTGCTATGTGTCCGAGAATCTGATTTTGAATGAGAAGGTCGAGACGATTTTTTCACAAGTGGACTGCCTGTCTATTGATTGTTCTCGTAACGAGGAATTAAATTATCATACTCACGACGAGAATGAGCGCCTTAGGTTTGAACTTCAACAGGTCAGAAACTCCCTCACTACTTCAAGGAACCTTCATTCCTCGTCACTAGCTAACTATAGGAAACTGGAAGAAGATAACGATCGCGTGATCAATAGTAAAGCTAAAGTCGAGGTTGATCTTCTCAAATCTCGTAACAAGGTAACTGGTTTAAACGAAGAGATCGACTGTCTGAAGAAGAAAGTTGAAGTTCTTCAAGCTCAGTTAGATAACTCATCTTGTCCGAGGTCTATCAAATCTTCTTCTCAAACCAAGTCCGCAGATTCTCGCAACAACAAGGGTGCTCTCGTCATTCAATCTGACAAAGATACCTCAAAGTCGGGTCACAGTACAGGTTGGGACAATGCCTACCACAAGTTATGTGTTCAACTTTAGGAGTCGGATCTAACGATCTCCAGGCTGGATCATCTGCATACCGATGTCCAAGAAACCTTGAACACCACTATCTTGCAAATGGAAGGTAGCTTTAGGTGCAGTGTCGAATACTATTGATTATGTCAAACTTCTAGTTTCTGATGTAGTTCTGTTTGTTTTTTGCAGAATCTGAAGATCGTCATACGAACCAGGTCCTTCGCCTTTCCCGTGAGAGGGATGAATTTCACACAAAGGTTTCTCGCCTGAAGAATGAGTTTAGTGATTTTAATGTTGACATGGACGAGATGATCGAATCTTCTGTGAAGGTAGAAAAGTTAGCTCGTAAGAAAACCCAGAACTATCTGGTTTCTCTTTTTGGTAATTTCTGCGACGAACATGGCCTTCCTCATCCTGTCTTCCCTCTTGAGGTGTTATCCGATGATGAGCAACCAAAGAACGATAGAATCATCTCTGGCGAGGAAGAGAGGCTCAGCGAAGATGGCGAGTAACAGAAGATCAACGAGGTGAAGGTCGAGAAGGAAGAATCCAAGGGTGTCTCTGTCAGTACTGGTGCTGGTTCTGGTGGAGAGGGTGATGTTTTCTCTGACGACATGCCTCTTCAACAACAATCTTAGTTTTTCTTCCTTCATACTTTAGCTTTATATTTAACTATCTTCGAAACAGTTTATCTTTCTGGGCGCTCCCAAGCTTGGGGGGCAAGACATCTTAATTGGTTTGGGTAATCTTTTGATTGAATTTTGTGTCCATATTATGATTTTTTATTTCTTCAAGTATATACTTACCGAAGAAATACTCAAAAGAATAATTACGTTTAAAATATATACTTGCCTCTTATTCTTTTGTGTATTTCCGAGGTATGGCGTAATCCATACCTCCCCAACTGTGCCACTTTAAGCTTTGAATCTTGCGATCTCCTTTCTTCCCCTGGGGTTCACTAGGCATCTTCGCGGCGTCTTATATTGAATTTCGTCTACGCTTCTCACGTTGTCTCCCTCTTAAACTCCCTTATTTCACTTGTTCTTTCCTTTTCCTTTCTTGACAGGGTCTTATTTTGGCGGAACGATGAGTCTTACGAGGATAATGCTAAAGAAGAACATAAAATATAAAAGTATATACTTGCCTCTTGTTCTTGTTGAGCATTAGCCGACCAATGCGAAGTTGTGCAAGTAAAACTATCATTTTCCCTTGGTTGCTTTTCCTTTATTGCGGTTTTACAAACTTTGAATCTTGCTAGATTTATTATCTGCCTTCTTTTCTTTTTAGAATTCATCAAGTGTCTCGTTGTAGTTAGTCTTTATTTACTTTGTGATTGTTATATGTTACTTTATACAAGGTCTTACTGCGCCTCCTAATTAAGGTCTTAGTGTGCCTTATCCTTCTTTAAGGATTTTAGTTCGGCGAAGTCTCAGGCGCTTATTATTATTTCGAATAATAATCCATCAACCTCGCCTTAACATTTATATTTTCCCCATCTCGCGACAATGCGACGGGTCTAGCTATTCCCATGAATGTTAGCCCCATGACATTGTCGTCTTTTTTGGTCACACAGCTCTCTAATATGGAGGGTGCCATCCCTTTATATTTTTCCTGATTTTCCCTTCAAGGAGGTTAACCCTAACATGCATGTTGGTCTCCTCCCATCCAGTTATTACGACATTCAGTTGTTTTCGTGACTTCTTATCACCTTCGCTGATATGGCTTGGGGTTACGAAGTCACACCCTAAGTGAGGTTTCTTTGGGATCGAGTGCATCATAGCCAAGACTTGCCATACGGACATGTCCAGTAACGCTCCAGATGTCCCAGTCACCCGCAGCTCAACCGAATACGTCGGCGCCTTGGTCATATTTCTGCACCCCTTACCGAAGAGGGACCCTCGGCGGATAGGTCTTATAATTTCCCCTAACTTTCTCTCTGAGAGTTGTTCACGACATGCATTAGGTCTTGCCTCTTGCACTTTTATGTGAACTAGGGTGCATGCCGTGGATTCTCAGCCTTCCTAGGAGAAGGTTTTTAGTTTCCCTAGAAACTGCTTATTTCGTGAATTTTATTTGCCTCCTAATGTGAGGTATTATCTTTCTTTTGCTATCTTGCAAGTATGAAAATTCATATTCGTGATACGATTCATCAAGATTTCATTGCTACCCTTTTGAAAATTTGATACATTATCAATTGAGGATTAAAATTAGTACATTCATCTTATTCCTACGACCCTTCCTCGACTATCAGTGTTCTCCTTCCATGTGAATGTTTTCAGATTGATATCTTTTCAACTACCTCATTTGCACTTCGTTCCTGATCTTGAACAAAGTTGAAAATAATGACTGCCTAGTTGACAACGCATAGATGAACGAGCGCACTATTTCTTTCTCTGAAATTCTTCCTTTTAGTTCTTTACAAATCACATCCCATATCGCCACTAGACTTCGTAAACTTTCGTTTTCCCTTTTCTTTAACGAGAACAGTGCCGTTATTTACGGCTTGCATGGTTCGTTTTTCGCGCATTTGTTCATCATTTCTGGTTGTAATCCGGTTTCCTTCTTTGTCACTGGGATATTGCTCCTTTTCTTACCGGCCACCGTCGATTGATGCATTAAATACTCTCTTTCTATGAATTCCCTCTTGCTATTCTCTATCGCTCTTTTTAGGTCTTCCCGTTTATTTTGTTCTCCTCGTCCCTTGTTTTCTCGCCGGTATTCACGACGTTCTTCAATTTCTAATTCCCTTTCTGGAGCATATTTTCCTCCTTGTGCATTACCTTCCGCTTGCTTCTTTTTTAGATGATTGTTATTAATTATAAGTTTCTCATTTTTCCTTTCCAACCTTATACGCTCCCTCACCAAATCTTATTTCTTTCGTCTTTCTTCATAGCGTTCTTTCTTTAATCGTTTCATCTCTTATTCTTCGCAAGCCTTTCCTTCCTTATCTAGAGAATCATGTAGTTCAACGCTCCCCTTAGCTTCTTGTATCGACACTTTCTTTCTCTTATTAGTGTTTGTTTTTGCTCCTCCTCGCGGGGTTCGTTTTTCCTTGATGGCGAGGGTTTCTTTCTCACTTTTTGTTACCTCTCTTTCATAAGCCGTTTTTCCCTTCTTCGCCTTTACGCTTTGCTTTATTTCGGCTTGCCTTCTTTTTTCTGGAGTCATCTCGCGGTTTTTCTCGCCATTCATCGTGGTTTTCTCCGCACCTTCTATATCTTTCTGCGGTGCAATTAGCTCTTCACTTATCCCAATTGTGAATACCATCAACCACTCTACCCTTCTTTCTTCGCATGCCTTTCTTTTTTGTTCTATTTTCTTCCTTATTTTCTCACAGTTATGGACATCCTTTTTAATACAATCTTGGGCGTCCTTAAGATCTCTCCTTATCTCGCCAATTCCACTTGGCATAGGAAACTGTATGGCCTGATGATATGTAGATGCAATCCCTTTTATCCCGTGTATCCATGGGCTTCCTATAAGAGCATTGTAAGGTGAGTCTATGTCTATCATGCAGACTGTGACTTTCGTTTCCAGCTCGCCAGCAAAAATCTTTACAACTAATTCTCCATTTGGCTTAGATGCAACTCCGTTAAACCCATATATGTTGTACGTCGATGGCACGAGATCTGAGTCCTTGTATCCCATGGTTCTAAATGTATGATAAAAGAGTATATCAACCGAGCTCCCCGTATCCACCAAGATTCTGTCAATTACCCATATTTTTTCCTTCTCGGCTGGATCTTCTTCCCATCTTGAGTATTTCCCAAAATTCAGGGTTATAACCAAAGGGTTTGTGTGCGAATTTCCTCCTTCGGGTGCATCCTTTGCTGAGAACGTTATTTGTCTTTTCTGACATTCCTCTAATGGTTCCTTCGTATTGATGTTGAATATTTCGTTTCCTTCGAAGTCCCTCTTATGTAACCTCTTGAGTATGTTGTCATGGAAATTTTGGATGCTCTTTGCTGCATGTATTATCGTATTGCAATTTAGCCTTTGTGTTCCTCGATCTATTTCAATTTGGTATACTGGATGATTGTCACGAGGTGGTGGTGGTGGTGGTACATAATTTTCTAGGAAATGTGCGAGTTTTCCTTGCTCTATCAGACGAAGTATAATTCGCCGAATGTTTCGACAATCATTTTTATGATGCCCATGAAAACGGTGATATATGCAGAACTCATGACTCCTAGTCCCGGAGGTGGTTCTCTTCCCAAATTAGGTGGTGGTGGGATCTCCTGTGTTAATACTATTTCCTCCCATACTTTTTCCACAGTTGTGTTAAGCCTAGGGAGCTTTATGTCTTCAAAAGCTGGTGCACTTGGTCTTCGCTCTCCAAATCTGGGCCCCTGGTTGTTTCTTTGTTGATATCCCGTGTTGTAGCTTCGTGGCTCATAATTCCTTCGTCTTGTCACCTCATATCTTTGTTGATCGATCCATTCTTGATCTCCACTTGATATAGTTACTAATTTTGCCGGGACTGGAGTTGACGGTTCTCCATTTTTGTATTTTGGATCATTATCCATGGCATGAACTGCCCTTGGTAATAGCCTCGAATTCTCTTCTTTTGCTGGAATTGGTACTGCTTCACTGACTTGACTCTGCTTTTCCTCTAGCGCTATGTACTCCTCTTGGTACTCTCTTAATTTATTCATGGTCAAGGAGTTGCGAATAATGAATATTTGAGTGTACAACAGATCAGTTGGGATTAACGCGTTCACGAAAGCAAGGATGAAATTTTTCTCGTCAACTCTTCCTGCAAGCTCGCTGCATACCGTCCTCCATATCGTCACTAATCCTCGCAGGCTTTCCATAGGTCTCCTCCTTAAATTGATTGTCTCAATCCCCGGCCTTAGCATGTTGTTAGTGATGTAAGTGGTCAAGAATATTCTCTGTAAGTCTTTGAACGACAACATTGATCTTTCTGGTAGCCCGTCGAACCAAGCCAATGCTTCCCCAGCCAAGCTCGCGGGAAAGTATCGACAAAGCACCGCATCATTTCGTCCCTACTGCATCAACGAAAGAGTGTATTGTTTCAAGTGTTGCACAACACTTTCAGATCCACTGAATATGCTCGAAAGCGTTGGCAATACACATTTCTCTGGGATGTCAGCGTACATTATCTCATACGTAAATGGAGATTTATCGGCCTCTTATATTGCCTCTGCCAGCTGCACTCTGCCGTCTCTTCGCGGATTTTTTATCAGCGTCCTCATATCTCGCAGCTCGTCCAATACTTCTTGGTTCAGGTTCCCTCCGTTTTCTTCCCGACGGTCACCTCTCATCACGCTGAGCCTTTCTTCACCACATCTTCTTTCTTCCTCGTTCCTCTGGTCAAATTCGCGCTGTCTTTCATCTTCTTGCCTCCTCTAATTTTCCTTATATCTTCGCTCTTTTTCATATCCCCGCCTTTGATCTTCCCAACTTGAATTTTCCAATTCCCTTCTCAGTTCTTTCTTCACCGCTTTCTCTTGGTCGTCTCCTTCTTCGTTTCTCTCCGCCGTCCTCGCGGGTATGTCTCCTTCGTCGTAAATCTTCTTATCCTGATGATATCATGTCCACCTTTGAATCCGTGACGTCAGCTGCATCTTCCTCGTTCAGTTGACAATTTTGCAGCATCAGTCTGGCGTTTTTTCTCGTCAATCGGGTATGTTGCTCCGCTAGAGCCCTATCTCGTTCCCTTTCAAAGACAAGTGTCACCCTTAGTTGTTCCAACGCCATGTATTCTTCACCGATATTCTCCTCCATTTCCTCATGAGTCATCTCTTCTCCTGCAATAGTGTCCTTGTCGGAAGTGTTTACAGAACCTTCTCTGAAGTTATCTTCGTTGGCCTCCTCATTCCGTTGCTGGTTCACGCCTTGTCTTTCTCCTGTAGTCGATGTTCCTCATCTTTCCATTCTTCCTCCTCTTTTGGCCTCCAATCGCTTTCTTCTCCTCATCGCTATCATGTGTGCCGCTCGATCTGGTGTTCTAGTCATCAACTTATCCTAGTTTCAATATCAATTACTCTTAAAACCCTAATCTTAAAAGGAACTTCTCGCTAAGATCTTTCACTCCTACAACTTCAGCTTCTCTCCACTCCTTAAATGAGGATGAATCCCCAATCTAAGTCCCCTATTTCTGGACACCAAAATGTACCTACTGGAAATCCAGTAGTACACCCGAAAGGAAAGTCACTAAGATCTAAAACATAATAAGTAAATTAAACTAGAAAATCTTTATTGATAAGTTCTAAGGAAATAAGATACAAGTTCTTGAACACAAGGAAACCCTAATCACACTCACTATATTAAGCTCTTTTTCTCTCCCCTTTGCCTTGCCTAAGAGCAACCACAGTCATGGAAGAGATTAAATACCAAAAGCTAGACCAAGAGCTAAAAAATAATAGTTTTAGTGGAGGTGAAGTGCAATGGTGAAGACTAGATTTTAGTCTGGCGGAGGATATACCAGCGCATGGAGTTAAGCGGGTGTCTAACGAGCGTATGCTAGTTAGGCGTGGGTATTGTGGACGTACACATGGGGCGCAACTATAACTCGCGTCTGGGATGGGACGAAGATGAAATAAGAGCCCAATCAATAGGCGCATGTATAACAAGCGTTTTGTGGGGTTAGTTATGTGAACCATAACTTCTTCTAATTTGATAAAGTATTACACAATTGAGACGAAGACTATATCAACGTTTGGCATGAGGCGTGGGTATAATAGCCGTTCTCCCCGGCGGTGTTTATAAAGACGCCTCATTCATACGCTAATTCTATTAACGTTCCAATCACGGGAGCTCACAATACTAGCGCTTAAATCTAGACGCTCACTATACTCGCGCCTAATCTCTTACGCTCATTATACTTCCGCCTCACTATATTTTGATTTGGTATGGGTTGATGACTACATTTGGTCTCAAACCCTAGTTTTCCAGACCAAATATAACTATGGTCCTCTCCACTACGCTTCACTTTCAGACTAAATTTGGGTATAGTCCCCAAATTTGATCGTGACTGTGGTTTCTCTCAGGACCTCTATTTATAGGCAAATCAACCCTAATGGGGTACAATTCATTTTACTTCGCCAAGTCTTCTCGGGAGCGCTTTATACTTCGCCCAAGCCATTTTCCATAAAGTTATTCCTCTTCTTTCGCTACCTGCACATGGGTTTTTCGGTACACCTGTCTCCTTTCTTGTTCCCCAATATATTTACTTCGCGATCTATCTTTTCAACCAAGTTACCGTACTTCGCCCTTTCAGTTTCTTCGTTGGTGTCTTGTTGGGTACTCTAGCTTGGTCTTTCGTAATTTAGATTGTTCGTGTAAGTCTCCTCGCTTCTGTATGATACTTCGCGGGATTGATGGTGACGAGGTCATTCGGACATTCGAATTGACAAGTCCCTGACTGAGATCTTTAAGTGAGATTTCCTAGTCGTGCTTCTTTCTTTTGTGTTTGACACGTGGAGAGTCTATTTCGTGTACCCACAGTATTCATCATCTGGATTTGGCTCATAAAAATCATCATCTTGAGTTTGAGTTTGAGTTTGAGTTTGTGCTTGAGTTTTAGTTTGAGTTTATGTAAAATCATTCTCATAATCTAAGAAATCATCCAATTCCGGATCATTGTTGTAATTGATGTGTATTTTCCTAGGGTTTTTAGATGAAGATTGACCTTCCTCATCCATTGAATCAAAATACAAGTCTTTTTCTCACTTTCCCCTTCTCCTTCTCCAAAAAAACCTAACTTTTTTTTTCTTCCTTAAAATTTTTCATCTCCACAAATTTATATCTTAATCACTAATCACTAATCAGGATTATTATAACTAACCATTAGTGTTAACACTAATCCTAAAAAGGTAGATTTTCCATTACCAAAAATATTTGGTTAAGGAGATATTGGTTTTGATATTTACAACCAGTTTTTTTCTTTATTCAGTATGCCCTGAAAGTTTTACGTATGCCCTAAAACAGGGTTCTTAGTTAGGGCCTTAGCCCTTAGGGGAGCAAGAAGTGAGAACTACATGGAGACCCATTCTACAGATTTTCTACACCGTGAAACCCACGGGCGGAAAAGTTCACACGCGCACCCAATTTTTGTGAGAAAATTTATCCCAAACCCGCAATTTATAAAATTTGGTTTCTTCGTATCTTTTCTTCTTCTTCTTCACGGGAATTTCTTCTTCAATTATTTTTCTTTTCTTCCTCCCAACTGTGACTTACGATCAATAATATTGATAGACAGTATAATCACATGAAGATTGGAAACAATAGATGAATGAAATCGAAAGTTAGGGTTAGAGGTGATGTTATGAGATGAATCGAGATCTTGCTGTTTGTTATTTCCGAAAAATGTATGAATGTTTTTTTTAATTAGGTATTATGATTGAGAAGATGGATCTGAGATGTGTTCAGAGATGGAGATAGGGTTTTGTAATTGTTTCAATCAAGTAGAACAGGAACAAAAGTTAATTTGAGATTTAGAAAATACAAGGAATAATAATAAAGCTTATTTGATCTTGGATGATGAACAACGAAGAAGAAGAAGAAGATGCTGTTATGAGTACATAACATGTCATGCAGTAAAAAAAATTGGATGCATAACACATTAGCCGACATCTTTGTTATTTTGTGTGAAATTGAAAATTGATGCATAATGCATCATGCAGTCGAGAAAATGGATGCATAACCTGATATGCATCCAAAATACGGCTGCATAATGCATTACGCATCGAAAAAATTGTTGCATAATCTTTTATGCATCGAGAAAATGGATGCATAACTTGATATGTATCCTTAAATATGGCTGCATAACCAATTATGCATCAATTGTTTTATGTACGGACTAAAATCAACCAAAACAATGGCTACATAACTCGTTATAGATGCATAACTTTGTTATGCAGTACAGAAAATGGATGCATAATTCGTTATGCGTCTGCATAATGTGTAATGCATCCGTTTTGGAAGCTGCATAATGAATATGTAGTCAGTTTTCGAAATTTTTTCCTAAAACGATGATCACCTCCGACTTTTTCGTGAAAAACAAAAATTTGATATTGTTGTTTGTACTAGTTGTGTAGATCTCTTAAAAAGATTTCCAACGATATAAAATTTGTAAAATTTCAAGGCGCGGACTTTTAGATATGTTATATCCAAGTTGCGTTGCCAATTATACCCCTGAAAAAATTAGGCTGCATAACGTCTAATGCCTGAAAAAATAGTATGCATAACAAGTTATTTATTGATTCTTAATAATTTCGGATTATTTTCGGTGTCTCAATATCTAAAGTTAATTGTGGGCCTGACAATAAGAATATTATTTATTTTGGGCCTGCGCCTAATTTTCCAGAGCAAGAATGCCAAGAAATTAAGATGGTTTAGGTGAATAAAAGGCCCGGGAGAGAATTATGCTAGTGGGCCAGAAAAAGCCTAGGAAGGGTGCTCAACATAATAGTTTGGGAACCATTTTTTAGGGACCATGGTTTTTTGGGGACCATGGTCTTATTAGGCCAACCTCCCTATATTTGTAAGGGGTATCATAAAGTTAGGTAAGTACACATTTATCCTTTACTTTAATTTAAATTAAAACTAATCTAATAACTATATAAATCTAATCATATATATCTAATCTAAATGAATCTATTAACCAAAATCAAAAACAAAAACAAAAACAAAAATAGGGAGGAAAATTATCCTCTTTTTCTTCTCTCTTTGTTTCACGTTCCTCGTTCGATTGAAAATGGAAGTTGCAGAGAAAAGTTCGGCTAGGAATTATGTGAAAAACTTTGTCGAACTAACCGAACCTAATGGAAATGATAAACATGAAGAACAGTTTGGCTATTTCGCAAAAAACAATTCCCAACCGAACCTTAGTTCGGTTATGTCGCAAAAAACATTTCCCAACCGAATCCTAATAGTTCGGTTAGTAGCAAAAAACATTTCCCAACCGAACCTTAGTTCGGTTAGTACCAAAAAAACATTTCCCAAAGAGTTTAAAATTTGGGTAACCGAACTTAACCGCAAAAAAGTTTAAAATTTCTCGCAAAGAAAGTTTTCAATTTTTTCTAATATAACTTCTTAATGGTAACTAATCATTACTAATCATATTAATCACTAATCATTACTAATCATACTAATCATTAAACTAACACATTTAATTAAGGAGGGTAAGTTTGGTATTAAGAAAAACATTTACTTATAATGTCTTGTCTAAAATAGAATCGTGGTCCCCACAAAAAAATCATGGTCCAAAAAAAAAGGGAAGCATTGCAGTGTACCATGGTTGTTAACAGGAGAGAACTCAGTGGATGTAGTCGAGGGATCAAGAAGGCAACAACTAAATGCCACTAGAAATGATGGAAGGTTAATGAGGGAAGATGTTTTAAATCATGATTGTCAACGATACTGACAGCAAGCTTACTGTATATGAGTTTGCAAATGTCAACGCAAATACTCTAATCAATCATTTTGAGTGCTCAGTACTTAACCTAGCCATATATATAAATAGGGAGATTCATGGACACTCTTAGATGGACAAGGTCGGTCGGATAAGATTTGCGCCATTTTTTTCGCAAAACTCAATCGACAAGGAATTTAAGTCTAATATTTTATTGATATGTTCCTATTATAAGACTTTATATTCTTACCAAAAATGAATGCAATTCGAGATAGCAAACCTGACCATCTACCGATCTTAATTTCAAGCGTTAATTTTGATCGGATGATATTCAAAGGGATAGATGGTTGTTTTATGCATCTCGAATTGTGCTCATTTTTTGTAGGAATGTAGAGTCTCATTAGAAGAATATACCATCAAAATATTAGACTTAAATTCATTGTCGTTTGGATTTTGAGGAGAAAATAACGCAAATTTTGTCCGACTTTGTCTATCTAAGAATGTCCATGGATCCTCCTCATATATAAACACGTCTCGAATACAAGACACTGATAGTTACTTAATTATAACTGATCTATATTATACAGCATCATCGACAAGAAGTGGGGAATTCTCAAGTTTAAATTATCCTCCATCTAATTGCTTTGAGACAGCGTACTTCTGCAGTCGATGAAATTATTATCTGTGAAATTATTATTAGGCTATTGTGATTTTTGGTAATAGGGGAGGTACGAAGAAACTAAGTCATAATCATTTTAGTGTTCTTACCAATCAGCTATTCTTGTTCTTCTTTTTTATTCAATTGTTAGGAGGAGATCATGAATTAGTGGTGATGGGTCAAAACAAAACAAGTAGTAGTTGAGGAGTTTAAAGTTGGTGTGGTTCTTGATCTGAACATGTCTGTGTCAAAGTTGTGGTTGACTTCCATGAACATGGATCTCTCCGACTTTTATGCAACTACTCCTCAGAGGAGAAGGTTGGTTTTCCATGTAAGGGATTCTAACTGTGAACACATAAATCTCGAAGCCATCCACGTGTTCACAAACAATATTCGCATACATTCTAATTCTGAAATTGTACGTCGTATGTGTAAAGGGATGATTATATCGATTCATCGATTCTAAGCCTTCGGGCTTTTCATTGTCTAGTCGAATATTATCATAAATAATGTTCGTATAAAGGGGTAAACAGAGAATCAAACATAAATGTAAAGCACATGACGTTCAATGCTGAATGTAAAGTGCTGAAATATAAATGAGACAAAGATTTACGTGGTTCGGCACTAAGGCCTACATCCACGGGGCTGGTGTTTCACTATGTATTGAATGATTACAAAGATAGTCAAATGACTTTAGAGTACACATAGGTCTGCGGAAGTAGGGGGATCACTTACTCTTCCTATTTCTCTCTCCAATATTCTCCTATCTTTTCTATGGATTGGTCGACCCCTTCTCTCTTAGTGGAGAGGGGTATTTATAGGGTTCGAACGCGGGTCCTACTTCTGAGGCGCCGTTGTAACCTTATCTTCTTGTGCTTTGTGACCATTACGCAAAGGTCTTCGGCATATGCTGCGGTCTAAGCTTGAATACGAAGGGTTATCCTCGCTTCTTCCACGAGCTGATTGACACGTGTATATCTCTTTGGTATTTAATGCGGGTAGATGGATGTCTGCTCGTGTCAGACAAGTGTCTCTTAGTCTGGTCACATCTGTGTCAGTCAAACTCTCTCTCAGCCGTTGATCTGGGATCTTCCTCGGGATTGGATGTACTAACATCCAAGGAGTACTATCTGGTGCTCCTCTAAGCCATCATACCTCTGTGATCCTCTGTCCCTGACCGTCAGATCTGCTGACCGGTGACATTTTCTGATGAGATGCTTGTTATCATGTTTTGATATCTCGTTTTCTATGCCTTCCACGTGCCTCTTCCTGTACACGTGGTGGATGATGAAAGGTGTACATACAATTTGACCCTCTTTTTCTGACTTGGGCGTATTTTGCAATTTAGAAGAAGAAAGATCGCCATACACGTTTTATCTCTCCTGAAATAACTTCCCCTATAAATACGGGCACGTTTCCCACTTTGCATTAACTTTCCCCATAACTGCTCCTTGGTACGAGGGACATTTATTGTCTTCTCTAGCTTTATAAATAGGAAAGAGAATGTGAAAAAAAAACTTTTATCCTCTTCTTGTCAGTGTTCATCCTTTCTTTGTTTTCTTATTCTTGTTCTTTAGTCATTTATTATCGTCGTTCTTGTGAGGAAGATAACATCATTCAATTTTTTGTCTCTTTCGCTCTCGACTGATGTTGCCCCTGTATCACACATAACTAGCTTTTGATATTTCCGATCCTTCTATCTTCGACCGTGGTTGGTGCTTGTCGTCCTCTTCTATACAGGTATGGGGTTTTTCATTAGTTGCTCATCATTGATTTATCTATTTATCTACCTGTTTGTTTCCTGCTGTAATCCTGGCTTTGTGATGAAGAACACACATGTCGAAGCATACATGCTTGCCCCTGTTCTTTGTTACAAAGTCTGTATCTAAGTACTATCCCTGGAGTCTGATGGGGTATTTCTGGTTATTTTTAGTTCTTAGGGTTTTTAATGTTTATCCGGATGAACCATCAATTATGGGTTTTTTGATATTTAGTGATCTCCTCGTATTCTTCTCTAAACTGTTTTTGTGTTTCCTTGTAGATATGTGGCAGGCCTGGAAAGGGTATAAAATTATGCGCAGAAAAACGGGGGCCTACAGTAATACCGCAAGTGCACGGTCGTCGGTTGTAGCTCGTGCAAGTACGGGTCGATCCACAGAGATCGGGTGTGTTTTGGAAATGTTTCTAGCTAATTGGGTTCCTAAATTGTTGTTGGGTTTTGAAGCCTTTTGGGACTGTTGGGCTTAAAGTACTAATGGGTTTGTTCACAATAAAATGAACTGAGCTTGGGCTCAGTTTGTCTTTGAAATGCAAATGGGCTTTGGGCCTTCGATTGAGCTTTGGGTTAAGCCCACAGTTGATTTGGATTGGGCCTTCAACCTTAACCCAAACTGGGCTTTGAGCCTTAATGAAATGGGCCTTAGTGAACTAAACCTTGGGCTTTTGTTTCAGTCAAGAATCTGGGCCTTTGGGCTTCACTGAGTTGGACTTGGGCTCAGTTGGACTTTGGACTCAGTTGGCCTTGGAAGGCAGCAGGAGAAGAAGTGGCAGGGCAGCAGCAGGAGCAAGAGAGGCAAACAATGCAAAGCAGCAGTGCAATGCAGTGAAAGAACAGTGCTGCACAGCAATACAATGCAGCAGTGCAATAGAATGTACAAGATGAGAAAGCAGTGCAGCAGCAATAGAAAATGCACAGCAGTGCAGCAGCAACAGAGTTGCAGCAGCAGCTGCAGCTGCTCAAGCAGTGAAGAAAATGCAAAACAGAAAAGCAACAGAGTTGCAGGGCAGGGAAGAAACAACAAGGCAAAAGCAATACAAAACAAGAAAACAAAGCTAAACAGTTGAAGATGGAATTGTGGATGAGAATGAAGTAGATTATGGATGGGAACTAGGGTTTGAATTCACTCTAACTTCTACTATGTATTCTCCTATAGAAAGTTAAACACAACTATGGTATTCTTTCCAAAGTACTAACTGTCTTTCTAAGGTACAATTAGTCAAAAGACATATGAGTTCAGCTTAAGTTGAAGCTTATCAACAGCTCATGAACCTAACTACAAAGTATACTTGGCATACATTGTGAAAGTGAGGTGATGATGAACTAAGTTCAAGTTTTTCCTAAACTTGTTTAGCCTTCTAAAGCAATATGATCAATGTACTACACAATAAGAAATTAGGGATTCATCAAGTCCCTAGCATGATGGTTTAGAACATGACAAACATTACACTAACATTACATGGCAGTGAGCATAACAGTGAACAACATGGTGAACTAACATGACAACAACAGTGAACAACATGGTGAACTAACAGTGAGCATTCATAAAAACAGAGAATTAAAACCAAGAACAAGAACAAGTGCAATTAAAAGTAAAAGTGCAACTAACAGGAGCAATTAAAAGTGCAGGAACAATTGAAATTAACCTAACCCAAATTGGGTGGAAACTTGGCTAGTCCAAGAACAAGTTTTAACATCCTACATCACTTCCCTTTTATACCCAAATTATCAAATTAGGTTTTACACCCATTTTCCCCAAAAATATTCAATAAACAGTACAATTAGGGTTTAACTTTTATTACCCAAAATCGAGGAATTGACTCTCTTATCTTCGACCCATTCCTCCTCTGATCTTCCTGCTCCCTCTCCTGTGTTCGATTGATGTCTAGAGCCTCATCTATTTTAGTGATTTCCAACCTAGGGTTTAGAATGGTGAGAAGTCACTAAAATAGATGGCTAGAGAGATAAAGGAACGGACTGGGGAGGTACTGATGATGTTGGTGAAGAAGTGATGGTGTTGCAGAGGTGAGGTGGTGGCTGGAAATGGTCGGGGAAGGTGGTGGCAGAGAGGTGGCTCTGCAAATGTCGGGTGAAGGAGATGAAGTTTTGGGGCGATGGGTTGTTTGGGTGGATAATAGGATTCGGTGTTAGGGTGTGAAGCGGGATCATCTAGTTCGATGTTTGGCGAGCTGAGCCGCTGGATATGGAGATGGTAGGTAGATCGGACGGCTAAGAGAGAAGCAGTTTATAGCGACCGTTGGATGTGGAACACAACGAAGTCAACGGTGCTAGATTAGGTTAGGTGCTGTAGTGTTGGGCGGAATCATTGGGATTTGATGCACAGGCATAGGAGCGACCGTTGGATGACAAAATGGATCCAATCTGACGGCTCTCATGGAAATGGGTATGGATAAAGGAAATGGATTTGGGTAAGGGTTTTGGGCATTGGGTATGCCAAGCCCATATCTTCTTTAAGAACAATTCTTCCTTCTTGAGCCCATTCCTAGCTTTTTGGTCTTGTGCGCAACATTCTTCGCGGCTTCCTTGCGTAATTCCTCCCGGTTTTTCACTACTTTTCTGCTCTTTTTGCTCCGCAATTCATCCAGACTTTATTTATTACCTAAAAATGCAAAAATAATTAATAAAAATATTTATTCTTGAAAACAATGAAAATACAGAATATGGGATAAAATGTAGAATTAATGCGCAAAAGATGAGTTAAATGCCAACAAAAAGGGATAAATATATACAATATTTGGCACTCATCAATATGTTTGATCGTCCGCGGGCTCCTTACCAAACCCCGCCTTCTAGTCCGCCAAGATCCCCTCCGCGTCGAGATTCTGACAGATCTCCACTTTGGGAAGGTCCTTATAAGTCTTCGCAATCAGATCCTCGGGGTCATAGGGTTTCATCTTCCTCTGGTGCGAAGGCTTTGCCTACTAATAAGGGGATTTGCCGAAGGGTCCTTCGCGGTTGGCGTCCTTCTGAAAACAGCAAGCCTCGTGAAACCCCTCCTGCTCGTTATGGATATTTCTGTCCTTGGCGTCCGAATTTCGCGGGCATGAATTTTCCTTACGCTCTTGATGTCATTGATGGAGACGAGGAGGAGGGTTCTGGTGCTACCCATCCATCGAAGAGTGCTGCTGCTGCCAAGGTATAGTTTCTTCTTATATTCTATATTCTATTTTCCCCTTTTTTCCTTGATTGAAATAATTTTCATTTTTGAAGTGAGGGAAAAAATGAGACTTTGTGGGGATGTGTACTGGTTTGTAGGTGTCGAAGAAGAAGAAACTTGGACCCAAACAATCTTCTACTGTGGTGACCGGTGAGGCTGAGGTTTATGAGGAGGTTACGAGTCCTGTAAACGAAGGGTATGCTGAGGATGAAGAAATGTACGATGGAGAAGAGCGTACCGATACTTCTCATCCTGATGACGAAGGTGGTAATGGTGAAGAAGAAGTTTCCGAGGGTGGTGATGGTGAAGAAGAAATTTCCGCGGATGGTGATGGTGAGTCTGAGGGTAATATTACCGTAGGTGGTACTGGAGGGGGTGGATCTGCCCCTGTTGGGGATAATATTGGTGGTGTGGGTACTCTGACCGTTATTTCCCCTGAATTTTCTTTTGGTAGGATATATTTCGTGGGGGAATCCTTTGATGTGAACGCTGCCATGGGTTTTACCGAGGACTTCTCATTGCTTTCCCTAAATGATGATTGGGATGTGCTTGGGGATATTGGTAAAAAATGTGCTACTGGTCAGCAGGCTGAAAACGCAGGTGGTCATACCGAGGCTGGTGATGTCGATACTTGCGCGAATGAGGGGAGAACAGCCAAAGGGAAGTCTACAGTTGAATCTCCTTCAGAGGATTTCCATTAATCGTTAATGCGTGAAGGCGAAGATGCCATTTTGTCTTGGCTTAAGAAGAAAAATCTGATGTTCGTCCCTAACCCTGCCCAAGTGGTCCCTGGTGAGAAGAATTCTGACGCTTATACTCGTCATATGATGCAAGTGTCTTCTGAAGCCCGCGTTGCTGAGATGTGGGAGAATAATCTGAGAGCATAGGAAGATAACCTAGTAGTTGACCCTCCCTCCTCTGTTGCTGATATGATGGCCATAACTGATGGGTACCAATACGGTTTTCCCCAGTAGCGTATCTTAGAGGTAAATCCTTGTACTGATTCCCTCATGATATCCGAACATTTTATTCTTCGTGATATTCGATCCCTTGGGTATAATAATGTTTGTTGTTTGTGACATAGATGATGAGGAGCGAACATTGTAACCATGTTCTATACCAATTCTTTAAAGGAAAGTCTTTAAAGTTTGAGGCTAAGCTTCGTCATAGAGAAGAACAACTATCTGCGGCCGAAATGGAAATAAGTGAACTGAGGGGTCTCCTGAAGGAAAAGGAACGGATGGGTAATGCTGAGGAGAGTCTCCGTTCGGAACTTGCTATAGTCCGCAACGAATTGGAGAAGGCTCGTAGAAATGTATCGTCCCTCACAGGTTCGTATTTTTTATTGATCTTTCACTCCTCGTGATTCCCTTTTTGTACTTTGGTGTTCTGTCTGAGTCTCCCCACCCTATCTTCAGTGGGTGGAGTCCCCGAGCTCATATGGATTCGCAAAGAAAGGGAACGACAGAAATCCCGCATTGCAGAGTTGGTGGGTAAGTTGAAAAGCGAAGCCGTAAAGTGAAACGCTCGTGCTGATGAGCACAACGCCTTAGCAGCTGAGTGGCGTGAAAAGCGAACACTGATGGTTGATATGAAAAATAAGTACAATCATGACCGTCGTGTGTTTAATGGTACGCTGCTATGGACGCGTGACAACTTGCGTGAAGCTCGAGGACATGCTTCGGACTTAGAGGCTAGAGTGCGCTTTTTGGAAGGAGAGTTACAACAGGATAGTTCTTTCTTAGGCCCCGGGGTTAGGGATAGTATGCTGCATCTTACCGAGGAAAGAGACAATGCTAGGGATGAGGTTGGTGCTCTTAGTAAAGCCCTAGCAGCGTCTCGAGATGATGTTGCTCGCCAAGTGGAGTCTGAGAGAGATCTTGAAGTGAATGTGTATCGACTCCATAAAAGGATGGGGGAGATGAATGATGAAATCAACCATCTTCGTCACTTGGATTCAATGAAGCAGGTAGACTTAGACGTGAGTCAATTTGCTCTTACGAACCTTCAAACGGATTATAAGAAACTATCCGACGAATATGACTTTCTTGATGAGGCACGGGACGCAGTTGTTAATGAGTATGAAGAGGCTTCGTCTACTGTCGAAGGTATAACCTCGTTTATCGAGTGTGATTATGTTATTTCTTTGTTTTAACCCCTTGGTATTTTTTCTTTCAGCACTCGAGGGACAACTTCACGCTGCAAATGATGAGCTTAAAAAAGCTCAATCTGCCTTAGTGCAACAGGAAGGACAAGCCAACTATTTCAAAGGGTTGGCCGCGTCTCGTGAGGAAATATCAGAGATTGCCTCCAAAGAGGTGGAACGCCTATTTGCATTGTTGTCTCAGGCCAACCAGCGGACCGTTGTTATCACTTATAAAGATCGATGTCAGTTGGCTGAAGAGACCAACAAAGTCCTAGACAAGATTGAACTTGATCTTAAAGTCGAACATGGTCTTGTCAAGAATTATCCACGTTGTCCCCTTCACGCGCCCTTGCCTGGTTCTTCTGGGCCTTCTTCAGGTGGTAGCGTACCTTCATCTCGCAAAGACAACCCTGTTGATGGAGATGTATCGTCCAAGTAAATTTCTTTTATTAGTCATAGAAAGTTGATCCTTGTTGATTATATAATTTCAGATCATTTTTTGATGTGTTTCTTGCTTTATCTTATTTGCTGAACTTGTAATCAACTCTTTATGGATCATCCTTTTGGCATACCTGCGTTATCAATTCATTTTTATTTTAAGTATTATGAAGCGTTAAATTAGAAATAACTTGCTTTGTAAAAAGTTGAGAGTGTTTGGGTGCGACATCGAAGGTAAATGCCTTCGTGATCGTCTTGAAACCTGTCACCCCACTGGCGAATCCTGGGACAGAGGATTCCCAAACGGTGGGGGCCGAGGCAGCGTTTTAGGATATGGGATGATTATTTGAAATATTTACATGCACCCATTCCGTCGACCCGCTGCCTTAAAATTGGTTGGGTATCTCTTTATGCTGAGTGCCTTCCCCCTGGTATTACACTCATAGACACTGATAGGGGAGCCCTGAGAGATTGTAGATTAACTACTTTACCCAATATTGTTAATTTATTATGTAATGTACATGCGTTCACCCAGCGGGCATTTTGACCATTTCGTCTACTTGAAGATTTCCCAAAATTTTTGTTTGATTGATAGGTTGAGGCCTGCTACTCCTCGTCCAGATATAGAAACATGTAGAGCGGTTACGCTGCCTTTTTCTTCTGGTATTCTTCACGCAGATGCAAAGCTGCGCTGCTCCTATGGGTAGTACGGTTTGAGCCATTTAGCATTCCAAGGGTGTCGTAGGACCTCGCCTTTCAGATTGCGAAGATAGTAGGAACCGTTTCCCGCAATGTCGTGTATTATAAAAGGTCCTCCCCATGTAGGTGCTAACTTTCCCCATTTCTTCTCTCGTTGATACTGCGGGATTGTTCTTAGCACATACTGCCCTTCTACAAAATTTCGAAGCTTAAACTTTTTGTTGTACTCTCTCGCTAATCTCCGTTGATAATTTTCCATCTTTTGCAATGCTGCTTCCCTCCTTTCTTCCAGGTCGTCCAGTCTCTCTAACATCATGTCTGTTGTGAGATTTTTCTCCCATGCTTCAGTATTTGTGGTTGGCATGAGGATCTCTGTTGGGATGACTGCTTCAGCTCCATAAGTGAGGAGAAATGGGGACTCCCCAGTGGCAGATCTTCGTGTTGTCCTGTATGCCCATAATACATTGCGTAGCTGTTCACACCATCGCCCCTTGCGTCCGTCTAATTGCTTTTGGAGGATAAGGGCGAGGGTCTTGTTAGTAGCTTCCGCTTGTCCGTTTCTTTGAGGGTATCTGGGGGTGGACTTGTTCTTCCTTATTTTGAAAGTGTCGATGAGCATGTCTATGTTTTTCCCCTGTAATTGTTTACCATTATCGGACACGATTTCCACTGGTATGCCGAACCTGCAAATGATGTTTTGGAATATGAAAGTAAACACGTCCACGTCTCTGATCCTGGATAAGGCTTTGGCTTCCACCCATTTACTGAAGTAGTCCGTGGCTACTATCAAAAATCGTCTTTTCCATGATCCTTCGATGAAAGGCCCAACGATTTCTATGACCCATTTTGCAAATGGCCACGGACTATCCACAGAATTCAACGTTGTTGCTGGTGCATGTATCTTTTTGGCGAAACACTGACATTCTTCACATCATCGGGACATTCTTGCAGCATCTTGTATCATTGTGGGACAGTAATATCCTTGTATTTTTGCTTTGTCGGCTAGTGATCTCATGCCGCTATGATTCCATGCGTTGCCATAATGGATGTCGTTTAGAATTCCATGCCCCTCTTTCCTGGATAAGCAACGTCGTAACGGTCCGAGGAAAGATTTCTTGTACAAGACCCCATCCCGAAGATCATATCTTCCTACTTTGGAGAGTATTTTCCTGGCTTGTTTATGGTCCGCGGTTAAGGTTCTATCGTTGAGAAACGCATGAATCATCATTCTCCAATCATCTTCATTGCTGAAATCTTCGTCTTGATTTGCTCTTGACAGGATATCTTCTTCGTCAAAATCGTTATGGATGTCTTCTCCCACCTGATCTTCGATATTTTCTTCCACTGTATCTTGATTTGTAGCAAAGGAAAATTGTGATGCAATCGAAGGCTCGTATACCCTTGTTATTTTGATAGATTCGATATTCTTATCCTTCAACATGGATGATATATATGCTAGGGAATCCACGTGCCTGAGATCTCTTCTGCACAAGTGCCTGAACTGGATGTTCGGAATTTGTGATGCCAATGTTTGGACCAAGGCCATGTAAGCTGAGAGGGTGTCGTCGTATACATTATATTCGAACCTTATTTGCTGTATGACAAGCTGCGAATCACTTGTCAGTCTTACATCAGTTACCCCCATTTCTATTATCAAGCGGAGGGCATGTACGACTGCCTCGTATTCGACGATCTTGTTAGTATGCTCTTTGAATTCTAAACTGAGTGCCTGTACGATCCTTTCTCCAGTTGGGGTGGTGATGACAATGCCTATTCCTTACCCTTCCTTATTTTTGGAACCATCAACGAAGACTTCCCATCGTCTTTGACTCGTGGGTTCGAGGACATCAACTGGATCCTTGCTTCCTCGTCGGCTTCTGGTATGCCCCTAATCTCTTCATCGTTGTCCAGGGGGGGTATGCTAAGAAATCCGCCAATACTTGGGATTTTTGGGAGTGTTGAATTTCATGGATGATGTTGAATTGGTCCAGGTGGGTGTTCCACTTGGCTATTTTCCCTACTTTTTCCGCGCTTTTGAGGACTGCTTCCAATGGTGCTTTGCATGGGACGCGGATGAAGTGAGTTAGGAAATAGGTTCTCAGCTTTTAAGTAGCCCATACTAACGCCAGGATGAGTTGTTTGATCTTCGTATAATCCCTTTCCGCAAAATTGAGGGTCTCGCTGACATAATAGATAGGCTGTTCTATCTTCGTATTGGTTTTGACCAACACTGCGCTAACTGCATCTTCTGTCGCTGCTATGTACAATGCCAAAACCTCATCAGGATCAGGCTTCTGTAGGATTGTAATTGAAGCCAGGTATTCCTTGATTTTTTGGAAAGCTTCTTCACATTCTATGGTCCATTCAAACTTACTCCCTTTTTTGAGAATATTGAAAAAATGTTTGCATTTGTCCGAGGATCGGGCAATAAATCTGCCCAAGGCTGCTAAGGATCCATTGAGATTTTTCACTTCTTTTAAATTCTTCGGAGATGGCATTTCCATTATGGCCTAAATCTTCGCGGGGTATACCTCAATACCCCTTTTTGTTACCAGATATCCGAGAAATTTCCCTGAGGTGACATCCAAGGTGCATTTTTCTGGATTTACTTTCATGTGATGTTTCCTCATTGCTTCGAAAATATCTCTCAGGTCCTGGTGGTGATCTTTGCGCAGCCTACTTTTGACGAGCATGTCATCAAGGTAGACTTCTAGGGTACTACCAATCCATGGCTTGAAGATAGCATCGACCATTCTCTGGTAAGTTGCCCCTGCGTTTCGAAGTCCAAAGGGCATTCTAGTGTAGCAATAAAGGCCATGCGGGGTGTAGAATGCTGTGTGTTGTTGATCTTCTTCTGCCAGGGCTACTTGGTTGTAACCAGAATATCCATCCATGAATGAGAGCTCTTCGTACCCTTCCACTGCTTCAAACAGTTGATCTATGCTCGGTAGGGGATAGCTGTCTTTTGGACATGCCTTGTTGAGGTTAGTAAAGTCGATGCATATTCTAACCCCTCCATTTTTCTTAGGGACAATGACCATGTTCGAGATCCATGTTGGGTATTAGACTTCCTTGATGAAGCCTGCTTCTAGTAGTTTCCGAAGTTCTTTTTCTACTGCCTTATGATACTCTGGTGCAACTTTTCTTATTTTCTTCCTGAAAGGTGGCATGCCTGGTTTCATGCGCAGCTTGTGTTGGATTATTTTTGGATCAATCCCCGACATGTCTCCTAACTTCCAGGCAAATACATCCGTGTATTTTTTAATTAGTTTGGTTAAGAAAGCTTCTCTTTCTTCGTCCATCATGGTCCCTACTTTGATCATATTCGGATTTTCTTCCGTTCCTATGTTTATTTCTTTTATGGGCTCCACTGGTGTGAACATCGTCTTCAGGTCCCTAAGCACTGGGACGTTCTTTAATTGCTATTTGGTATGTTTCTGTCCTTTGTTGGCTGCTCAAGTACTTGCCTCTGTGTTAAGAACATTATCATCTTTCATCAAGACCTTCCCCGCGGTTTCCTTGAGGAACAGGTCTATGGCCTTTTCTTTCGCCGCTTCTTTATTTTTGGTCCTTCGGGTTTTTCGCTGCTCTTCTTGTTCGTTGTTGATATGATCCTGAGTGGCCTGGCACTCTTTTGCAGAGACCCGATCTCCCTTGATTTCCATTACTCCCTTGGGTGTAGGGAACCTGAGATATTGGTAGTAAGTTGCTGCCACTCCCTTGAGTTTATGTACCCACTTTCGTCCAATAATGGCGTTATAGGGGAATGGGGCGTCTACCACGCTGAATCGTGTTTCTACTTTTATGAGCCCGGCGTTCACCTGCAACACGATGTCTCCCAATGGCTTTGTGGGCGCTCCATTGAACCCGTAGATGGTGTAATAAGTGGTCATCAGCTGTTCATCATGGAGATTCATCCGTTTGAAGGCGTCGTAAAATAGAACGTTCACTGAGCTTCCCCCGTCGATGAGGATATTTTTGAGGTTACATCCGGCCACTGGTAGTGTGAGGACCAAGGGATCGTTATGGTCTTCCATATCTTCTTCGATATCTTCAGTATCGAAGATGATAGGTGCGTCCATACACTCTTCGTGCTCGTCCACCTCTACGCCATCAATCTTATATAATTCGTAGTGGTCTTCGAATTGCTTTCGTAGCCTCTTCCCTACCTGCGCTGTAAGTGAGGGCCCTACGGCTTTGAAACACGAAATGGTGTTGATTGTGCGGTTTCCCTCTGGAAGTTGGACTTTCTTGGTTCGTTTGGATCTGTCCTCGGTGACTTCCTTTTGTATGTATTGCTTGAGTTCGCCAGCATCAATCAACTTTTGGATCATTATTTTTAGATTTCTGCATTTCTCGGTCTGGTGACCATTGAAGCAATGATACTCACAATAATCTTTTGACTTCTCGGTCCTTGGGGGCTGTTTTCCCTTAGACCACGGCCACTCCAAATTTTCCCTTCCTTTGATCTCTCGCAAGATCCGAGCGTAGCTAGCATTGATCTTCGTATAAACCTGATCTTCGAATTTTCGATCGTCTTTTTGTCGTTCATCTCTTCGTTCCTTCCTATCTTCGTGCGGTCGTTCCACTGAGTTATTTCTTTTGGCCCCGCTGGTTTGTTCTGTGGAATTGGTACGGTGAGACCTCTGCGTTTGTGCCCTCGGGTTCTCACGCTGGATTTCTTCAAGACGAGCATACTTCTCAATTATTATTCGAAAATCTCCTTCTGTCTTAGGTATGCTTCCGTGAATCTCAACAAACAGTGGACTCATTCGGTCTAATCCCCACTTGTAGAAGTTGATGCTTACTACGGGATCCACACTCCCTATAGCTTGGAAGATCTTATGCCATCTGTTGGTGTATTCCCTTGTGTTCTCCTTGTAACCAATTGACAAAGAAAAAAGTTTATCCATTCCGGTGTTGACAGCTTTGTTGTACATGTAGGTTCTCAAGAATTTCTCTGCGAGTTGATCATAGGAGTTGATGGAATCAGGTGGCAGGTTGTCAAACCAAGACAAAGCCGATCCCTTCATACTTGATGGGAAATACCTACAAAGGACAGCGTCGTTTTGACTCCATCGGGCTAAGATACGATTATAATACCGGATATGTGCCGCGGGATCACTGGATTCGTCATAGCATTCATAAGTTGGGACATGGCACTTCAGCGGAATGGGGGTATTTGCCAGGCGATGAGTTAGGGGCGTGGAGTTAGCCTCTTTCATCACCTTTTCAATCCTTCCTCTGCTTTGTCTGGATTTTAACTGCCTGATCTCAGCCATCATCTCATCACGCAGCTCTTCCATTACGCGGTAATGTCTCACGTTCTCGTGCTCAGTTGAGCGTTTCTTTCTTCGATCTTCACTGTCATAATAATCTGAGTCTTCGGCGGTCCGGATCAGATGCGCTGCTTCCCCTAGCGGCGTTTGCTAGGATGATTCTTCGGTCTCGATTAGGTTCTGGTGCCTTAGAATTTGCTTCGTCCAGTTGTTGGCAGGTCTTCGTGCTTTGGGAAATCCGGTCTTTTAAGTCTTGGTTCTCTCTGGCCAGAAGATCTACGGCATCTGCGTAGACCTGCTGGATCTTTTTCAATTCTTCGATCTCTACCATCAGTCGGTGGGACTGGTTAGATCCCTGATTGGGAGTTCCGTCTTGTACCCCTACGACCATGGTTCCCCCTTAGTCTACTGTGTGTATTAAGGGTGTTAGAGGATCATCTTCAATTGTTGGTATCTCCAAGTTTGGTCCCCTCGGTTGAGTTTCCACCCGCGGTGCTAAAACCACTGATATGGTTTGATTCTGACCGTTGGTTGACGGCATTCCAAAGGCTAGCGGATGCGCGGGCTGATGTGTCATAGATTTTTCCACCCCTTCTATTTGTTGATGGACTTGGTTTGAAACCAAAGTTTTGTTAGATTCTGCATCCTGGAGGCCTGCAACAGTTGCATTGTTCTTTGTGGCTGCTGCTTTGAGAGCCGCGACTGCAATGGAGTTAGTGTTCATAGGCGAGGTGATTTCCGCAACATCTTGCCTCTGATTAGATGTTTTAGCTTTGTCTCCTTTCTGCTTACTTCGGGTCATGACCGGGGTAGTCCTCAGTGTCTCCTTTGATAAGGCTTTGGTTTTTCCTGCCTCTAGTGTCTTTTCCATTTTTAGTCCTTTTCTGCATAGGGAAATAAATAAAGAGAACCAAAGATATCCACGAGGATCAGGTTAGTGTCATTCGCACCCGCAAAATTTGTGGAATAAAAAGAAATGAGTTGCCCAAGGGCCTTAATAAAAGAGAAACATAAAGATTTCATCGGTCTTGTTTTCGCAATACAAATCTTCTAATAAACAATCATGGATCTTGTTTTCAGACTACTTTTGAAAAGGAAAACTTTTGAAAAGGCAGATCTGTAGCGAAAACTTATGAATCTGATTATTAAGTCTTAGTTTTAAAAAGAAAAACGCCTCACGTGCAAATATGTGATAGATAGCCGTGGATTTGTCTGCTTTGAAATGGTGTTTGTGAAAAAAAAGACCAAGAACCCAGAATAAAAAATATTTTGAAAGCACGCCGAACCCAGAATAGAGCACAGCCATAATGCGCGTTTAAGGTGAAATCACAGGATAAGATAAATCTTTTACCGGGACAAAGTCCCTGTTTCTAGCGCCAGATTGTGAACAATAAATCTTGAATCCATCCACGTGTTCACAAACAATATTCGCATACATTCTAATTCTGAAATTGTACGTCGTATATGTAAAGGGGGTGATTATATCGATTCATCGACTCTAAGCCTTCGGGCATGTCATTGTCTAGTGGAATATTAACATAAATAATGTTCGTATAAAGGGGTAAACAGAGAATCAAACATAAATATAAAGCACATGACGTTCAATGCTGAATGTAAAGTGCTGAAATATAAATGAGACAAAGATTTACGTGGTTCGGCACTAAGGCCTACATCCATGGGGCTGGTGCTTCACTATGTATTGAATGATTACAAAGATAGTCAAATGACTTTAGAGTACACATAGGTCTGCGGAAGTAGGGGGATCACTTACTCTTCCTATTTCTCTCTCCTATGTTCTCATATCTTTTCTCTGGATTGGTCGACCCCTTCTCTCTTAGTGGAGAGGGGTATTTATAGGGTTGGAACGTGGGTCCTACTTCTGAGGTGCCGTTGTAACCTTATCTTCTTGTGCTTTGTGCCCATTACGCAGAGGTCTTCGGCATATGCTGCGGTCTAAGCTTGAATACGAAGGGTTATCCTCGCTTCTTCCACGAGCTGATTTACACGTGTATATCTCTTTGGTATTTAATACGGGTAGATGGATGTCTGCTCGTGTCAGACAAGTGTCTCTTAGTCTGGTCACATCTGTGTCAGTCAAACTCTCTCTCAGCCGTTGATCTGGGATCTTCCTCGGGATTGGATGTACTAACATCCAAGGAGTACTATCTGGTGCTCCTCTAAACCATCATACCTCTGTGATCCTCTGTCCCTGACCGTCAGATCTGCTGACCGGTGACATTTTCTGATGAAATGCTTGTTATCATGTTTTGATATCTCGTTTTCCATGCCTTCCACGTGTCTCTTCTGTACACGTGGTGGATGATGAAGGTGTACATACACAGTTAGAAGACCATGGAATTGGGTCTTTCGAGCAATTCTTGGAGGTGGGTAACGGGTAAAGGTGCCATATTCGACCTGGAATACTTCGCTAGTTCATAATTCTATATTGCTATTTTTGTAGTCCCGGCCGGAGTTACTGTTATATATCGGTAGCCCCTAGTAGGTACCCCCATATACATATAACCTATGCAATAACACATTTTTTGTAATTATTGACTTGCTTTTGCTGCTTACAAAAGAAAATTAATTAATAATAATAATAATACATTGATAAATTAGAATTATGAACACACACTTTTGAACCGTTAGATTGTCATCATAGAGATGTACACAAATAAATGAAGAATCTAACAGCTTAGTCCGCACGTTTATTATGTTATTATCTACTCCAATGCGTGATAACACGACTCTTCTCGCTCTTTATTTTAACGTCTCATTGAAATCAGCGTTTTCCTAGCATTTCATATGCGAATATAAAATACTCCTAGTTCACTTGGTATAAGATAACAATCGCCTAATAGATTTTTATATGCGTATGTAGAGGTGTAAATTGGAGAGGACCAGCACGTTTATGACACAACACAGCACGCGGCACAACATAACACAAAATGCGGCACATCATAACACAACATGCGAAAAAAGCACGCCACTCATGCGTAAAATACTACACAATATATCACATTTGGTGCATATTTCATAAAAGAATCATTGTTTTAGCCAATTTCTAACATTTTATTTTCGTTATGCTAATTTATTTATATAATAATACATGTACTAACTAAAATATCTCAAAAATATTTATTTTGGAGAACATAAAATAAGTGTGCTAGCACAGCCCAGCACGGGACAGCACGTTCATTTTTCTGACACAACACATCACGGCACGCCATTTAGCATAGCACAACACAATACGTCTGAATCTCTAGCACAACCCAGCACAACACGCAGCACGCTAAGCACGCGACTTCGTGGACTGGGCTATGCCGGGCGGGCACGTTTTACACCTCTATGCGTATGGCAGCTATAGATTTGATAAAAAATGTTGAAGTTTTACACCTCTATGCGTATGGCAGCTATAGATTTGATAAAAAATGTTGAAGTCCAAGCAATCATAGGTCCCATGGCATCATCACAAGCTATTCACATGGTTCCTATTGGAAGTCGATCTCAAGTTCCGATTATTTCTTTCAGTGCAACAAGTCCTTCTATTTCTCTTTCTCAAAATCCTTATTTCATTCGTACAACACTAGAAGATTCATCTCAAGTAGATGCCATTGCTGCTATTGTGAAGGCTTTTGGATGGAGAGAAGTTGTAACTCTTTATGAAGACACCGAGTACGGACATGGTATTTTTCCATATTTAGTTGACGCGTTTCAAAATATCAACATCAGACTTCCTTATAGGAGTGTATTCCCCGATTCAGCTTCTGATGATCGGATTGTCCAAGAACTTCATAACTTAAGGACAATGCAACCAAGGGTATTCATTCTACATATGGCTTCACCACTAGGCTTACACATTTTTGAGAAAGCTAAAACGTTTGGTATGATGAGCAAGGGGTACTCATGGATTATTACCGAAGGCTTAGGCTCTCATTTGAGTTCATTCAATTATTCGATAATTGATTCAATGCAAGGAGTAATAGCTATAAGGCCATATATTCCTATGTCCAAAGAACTTAGTTCATTTGGAATGTAATGTAAAAGAAAGTTTCAGAAAGAAAACCCAGATATTGACTGCAATTTGGATATTTTAGGTGTATGGGCATATGATACAGTTTGGGCATTAGCAAGTGCAATTGAGAAACTTGAAAGCGCCAATCCTCTATTCAGTAAGGGAAAAACAACGTCTTTAAACTCGAGTGATGTTGCAAAATTAGATGTTTATCAGATAGGTCCTAAACTTTTGCAAGGAATTTCCAATGTCAAATTTAAAGGACTGGGCGGGGAATTTCATGTCGTCGATAGGCAATTGCAATCTAAAACCTTTCAAATACTTAATGTCATTGGAAGTGGGGTTAGAGAAATTGGAATTTGGTCACCTTTGTCATAAGGGATATAAGCTTAGTTGATCAGACTACTAAAAGCACACACTTGACACCAAATAAAGACAATTTACGCCCTATGATATGGCCTGGAGATACTACGGACATTCCTAAAGGTTGGGTAATTCCAACTAATACGAAAAGGTTAAGAAATGGTGTTCCAGTAAAAGATGGTTTTACTGAATTCGTGAAGCTAGAAAAAAAATCTGGTAGTTTTTCGGGGTATGAAGTCAGTGGTTACTGCATAGATGTGTTTAAAGCTGCATTAGAAATGCTGCCATATGCTGTTGTCTATGACCTCATTCCTTTTCAAAATAGCGAAGGCAGAAAAGGTGGAAGTTATGATGATCTTGTGTATCAAGTGAATGCTCAGGTTACTTCATCTTTTTCCTAAAGATTCTTTTCAAACAGTTACACTAATATTGTTTTAACAATGTATATTTTTTCTTCTTCCAGAATTTTGATGCCGTAGTTGGAGATGTTACTATTACAGCCAATCGGTTGGAGATTGTTGATTTTACGCTACCCTATGCCGAAGGAGGGGTATCAATGGTTGTGCTAGTGGAAAAAGATATGAGCAAGGATACATGGGTATTCCTCAAGCCATTGGAGTGGAAACTCTGGGTAACAACTGGGGCGCTCTTTTTTATCATTGGTGCCGTAATTTGGATTCTCGAACACAGAGTAAACAGGGAGTTCAGAGGAGGGCCTCATCCTTTCTATCAGTGGGGAACCATGCTTTATTTCTCCTTTTCAATGCTTGTCTTCGCACAGAGTAATGTCACTTCACTTTCCTAGCTACATGGCTTTG
Organism: Papaver somniferum; assembly: GCF_003573695.1. Taxonomy (NCBI): domain Eukaryota; kingdom Viridiplantae; phylum Streptophyta; class Magnoliopsida; order Ranunculales; family Papaveraceae; genus Papaver; species Papaver somniferum. Next base: position 96,228,664 of record NC_039367.1, read on the forward strand.
TAGGTATATACAACTCTAATAGTTTCTAAAAGTTTGGGGTTTTAATTAGGCCTCTTTAATTCTTGCAGAGGAGAGAGTGCTAAGCACTTTGGGTAGATTTGTAATTGGAATTTCGCTTTTTGTTGTGCTAATTCTCACACAAAGTTATACAGCAAATTTGACATCCATGTTAACAATACAACGAACTGATCCAACCTACAACGATGTTAATGAACTTATCAAACATGGGTACAATGTGGGGTTATCAAGAAGGTTCATTTGTGTTTGAAATGTTAAAGCGTGTGGGTTTCGATGAGTCTAATCTGAAAATGTACAAGTCTCATGAAGAATTTGATGACTTCCTCTCAAAAGGGACAAATAAAGGAGGTATTGCTGCTGCTTTCGAGGAGCTCCCCTACATTGAAGTCCTCCTTGGAGCATATTGCAATAAATACACGATGGTTGGAGAAATCTATCAAAATGATGGACTTAGTTTCGTAAGTCTCTGTTTCTCTTGATAACTTGTATACCCGTATACATGTTAAGGTTTAATAAAGAGTTATTTTACTTCATTGGAAATTGTGTTTTTTGTCTTATTCTACTAGAAATTGGTTTTTCTTGTATGAAAAACAACAAATCTTTTTCCCGATGCAAAGAATCATTGTATTCAATGCAATAAAACAAACAAATTTTGTTTCCAATGCAAAAAATAGTTGTTTTAACGAACCTTAATATGTATACGGGTATACAAGTTAACAAGACCCATACATTTCCTATAAATTTAATACGATGCAGATATCCATGTAGTATGGTGGTAAAGTTTTCGAAACTCGTCAACTCCTATTGTCTTTGATCATGGCCCAAGATTAATGGTTTGGAACTTGCATGAATATTTTTTGACTCTCATGTTTTCCCAAAAGGTTCTCTCTCAGGTCCTGATATCTCAAGGAAAATCTTGAGCATGAGAGAGGATGGTATAAGGCTAATTCCTATGGGCTAGATTGGAGTGATAGATTGGCCAAAAAGTGTTGCAAATCAAAAATAAGTGTTGGAAAAAAGTTAACAGTGATAGTTGATAGTTCTCTCTCCTACCAGGTGCTCGCAGTCCAACTATCAGCGAGATTGAAACGCTGAACCGTTCGGCGCTCAAAAAGTGGTCTAAACGCTGAACCGTTCAGCGCTGGAAGAAAATTTTCTGATCTAACGGCTGAGATTTAAAACGCCGAACGATTCCGCGTTATATGGTGGCCTCGCTGCTAATCTAGCTGCTAGATTAGCCATTCCATATGACTTAGGAGGTTGCCCATACTGACGTGGATGGCCAATATAGCAGCTAGATATCTAGCCCATAGGACTAAGCCTAACACAAAAGATTAAACGAGCTTCTTTTAAGAGCAAACGTTCATGTTCTGACAGAGACCCATTGGCTTCATCAAATAGTCTTACACTTGGACTAAGTAGCTTTTGGGCCCTTTTCCTCATACCCGGAATATGTGCAGCGTTTGCCATCATTGTCTTCTTAATTGTTTTCCTAGGCGAAAACAAAAAAATATTGAACGATCCCAATTCTACAACATGGGAGAAAGTCATCTATTTGCTTACAAAGTTCTACGAATATGACGAGAATCGCATCCTCACATATTTCGAATGCCATCCTGCGAGCAATGATAGAAATAAAGTCGTCCCCAATGGAGATTAACATGCAGCAGAAACTGTAGATTCACCTCCATTCATTGACAATTTTCCATCAATGGTAGGTTTTGGAAATGAAACCCTACAGAATGGAAACTCCAATACAGCTAGAGGGAGATCTACAACATTGAATGTTGATTACGATATAGATATTGGCCATGGATATTTTACACCAACATCAGAAGGCGATATAGATTTTGAAAATTTTACACCACGAGATAACGATTCCGTGCCGGGCGTTAGAAACTCAACTTTACACAATAACACAGGACATTAATTTACAAGGTCATAGGGATCTGAGGAACATTAATTAATCCTTAGATTTTATAGCTATCAGTACATGTTGGATTTAATTTTAGTTCTTCGACAATTTTATTGTGATCGTGATTGCCAATTTAATGTGCATTATAATTTTTTGATTGTTCATCTAAATAATACTATTATGTCAACTTTTAGTCTCTTCACTCCTTTGATAAAGGTCAAGTTACTTTGCTTGTGTTGTATGGCTCCTATTGTGGCACTTCCATTCAAATTTACTTAATCCCCTAAAAATTGCAGAGATTTGATTTGATCCATTATATATATACTTCCTTTCCTTTTGCTCTATTAATTTGAAACTAATCAGCATTCTGCAAAATCCCATAGACCACTTGCAGGGTAAGATCCAGTTATATACCCAACATGCTAATACAAGTTGATTTTCGAGAATGGTTAGAGTTTCATGTACAGTATAATAAACATCCCTCCTTTTCAGAAAAAGCGACACTTTTACTTTCCCAATTTGACATTTTTTAAGCAAAAATAAAAATATAAAAATAATTTTTTTATTGAAACTGAGGTAGAATTATGATTAATTTGTGCTTCATCATTTTATAAAAAACCTATTTCACTTGGAGACTTTTAGTGTATCAAGAGAGGGAAAGAGACTACAGTGTAAAAATGCCTCAAGTACTGCGGTTATAACCGTTATGAAGACAAACACAATATTATATTTATCTACTTGATTATTTCTACTCCCTCCGTCCCCAATATAAAAGCGGAGATTTAGATTTTGGTTGTCCCATTGGATAGGTGGAACTTCATTTTCAAGATGGGTTTTTCCGTATATTATTACCCTCATTTATTATACATACGTATCATCACAATTGAGTTAATGTTTCTGGTATTAGAAATTGGACAAACGATAAAATAAAAAAATGAATGGATATGTATAAAATCAAAAAAGTTTCTTATTCTAAGAAAAATGTATTTCTCTACCTTTATATTTGGGATGGAGGGAGTTATAAATAAAGATCTAATATTTAATGAAAGTAACATAAAAAGGAAAATGGGACTTTAATTTATGTATATAAGTTTAGTTATTAGGTAATAATTAATTATTAAATATATATGAAATGTTTTATCTTAATAAAAATAACCACACGTCACTTATATAAGACAAAATATATGTATCATTTAGTACCTATAATCCACTGTAACTACTCCAAATTAAAAGTCCACTAGACTACTCCAAAGTAAAGGAGATAGAGGTGCGTAAACATTCTCCCATAACTGTTGTTCTGATTATTGAAACTGAAATATTTCACTACTAGAAATAAAGACGGAAAAAGTGGACAAAGAAGAAAAGAAAAGATAATAGAAAAAAGTTATGGGGAAGAAGTTCCTGATCGCTGAATCTTACCACATATGAAATGTGTATTGATGTTATGTTTGAAAATTTCCTTCGTATTATCTAGAGATTAATCTTCAAAATAAGTCAGTTTTAAAACAATGTTAATCAATTCTTCAAATTCAATCTTCATTACTTCTGGATGACAATCAATAATTTCAATCCATGGACAACAATTATTCTCCGTAAACGATTATGTCACAATTCCATCCTCAAATATTTACTAAAAATTCCTCATATTTGGTATGTATTCTTTAAAATTTGTTACCTCCAGAATACGTGCATACAGATAAGTATTATCTATGTATTCCGCTTTAAAAAAAAAGTTTTGATACCCCAACCCCTACATGTTATTTTCTTCATGGGTTTGATTTGTGCTCCGCCTGGAATTGGTTACAAAGTGATTTTTGTTTTACAATTTGACAAAAATAATAAAAACTCAATATCGAAATATACTCTTCAGATTTAGGTAATTGAGTTCTTATAAAGTTTTATGCGCTTAGGATGTTACTATATATGCCAAAATGCTTACAACAAAGAAGTAATATGAGTGGACTTGACGAATCTTTGTATTAGAGTGAATGAAGAGGTAATAAAATTCCTTCAATATCACAAGTACATGAGCAAACTAGACTAATACGATATATGCTTCGGAGCATATCTTTTTCACTTCAGGTGTAAAGGTCGCAAAGTGACACTTTAGTAGGCAATGTGTATCAATATCCACCAAGCCATTAGATGATAAAATTATATAGTTTCTCTCTCCTCTCTCTCTCACTCTTTCTTCTTCGATAAAACTATCACCAACAATCTTTTATGTTCAGATCTGGTCCATTTTGGACAAGACATGAGCAAATCTCTTCACTATTTCTTGTGTTTCTAGGTTGGTTATTAGTTTTAGCTTAGTTGTTATTTTGTTTTCAACTTATGTACACCAGTATGGTGGTTTCATCTACTCTTTTGAGGTTTATCTTCGTTTTAATGGCGGCTCTTGGTTATTGAATTGGACTTTAAGTTCGATAGTGATGCTCTCCAACGACGAAATCTTTATTGTTGTTGTCTTCGACGACAAAATCTTCATCATCAACTTATCCGGCGACGAAATCTTCATCGGTGATTTCTTTGACGACCGAAGCTTCATCGCTAGTTACAAGAGATTTGAGCAAATCACTCCTATTTTGGGAGAATATCTTTCTAAAGAAGAAAACCAAACTAAATGGTTGGAATTTAATTACGAGAAAAACCGTTCTTATTACTTTGTATTCTTTTATTTTCGATTTGTCTTATTCCGGTAATCTTCTCTTTCTCTTGTCGGATTTCTCGGTATTGTACTTTAATTTAGGGTATGTTCTTATTACTTTGTATTCTTTTATTTTCGATCTTAAACTCATTGTAACCTCGAATTTCCATTACTGAAAAGGTTCCTTAATTATCAAAAAAAATAAAAATAAAAATTGATATCCACCGGCATCGAAGAACCATTCCATCGAATATTTAATGAGTCATTTCCTTTGTAAAAGGTAAATTCTCCAAACAACCTTTATTATACTAGTATAAGCCTCTAACCCGGTGCATACGCATCGAGAGTGTATAAAGCATTTATGCATAAAATTCGCATTAAATAACCTTACATTATTAATTTAAACTACAATTATAAGACTCGGTACCTTGGTTTGTGATGCAGAGATGGCATGCAACAAAGGCAAAGTATACCTTGGTTTGTGATGCAGAGATGACGTGCAACAAAGGCAAAGTATAGCAGTATATGTTGCACCCATCAGTGTAAAAGCAAACATCGAATTGTGGTTTCTAATGTTGTTCCAGAATCTTTTTTTTGACCCTGGTCCGTTTTTATAGTCTAAAATTTCCTTCAAAAATGGAGGAGGTTTTATCACCAGATGTAACTTAATTTTTTCTTCTTGAAAACATATCAAACATCTGGGGTTTGATTTTTTTTTTTGTTTAGGTTAGGTTTTTGATTTTAATTAGAATTAGATTAGATAATTAGATAAATTGTCAAGGGGTATTTTTGTGTTTTTGTTATAGAACAGGTCCCCTCATCCATATAGGACGTTAGAATCCATAGGAGCCCTCAAACCAAATCTTTGGATCCTCTATAATAGGATTCGATAGAAAACCAGTCCCCTACCTGGAATGGGTTTTCTGAGAGAGTATAACACTATAACTTGGAAAGAAAAGTGTAAAACAGCGAAAAATTAAAAACAAGTGACCTTGGAAATATTTCTGCGTACTGCGTTGGACTCCTTAACTTTTATCACAAAGTTCACTGAAGAGGAATTGACAAAGAAACAAAATATTTGTTATTAGAAGAGTTCTAATTTTTTACTACATTTCACCACCAAGAAACAAATTCTTTACTGCTTGTACATCCAAAATAGCCTTACTCATGTTGATCCTATCTGAAGGTAACTTTGAAGAACATTTAACTCCAATTTGAATTATAGAAGTCAAGGTCTGTCGCATTTTATCTCTTGCTATATTTCTTCTTTCGTTTGCCGACACATCGTAACTTATAGTTTCATCATCATTATGAACTTCTCCTAATTCCGACAGCAAACGCGAATCAACAATCTCTTCAATGCGGTCTGGCAACATATGCATCTTGGAGAAGTTATGGATGTCTAAACCATCTTTGAACATGTCATCAGTTGGTCGTTTTCCCGTAAACATTTCTAGCAAAAGGATCCCATAACTATACACGTCACCTTCTGTAGACGCTGCACCACCCATTCCATATTCTGCACAACCAAGAACGAAATACAATTCACATCAAGTAATTAAACTATGTATGCACATAACAATATTTGTTGATAGTTGATATGTTTTGTTTTCTTACCAGGAGAAATATAACCTATGGAGCCCTTTATTGCAATTGAACTTGCGTCTTGTTCATTCAGATGCTGAGAATAACTGGAAGGATTAGAAAGGAACTTAGACAAGCCAAAGTCACCCACATGGGCAATTAGATCATCATCGAGAAGGACATTGCTTGGCTTCAGATCACAATGAATAATTGGGGATTGACACTCATGGTGAAGATAATTTAGTGCTGAAGCAACATCGACCGCAATGTTCAATCTTCTATCCAGGGTCAAATTTTTCGGTTGCAGTTGGTCGTCACTGTCTACGCTACTTGCATCTGAGTGCAACCAATTATCTAGATTCCCATTAGCCATGAACTCAAAAACCAGAGCTTTGAAAGAATTACCTTGAAAATCGATACTCGAGCAACAAGTTACAATCTTAAGTAAATTTCTATGTCGAATTTCTCTAAGGGTATCACATTCGGCCATGAAACTCTTGGTTGCACCTCTTTGCTGAAGTTGTATAACCTTAACTGCAACAGGTTTTGATTCATCCTGACTAAGAATTCCCTTATATACAGACCCAAAACTTCCCACACCAAGCAAATTGGTAGAACGATCAAATCCATTGGTCGCCTTAAGAAGCTCGTTGTAAGAAACTCCCATGTACTGATTACCGACATCTAAAGCCGTCAAAGGTGGTTTTGTTTCTGACTTCGTTCTCCAATAAAGAACGAGCAAAAACATGACTGAAATTAAAAATAAAACCACAATAACTATTACTATGATAATTATAATTTTGACATGCCTTTTCTTTCTTGAGATGTTGCAATTCGGCAGCTTCAAGTCAGGTATTCCTCCACAAAGTTTTCTATTCCCATCAACTGAGAATGCACTTATATTCATAAAAACTCCATATCTTGGTACCACTCCCTCTAGATTATTAAATGATAAGTTCAATTTACTAAGCTTCAGATTCTCTAAGCTTTCCGGTATTATGCCAGACAAGTTATTGCGGGAGAGGCTTAAACTTTCAAGGCCTCTTAAGAAAGTAATAGCCGGAGGAATGTTTCCTTGAAAGTAGTTACCATCCAAGAACAGACCTGTTAAGCTTAAACACTCGCCTATGCTACTTGGGATTTGACCAGATAATTTGTTTTCAGAAAGGTCCAATATCCCAAGGTTTTTCAAGCTGCCAACTTCCACTGGCAGTGGACCAGTGAGTGAGTTATTACCCAAGTTGAGAAACCTTGATAAAGAGGAAAGTTCAAGAACTTGTTTCGGGATACTACCAGTTAATCTGTTGCTCGAGAGGACCAAGCTCTGCAGAGATTCACAATTTCCTATACTAGGAGGAATTGAATCTGTTAAGATATTAAACGATAAAGTGAGTTCGATCAGTCTTGTTAAGTTACCGAAAGAAGAAGGCACCGACCCCGACAATTTGTTCCTCCGAAGATCTAAAACACCCAGATTTTGAAGGTTCCCGATGCCTGGAGGAATCCCACCTGCGAGCAGGTTGCCAGCCAAAACGAGCGATCTCAAGCCTACAAGATCCTGAATACCTGCAGGAATACTTCCATATATCTGATTTTCTGCCAAATGTAATGTATCCAGGTCTGTTGTCAGATTTCCTATAGAGCTAGGTAGCATGCCACCGAAATTGTTGACGCCTAGAAATATAACCTTCAAACTAGTACAATTTATCAGAGAATTTATGAAGTCCAGATCATTAGCTCGGCCACTTCCAAGATCATTTTCTCCTAAATTTAACCTTATAAGATTATTAAAATGGCCAAGGTTATAAGGTAGCGATCCAACAAAATTATTTTTATACAACTGTAAAACTTTAAGGCTGGATGAATTGGCAAATGAATTAGGAATGATTCCAGTGAAACTGTTTCCTGAAACCGAGAAAGAGGTTATATTCGGCAGGGTGAGACCAATATCAAAAGGAATAGTCCCGTGGAGTTGATTGAACATCAATGAAAAAACCTCCAGTGATGAGATATTGTAGAGTGATGAAGGGACAATACCTGACAACTTGTTGGAAGTAATATCAAGAAATTTTAATCTTGTTAGTTGGCTTAGAGTGTTTGGAATTATTCTATCCAAATTATTATAACCAAGACCAAGATGAGTAAGAGATGTTGAAACGTTACCCAATGAAGTCGGAATCTCTCCAGAAAAATTATTATACTGGAGCCACAACACTTTGACATTAGATAAGTAGCCTAGTTCATCTGGAATACTACCCACAAGATTGTTCTGAGATATATCAAGGTGTATGAGATTGGAGCAACGAGAAATATTGCTCGGAATTTCTCCATCCAAGATATTACGCGAAAGATTTAACCTTTTTAATCGAAAAAGACGACCAATTTGTTGTGGGATTTCTTTGTTCAAACTGTTGCTGTTAAGGATGAGATCAGTAAGAAAGCTAAGGTTTCCTATGTGAGGAGATATGGAACATACCAAACTTTTGGATTGAAGGTCTAATCTAGTAACTCTATTCGGATGACGATGACTGCATGTAACTCCTTTCCACTTGCAAAAATGAAGAGAATCATTGTTGTTGTTCCACGAACTCAGGGCTCCGAGTGGATCTTCAGTTATCCCGTTCTTAAATGCAACTAGCGCCAGCCGGTCATTTGATTTGGCACGATTGATGACAATTAGGCAATTAACAGAAACGGACATACACGAGATGATGAGAATAAGGCTGCGGTGTAACAATTTCATCTCCATAACATGAACGGATATTGAGTACTCTGAATTTGCAATTCCGATGTTCTTTTTTTTGAAAGTGTATATAAAAAAAATCTCAACTTAGTTGGGTCTTATAACTAAGTACTCTGATACGTGTATACTGATCCCGAGAAGATTAGTATACACGTATCCACCAAAAGAAGAGCATTTGGAATTATGATCTATCATTGACTTAGGGTAGCCACTTGAAAGTGCTTGAGCACCACAACCACCACCATTAAATTCACGGCAACCACTAACATTCATTTCTAGGGGAAGAAATAATCGAGATAAATCCCTAAAAAGTGTACAAAAGGCGGCAAAATTGAACGGTCTCAACTTTAGTAATGAAAAGAAAGACGTACGTACGGATATATCATAGCTGCTCAACTGCTCGAGAACGACTTTCCCTTGAAATAATATCCAACTTTCCTGGCTGGTCCCCTTCATTCCCGTGGAGCTTTCTACTTTGAATTGGGTTCAACAGAAGTAGTTTTTATTTTGGTGTGCCCATGGGTGCTCCGTGGTTGCTAAAGCTTCACCATTAGTATCTCACTCAACCACATTTGGATTGATCAGCAAGTACAAATTGGGTGACAAAACTGTCTTTGTAGTAACAGATTACGAAAATTATCGACTTACCGTGAGTTCAACGATAACTCGCAGTAAAGTCTATCATCTCTCGATATAATCGCTCCCCTCTTCAGAAAACAAATGTTATTAGTAGTAAAAGTGATATATATATACAAGGGATGTGCAAGCCCGTGCAAATGCACGGGCTAGTATCATAATATAGCTCCCCGATTTTTTGTATATTAAGAAAAACAAAACTGGATCCATAAAAGAATGAGATTATGTATCCCTTAAGTGAGAGTTAAGACAGAATTATGATATATATGGTGAACATAGTGTCCCATGGTACCCTCATCATGGGTTACCTAGTGTCCTATGGTACCCTTTACATTGGCACGATTATTTGGTGTTCGAGAAGTAAGTTTTTGTCCCTTCTCTTTCTCTTGCTCCTTAGAGCTCCTTCAATTGTGTGAGACTAAAAAAAAAAAATCACCATTATATTCCACCAAATCGTGTTTAAACCCACATTTCTGGTCACGGAAGAAATCATGCGCTGTTGACATATCTAAACAGGTACTTCACCGATGTTGTTCTGTTGCGGAGCTCGACAGAAATAAGTGCTTCATATTTAAGAACAAATTTCCTGTTATGTGGAACCACCCAAGTTTTGTCCAAAGCATCTCCATGAACCTTTTTTGTGTGGAGGTAACAACTCTTCTAAAACCCTTCTCATTACTGGTTTTTTCAGTGGTGACCGTTTAGGATAGTGCATGGAACATTTATTTCTAACCATGCACTGTGAATCTGAATTTGCAGTTCTGCATGGTTTGTGAATCATGTATTGGCCAACAATCTCGAATGCATGCCTAAAGATTTGTAACTCTGCTGTCAACTTGAAAGATTTGTAACTCTGCTGCCAACAATCTCGAATGCATGTTAGATCGTTTTTCATTGATATGATTTTGAAACTATTGCCCCCTTTAATATCGATTTTAGTGTGAAATATCGCTAGTTGGATGACGTATCGCGTCTAGATTTTTAGGAAATTGTTATGCCTTTATATCTTCCATGTCTACGTCGGTACTTCCCTAATCATTACATATAAAATATTGACAGTTCAGTAACTGCCAAAATGAAGAAGTGGTAAGTGTTGTTAGAATATGGGCATCCAACTCAAAACCAATTGGCAATGAGTGGAGAGGTCCTAATAAATTATAAACCGCAGGATCTTAATTGGCCATACAATGTGGGACTAATAATCTCAACACGCCCCCTCACGTGTGGCCTAACGTTGGGTCTAACACGTGGACAATAAATCGGGTGACGCGGAGTAAAGGTGCGGTCAACTGACTCGACACAAATAGCCTGCTCTGATACCATGTTAGAATACGGGCATCCAACTCAAAACCAATTGGCAATGAATGGAGAGGTCCTAAGAGATTATAAACCGCAGGATTTTTGATTGTCCAACAATGTGGGACTAATAATCTCAACAAGTGTAATTCTTATGGGTTGACCATTTATGCATGAAACTACGTCTAATTATATCAAAGTCCTTTTAAAATCATCAACACCATTTGTATATTTAAACGCAACACATTGCTTTCCAGGTGATTTTCACTGGATGTGTACTCGAACTGATAATGAGTTCGAGTACTTCGCCACGCTCTTTGGCTGGGGAGAACAGGTAGTCTGCGTGACCACAGAACAAAATCAAGAATGCTATATGAGAATTTGTCTGTAAATTTAAAGCATTTAGAGCAAGAAAAGGGAAAAGCAGAGACCTGAACTACAAAAAAGAAGGAAACCTAGACATAACTATATAATCCTATATAATCCTATGGCTGAAACTCTTGATGTCTATATAATCCTATGGCATACTTTGGCGCCTAGGCGAGCGCCCAGGGCGCCTTTTCACAACGTAGTTTGCTGTGACATTGTCAGCAGGGTCTGAACATAAGATGAGGAATATATTATCTCATTGTAACAATCATGAACCTCAGTGCGTAACAGTATTGATTATGAGTGAACATCAATAAAAATAAACAAAACAATAGTAAGATTCTTATGTGCAAGGTAAATAATGTATGTCCTCCCGCCAAGGAACCTGTAAACGTACCTCTAGATGAGATGAAATCGTTGCTTTCTTGTGTTGTAACTTCCTTCAAACTTGCAGGGCTTCTTCCCTGCTTTGGGTTGTCATGGGTTCTGTTGTACCATTTTTGTTGTTCCATGATGAGTTTCTTGGGTGAGAAGGCTTTACTGTGATTTATAAGTGATGTCCCCGTAATTTGATATCTTTCTTCCTTCTTCGGTTTAACACATGGTACAATTTTGTTGCATTTTTATTTCTATAGATGTGTAAAACAACAAAGTCGGGAGAGAAAGTTGAAACCTGCGAAACAGCATATTTTCTCATAAACTCCTGTTATGTAGCAACTGGACCAATTATTGCCAAAACCAATAGAGATGAAAAACATTGGAATCACTCTTGTTTTCCTTGCAATGAAGTGGGATGAAAGTCTGCACATGTTTGATAAACGTTCTTTTATAAGCATCAATCTTTTGTTGAATTATACAGGGGAATGATGCTCCAAAACACGAAGAAATTGCATATGGTTCCGGTATGCAGTGCGCAAAAAAACATATTTGGCTTAAATAAATAAAGGGAGAATTAGGGGGAGACCCAAAAAAAATAATATTCTCATTGTCAAGCCCACAATTAATTTTAGGTAACATGACACCCATAATTATTTCCGTGACACCCATAATTATATGAAATCATTAAAAATGTATGCATGACGGATTATGCATCCGCATGACAGGTTATGCATCGGGAGTATAATTGGCAACATAACTTGGATATAACATATCTAAAAATTCGCGCCTTGAAATTTTACAAATTTTATATCGTTGGAAATCTTTTTAAGAGAGCTACGCAACGAGTACAAAAAAGAATATAAATTTTTTGTTTTTCACGAAAAAATTGGAGGTGATCATCATTTTATGCAAAATTTTCGAAAACTTGATACTTAAACATTATGCAGCCACAAAAAAAGATGCATAACACATTCTGCAGACGCATAACGAATTACGCAACCATTTTCTCCACTGCATAACAAATTATGCGTTTGGATAACAAAGTTATGCATCTATAGCAAGTTATCTAACCATTGTTTTGGTTGATTTTAGTGCGTATATAAAAAAGATTGATGCATAATGCAGTATGCATCCATATTTACGGATGCATATTAGGTTATGCATCTGTTTTCTCGATGCATAAAAGATTGTGCAACCATTTTCTCGATGCCTAATGCATTATACAATCATATTTTCGGATGTATAACAGGTTATGCATCCATTTTCTCGAATGCATAACATGTTATGCAAATACTATTATAAGTGCATAACGTGTTATGCAACCATTTTTTTTGTTGGTTTCAATACTAACAAAAAGTAGCTGCATAACGTGTTATGCAACCATTCTCTGTACTGCAAAACAAGTTGTGCAAAAAAAAAGGTTGCATAACTTGTCATCCACCTACAATAATAGCTGCATTACGGTTATGCAACCATTTTCGGGACTGCATAACAAATTATGCAACATATTTTTTTAGATGCATCACACCTGCAACACAACTTTTTGTCGATCTCCAACCATTGTTAACAGCATCTCAACTTCCTTCCCAACATCTTCCAGCATTAAGACCCTAACTAACCGACTAACCAATTCAATCAAATTAATCAAAACTCCCTCTAATCCAAATTCTAAGTACGTTCATACAAGATTTAACATAAGCAACATTTTATCCATATGAACAATTACAACATTAGGTAAGCAAATAAAGAATTAAACAAACATGTTATGTAATGAGGCCTCTGCCATCCCGTTTAATCAACATACACAACATAATGATTGGTTGGTTTCATTTTAGAAAACATAATTATGCCATGAGAACACAAGCCAATAAACCATTCTTCAATATACCTATGCATAGTGTTCCTACGGCCTTACCTTGTGTTATTGCTGACCCCCCTCATTCTTCAATAACTGGTCGGTCATGCTTTTTCTCGAACACTTGATGTACGTCACTGACAATGGAGAGGAACTGCACATCAATTCCAACAACAACCGAAATATATAGACGCATCAAAATCATCACAACAACAATCTTCTTGTCTTATTGTCTAAAAAGTTCCCCCTAAACCTCCAATTACGACTACATCTTGTATGGACTTGATATATTCCATTGTCAAAACCCGTGAAAACTCCCTTGTTTAGCATAATTAATTTCACCAATTTTGCTGGCCATAGGTGAAACCAATTGAACCAGCAAATTCGAATTTCTTCTTCAATTAGTTGTAACGCTCACGGAGCTAATACCAGCGAATCCCAATTTAAGACCATAACTAAACGACTAACCAATTCAGCCAATATAAATCTCCACTTCCTTGACCAAACTTCAAAATACAGATTCATACTAAAACCCATGATTCAAACAATCAATAACCCATGATTCAATTCCATAGCATCAACGCAACACCTTTCTTCACCTAATTGATTTGTTCTCAAAATTCAGACCCAATCAAGACACCACCGTAATGATTTTCCCATATGATTCTTCATCTTTTCCTCCTCATTCACAATCACTACCACCCAATCTCCATTACCACCACCACCATTACAGACGAAGTCAGAAAAAATAGTTCAGAGGAGAGGAAGGGGGAGACGCAGTGATAATGGGATACGAGAGATTGAAGGTTAGAAGAACAGAAAAGACCGAAACCTAATTTTAGAAATTCTGGGTGTGAGAGATATTTTACCCTAGAAAATGGACGCGCGTGATGAGTGCCAAATATTGTATATATTTATCCCTTTTTGTTGGCATTTTAACTCATCTTTTATGCATTAATTCCACATTTTATCCCATATTCTGTATTTTCATTGTTTTCAAGAATAAATATTTTTATTAATTAATTTTGCATTTTTAGGTAATAAATAAAGTTCGGATGAGTCGCGGAGCGAAAAGAGCAGAAAAGTAGTGAAAAGCCGGGAGAAATTACGCAAGGAAGCCGCGAAGAATGGTGCGCACAACCTCATTTTCTACACACAAAAGCGCCTCCGTTCTCAGCCATCAGATCAGTTCTCAGAAGCATCCAACGGTCGCTCCTTCATAGAGCATCAAAATCTGATGTCTCTGCCGAGCACCACAGCGCTGAAATTCCAAGCCTTCAGATTAGATGGTAGTTGAATCCAACGGTCGCTCCCTTGCTGTGCATCGAAGTTTGATATCTCCGCCTTACACTACAGTACCTAACTCCATCAAGTACCGTTCATTTTGTTGTATCATATAATCCAACGGTCGCTCATCGCTTGCCTCCGCATCACCGTCCGATCTACCTACCATCTTGGCATCTCGCAGCTCAGAGTCACAGAACATCAAGACTCGATGCAGCCGCCTCACACCCTATCACCCGAGCCCATCCCCCTAACCAAACTTACCCCCTTCTCTCCCAACCAGTCGAGCCACTTTCTTCTCCACCTTACCCCTCTGCAGAACCATCTCCCTGCAGCCATGTCCACCACCTTCTCCACCTCTGCCACCAACTCCACTGCCACCACCACACCTCCACCATCATACACACTCGACCCATCACCTACATCACGTTCTAATCTCTATCAAACAACTAATTTCGCCTATTCTCTCACCACTGAACCCTAAGAGTGAGTTGGTGAAATTAGTTGATGATATAGATCAATTGGAGGTATGGGGAGCAAGAGAAGATGACAAGGAAGATTGGGTCGAAGCTATTGAGTGCTATCAGTGATTAGGTAAAACCTAATTTCAATTTTCACCAAACCCTAGTTCACTGTTTTGGGGGAAAAAGATATTGTGTATAAATTAGGTTGATTGGTGTGTAATAGAGACATGCTTGGAGTAGCCAACATCCAGGACTTTCATGTCCTGTTAATTTTCAGTTTCAACTGTTAATTTCTTGCCATTGTTAATGTTGCTTTGTTACTCTCTTGTTACTGTTAAATGTGCTTAGGTTATTCACTGTTAATGTTAAAGTGTTAAGTATCATGTTAGGTTAAATTAATTCTTGTTAGTATTTCAGTTGTGTTCATTGTTAGTTCAGTTAGTTATGATCATGTTAATTGTTCTTGTAGTGCTTAAATGTCATAGGACTGATAATATCTACTTGAGTGAATGCATCTGTGATCAGTTGTGCTGTAAGAAGACAACTGATTCTAGGGGTGAAAGAATGATGGTAGCTAAGAATTCAGTCCATTTGAAGGGCTGTGTTTAACTGTCTTAGGGTGATAGATAGCTTCTTGAACAACAAGCCTGTGATCAGCTGTGCTGTAAGAAGACAGCTGATGCTAGGGGCAAGTGAGTAAAGATTAGCCAAGAAATCATCCATTATGATCCTCCCTGTAATGAAACAAGAACAATGATTTGAGTAGGTACTGCCTTAGCTTAACCATATCCCCTGCCTTAGGCTAATTGCCTTTGTGTCATTTTCACCTTGCTCCTTTGTGTTTTGTTCACTGTTTAGTTTTCATTTGCTTTGTTCCATTGTTTTTGTTCTGTATTGCCTTTGTTTGCTGCTTTCTTTCCTTCCCTAGCAGCTGCTGCTGCTGCCACTTCCATTTCTCTGCTGCAGCTGCTGTTGCTTTTGCTCTGCAGTTGCTGTTGCTCTTATTTTTGCCTCTGCCAAGCTGCTGCTGCTGTGCAGCATTTGTGCTGTTGCTGCAACTCTGTTGCATTTCTCTTCCACTGCAGTTGTCTGCAGCTGCTGCTCTCTTGTGCTGCTGCCACTGCCAAGCTGCAGCTCCACTTTGCTGCCACTTCTTTTGCTGTGCAGCTCTTGCTCCTGCCAAGCTGCTGCCACTTCTTCTCCTGCTGCAGCTCCACTCTGCTGCCACTTCTTCTGCTGTGCAGTCTTGCCACTGCTGCTTCCTTTCCAAGGCCAAGCCAAAGACTGCTGCTTCAACTGAGCCCAAATTCACTTCAGTGAAGCCTAAGGCCCAATCCTCAGTAACCAAGCCCAGTTTCTAAAACCAAAAGCCCAGAGCACAAATTGGGCTCATCAGAAGACCAAAACCAAAGCCCAATTTCATTAAGGCCAAAGCCTAGTGTATTGATAGGTTAGAGCTAAAGCCCAATTCAATTAATTGTGGGCTTAACCCAAAAACCTGAACTCATTGTAAGGCCAAAGCCCAATTTACACTTCAAAGAATAACTGAGCCCAAGGCTCAGTTCAATTCAAAAGCCCAAGACCTAAAGTATTTCATTGTTAAAAACAAACCCATTAAGCCCAATAGTTCCAAAGGGGTATTCAAAGCCCAATAGCAAACTAGGAACCCAATTAGCTAAAACACTTCCGAAACACACCCGATCTCTGTGGATCGACCCGTACTTGCACGAGCTACAACCGACGACCGTGCACTTGCGGTATTACTGTAGGCCCGTTTTCATCGCATAATTTACACACCTTTCCGGACCTGCCAAGTTTTTGGCGCCGCTGCCGGGGACTCGGTAGCGGTTTGCTTGTTTTCTGTTTCCTTTCTTGTTAATCTTGCTTGTTCCTGACCTGCAACTTGTTCTTGTTTTCTGTTTTCTTTCTTGTTTTCTTGCTTGTTCCTGACCTGCAACTTCCTTGTTTGCTCCTGCTCTTGCATTGCTCTTGTTCTCGCTTCACTAAGAGCATTGCCTTGCACTACCTTGCACTGCTGCAAGTGCAAGTGCTGCTGCTGTGCTGCTGCAAGTGTTGCTGAAGCTGCTGTGAAGCTGCTGCTGTGAAGCTGCAGTTTCTGCTGGTGCTGTTGCTGTGCAGCTGCTGCCAAAGCCAAAGCCAAAGCCTGCTTTCTCTGCTGCTGGGCTTGTGCCAACTCTCTGCTGCTGGGCTTGTGCCAACTCTCTGCTGCTGGGCTCTGAACCAACTAAGCTAGGCTTGAACCAACTGAGCTGGGCTTCGCTGCAGATTCTGCTGGGCTCTGCTCCACCTTTGCTGCTGGGCTTGAACCAACTGAGCTGCTTAGGACGATCCTAAAGCCCAACTGGGCCTGTGCAACTAAAAAGGGATAAAAAGCCCAAATTTGGGCTCCCTCCAAAATCAAGTAAGCCTAACCCATGAGCTAACCCAACTGGGCCTCATTAAATTTATCTGGGCTTGTATTTAAGTGTTTATATTTGGGCCTGTAATAATTTTATTTTTCTTTTTCTTTATTTTCTATTTGGTCTTGTAATAATTTTTATTTTTCTTTTTCTTTTTCTTTTATATGCTTGTAATTATTTGGTTGTTATTTTTCTTTTCTTTTGTGGGCTTGCATTTTATTTTGGACTATAGGTTTATACCCCAATTATTGGGCTCCTAACCTTAAAAAAAAAAA